>NW_027507758.1:127578065-128178065 GCF_037356315.1 Lithobates pipiens
CAAAGAAAAGTAAAAGTCCCTGCATATTGCCATTCGAGTATGCATTCAGTAATCTCCCTCTTCCCTTCCTTTCCTTCTCTCTCGTGCTCTGTAGTAACTCCAGTATGACTTGTATCTGGGAGGTGTGCCACCATGAAAGGCTTAGCTTATGCTAACTGGGCAGTGTCATTATGTCAGCCATACTATCTGACTTTAATTTGACCACTGGTTTGCCCTAAAGTACAATGCCTGCTATTCTTAGCATGCACACTATTACTAAGTGATAAGACAGTACTAGCAAGTGATAGGAGCCTACTAATATGTGATAAGATGCTACTAATAAGTGATAAGGATGACAGATGAGGACAGGTGTTCCCTGTTGCTGAAAAGAGCTTGACGTGTTGAAGTGTATTAGTATTTTCAGTGTTTCAGAGCAAATAACATATGTGTATTAGACGATTTAACAGACTTAATTATCCATATTAATTAGCTAGTTGTAAAGTCATGTATTAACAAACACATAACTGTTAATAAATAGCAATGCCAGTGCTTTGAGCTGTAAAAAAAATAAAATGAAATAAAAACTGTGCAAAGCATGAGGATCCTTTTCTTTTTTTTTTTTTTTTTTTACTTTCAAAATATTTTATTTTATAGTAAAGGCACTTACATACGTATAACAGTACATAAACTAACTGCAGCAGGGAGGGCCTGCTGTCACAATGTAAGTAATGAAAACAGGAGACATTAGTGAAAGACAGACAATATCAAAAGGGTACAGTCGGCATGCCCTTCCTCATCGAGGGGCTACATGAAAAAGAGGTAAACGGAGGGTGACCCCCCCGGGAGAGCCCACCAAGTAGAACTATTAGGGGTAGCTCCCAGGAGCCCCCATCCCGACACCCCTAATAGGGAACTTGCTGTGCCAGGATGGGGGAGTATCCTCCCAGGCCCCTCCCTCTCAGAGGGATAAAGCAGTTGGAGGACCGTCTGCAGTGGGTACCGCAACATTAAATTGGACTGTATGGTGAACCTGTCAATTACAGCTCAGTTGAGCAAACCAAAAACATAGAACGACTAGAAGGACAGAGAAAAGAAAAGAGGAGGAGAAGAGGAGAACAGAGGGGTAAGGGGAGGTAAGCTATGTCCTGAAAGGGTGGAAGGTTATAGCGGGGGAATGTTTCGCATTCAATGTAAGAGAGGGCGCTTTAGGGGTGAGGTCTGGTCACTAGGGGAGAGCCTGGGGGTACCCCAGGCAGCAGAGAGATTCCCATGTAACGGGCCCAAGGGTCCCACACCTTTCGGAATTTAGGTGTGGTGTCTGACAGAATACCTGACAGTTTTTCTTGGGACATTATCCACGATATCTTCCTCTTAACTGCGAGGAAGGAGGGTTTGGGTTGCTTCCATGCGGAGGCAATCGCAATTTTGGCTCCTAATAGGATAAAATAAGTTAGTTTCTGAATGTTACCAGACATCAAAGGAACCGGGGTATTGAGTAACGCAACCTCTGGAGTTCTCGGAACCCGGCAGCCTGTGACTAAGTAAATCAAGTTGAAGATTTTAGTCCAGAACGAACGAAGTCTAGGGCATTCCCACCAGATGTGGATCATGGAGCCACGAAGTTGGCACCCCCTGAAACATAAGGGGTTAGCCGTGGGATATATTTTGGCTAGCCTTACTGGAGTGAGGTACCACCTGGTTATCAATTTGATGCTAGCCTCCATTAGTGAGGTGTTCTGGATCCCACGAAAGGATCTGGCTAGGGCCAGCTGCCAGGTTTCGAGACTGCCAGAGGTCTGGAGATCAGATTCCCAAGCCGTCATATAGGGGGATTTGCCCGTTGGGGAAGTGAGAGCCGCGTAGATCACTGAAATACCACCCCTCTGCTCCCCGATCCTACCACACCAGGCTTCATATTCAGTAAAGGAAGGAGGAAGGGGTTTGTTTTTCCAAAGTGAGTTCAAAAAGTGAGATATTTGTTGGAAGCGGAACCTCTCTGTATCTGGTAGCTCTAAGTGTTCGATACAATAAGCTAGGGAAATCGGACCCCTGGAATTGAAAAAGTGACCTATCCGGTATAGTCCCTTGTCCAACCACCATCTGAAGGCCTCAATGTTCAGACCAGGGGGGAAGTCATGATTACGGAACATGTGAGCAAGGGGTCTTAAAGTGGAGACTAGGGAAGGCTCTTTGCGAAGACCGTCCCATAGGGCGCAGGAGTGAGATAGGGATGGGGACATGATGGGCGGCCTGGCTTTGGGCGGGCACCATAATAGAAAATCTAGTGTAAAGGAGGGTACCGAACAGCGTTCTATGGACTGCCAATCCGGTTTCTCATATTTGGAGTAGATCGAGGAGAGTTGGGCTAGGCGAGCTGCAAGGTAGTATTTGTGGAGGTTAGGCAGACCCAACCCCCCCCTGCGTCTGTGCAGGAAGAGCGTGTTTTGCGGTAGACGGTATCCCTTATTACCCCAGATATATTTCAGTATTTTGCTTTGCAGAGAGCAAAGGTGGTCCTTCCGAACTGGTATTGGCAGGGCTCGAAAATAGTAGAGGATTTTGGGGAGAAGGGTCATTTTTATGGAGTTAATCCGGCCAAGCCAGGATAGTTCGTGTTTAGACCATGAGGAGAGATCAGTTTCCAGCTGTCTGTATAATTTGGGGTAATTGTGGGCATACAACATCTCTATTTTAGGTGTAAGGGAGATACCCAAGTATTGGATGGCAGTGTCACTCCATTGGAACGGAAAGGATTGTTTGAGTGAGAGGACTTGGTGGGTGGGGAGAGAAATATTCAACGCCACAGACTTGGAGTAATTAACCCTCAAGCCTGAGACCTTGGCAAAGTCGTCCAATACCCGGGATAAGTTGGGCAGGGTTGTGAGGGGGGAAGTGAGGAACAACAGTATGTCGTCCGCGAAGAGTCCACATTTGTGCGTTTGACTACCGCATTGGACACCTCCAATGTCCATATTGTGGCGGACTGCGATCGCCAGTGTTTCAATGGCTATTGCAAATATGAGGGGGGACAGGGGGCACCCCTGTCTGGTCCCCCTGGTGATGGGAATTGGCTCAGAGAGGTATCCCTGCATTCGAATTTGGGCCCTCGGCTGGGAGTATAAGGCCCGTAATAAGCCCAGGAAGCGAGCCCCAAATCCCCACCTGTCAAAGAGCTGGAAGATGTACTGCCATGAGACCGAGTCGAAAGCCTTCTGAATATCTAAGGAAAGGAGGAAGCCAGATTGTCCGGGTCCCCCTTCCCAATTAGACTGCAAAATGGAGATAATATCAATCGCCCTCCGAATTTGATCAGGTCCCTGTCTGCCGGGGATAAAACCAACTTGGTCCTTGTGGACGTAGCGTCCGATAAAGGAGGCTAACCTATTGGCCATAACTTTCGTGAGAATTTTGAGATCATTATTAATAAGGGAAATCGGTCTGTAGTTGCTGACATCTTCCAAGTTCTTGCCAGGTTTGGGGATGACCGTGATATACGCCGTGTTAAGGTGGGGATCCAGGGGGTCTCCATTAGCTTTATGATTACCGAGATTGGCCAGGTGAGGGGCTAGCGTGTTGGCAAAGGCTTTATAGTAAGGGATCGAAAGACCGTCGGGTCCAGGGGCGGAGCTTTTTTTAAGAGCCTTTATGACTTCCAGTATCTCCTCTGCCTGGAAGGGGGCTTCCATAACTTGTTTGTGAACGTCCGATAAGGCCGGGATGGGAAGTCCCTCCAAAAACTTTGGAAGGAGGTTATCTTTGGGAGGTGGGGAGCTACTGTAGAGAGAGGTGTAAAAGTTCTGAAAGGCAGTCAGAACTGTGACCGGATTAGACGTGGGCGGGAGTCCTGCGCTTCTGATCCGAGGGAGGGTGCTCAGCTTGGTTCTAGGGGAGAGTCTATTAGCCAGGAGTGTGCCTATTTTGTCCGCCTGTGAGTAAAATTTGTGGCCAGACCACCTAACCGATTTTTCAGCTTTCGTGGTGAGGGCGAGATTGAGTTCTAAGCGAGTCTTGTCTAGTATGGAGGTGGGGGTGCGGAGGGGGTCCTTTTTGTGAAGAGCTCTGAGTTTAGAGTATTCCTCTTCTAGCTTCAGGATGGTTGATTGCCTTTCCCGTTTTATTTGAGAACCTAATTGCATGAATTTTCCCCTAATATATGCTTTGTGCGCCGCCCACAGGGTTTCGGGGGAGACATCAGGAGTCGCATTAATAGAGAAATATTCCTGCAATGCTTTGTCGAGATCCATAACTCGTGATGGCTCCGAAAGGAGGGATTCATTTAACCTCCAATGCCTAGGGTGTCTCCCACTCGAACCCCCCAGGGCCGTCACAATTACCAGTGAGTGATCCGAGATCACTGTGTCAGTGATGGAGGCTTTGAGCATCCTGGGAAGGAGCGAGGAGGGGACAAGTATGTGGTCTATGCGTGCATATGATTGGTGAGGCGCTGAGAAGTGAGTGTAGTCTCTCTTTGTGGGGTTTAATTCCCGCCAGACATCGGATAACCCATGAGCGTGCAGCAATTTGGCGATCCGTAAGCTTGCCTTCGTGGGCCTGGTTAAGCGGGAACGTGAGGGGGAGGATTTATCAAGTCCTTGATCAAAGGCGACGTTAGAGTCCCCTCCGACAATAACCGTTCCCTCTAAAAGAGGTGCTAAGGTGCGCAGCAGGGATTCGAAGAATTTGGCCTGACCCGTGTTCGGGGCGTAGTAGGAGACCAAGGAGTAAAGTTGGTCCCCCACAGTGCCCTTTACAAGTAAATACCTGCCCTCCGGATCCGCTTTTTCAAAACTTTTATTGAATTTGCATGTTTTGGCAATCAAAATGGCTACCCCCCTGGTCTTGGATTCCGCGTTGGCTAAGAAGAACTGAGGGAAGTGGGCATGTAGGAACTTGGGACTATACCGGATAGGAAGGTGGGTTTCCTGAAGTAGAATTATATCTAGTTTCAGGGATTTGTAGTAATCAAGGGCTTTTCTCCGTTTGATGGGGGAATTAAGACCCTGAATGTTATGGGAGGCTATCTTAAGCCTAGCAGCCTGTGGATCAGCCATGGAGCAGAGGGGGAGCCCAGCATCTGAAAGCGACCTCACTTACCCAATCCATAGCGGGGTTCTTGGTAAGGGCATTGGGATCGGTGGCCCGAGGTTGTCTCCCAGGATACCATGTTGACTGGGTTGGCTCAGCCCAACCTGAGGAGAAAAAAAATAGTGTCATGTAAACATTCAACGGGGGTAGCTTACCATCAAGGGGGGAGAGAGGGGGAGAAAGGGCAAGGAAAGAAAGGGTTCCTGAGAAGAGAAAGAGGAGATCAGGGCAGGAGACACCCCCCGAAATCCCAAGAAAAAACAATGAAGACAACCGACCCATAAGGTCAGAAATCCCGACCCTCAGACGCCTGGGATAGGCCGAGGGAGGGAGAGTTACACATGTGGTCCCTCGCGGAACTGGGGACCCCTAGTCGGGTAACTACCCGAGCTGTGAAATCAACTTTAAATAGCGATAACATATAAGCAGCAATATACAAAAAAAGGAATTTTTCTTGAGGCACGGCTAAACATAATGTCTAGAAGACACTGGGGCTAAACAATGAATGCTGTTCTTTAGGCATAAGGTAGGATGGTATATCCAGGGGGGGTGCTGTGGAATGCAGCCCCCTGGGAAATCCTCAAAGCAACCTTAGGGCCCATTTCGAGGGGATGTAAAAAAAATATGAGGGGTTACGGGCAGTCCAGTAGATGGACGAAGTACTGCATAGCGTCCCGGAATATTGGAGGCAATGGGGAGAAGGGTAGCACAAGGGTAGCACAAGTCCTAGGCAAGGGGAGGGCAAAAAGGGTTGGAGGGCCAAACTTTCAATGTTTGGGGAGCAGTCCTCCGGCCCTCTCCAGGACCTCGGACGGTCAGTCACAGAATGGAGAGTCTGAAAATGGGACTGGAAGTTGCTCAGGTGGGTGCATTATCCTTGACCTTCTTGGCTCTTCCGGAGGTCCACAACGGGGATTGTGGGCTGTTAGGAGTGGGTCGTTTGTTGGATCCTTGGCTAGGGTTAGAAGTGTCCATGTCAGCTTCTTGAGAAATGATTTTCAGCCTGGTGAGGAGCTTTTCCCCCTCGGGGAAAGTGGAGAAGGCAAAAGACTTCCCTTTGTCCGTGAACCTGACCGCAAATGGGAATGCCCATTTGTATTTTATGTCTTTTTGTGACATTGCAAGCAAGAGGGGTTTTAGAGCTCTCCGTCTCTGTATAGTGGAGGGGGAGAGGTCCGCAAAGATCTGAACCTGGTGGCCCTGGTAATTGACGTGTTGCAGGGATCTGGCTCTCTTCATAACTTCTTCTTTCACCGAGAAGTGATGTGGCTTGGCCAGAACATCTCGCGGGGTGCCATCCTTCCTAGGGGGGCCGAGGGTTCTATGGACCCGGTCAAGTTCAAGCTTAGTAGCTGGGATGTCAGGGATTAGCTGTTGAATGAGGTCTTGCACCGCCCTGGACACATCAGTTATTGATTCTGGAAGCCCGCGAATTCTGACGTTATATCTGCGTGACCTATTTTCGAGGTCATCTATACGGGCCATGGCTATGTCCAATTGCTCCTGTACTGAGTAAATGTGCCTGGAGTTTTGGATGGATCTGGCTATGGTATCCTCCATTTTATGTTCGATCGTTTCGATCCGGGAGCCTAGGTTAATAAAATCAGCTTTCAATTCCCCCGTGATTTGCAAGGCAGTTTGGGAGAGGCCCCTCTCTAATAGTTCAGAGAATTTGCCAAACAGGGCATCCATGTGGGAGACTGGGTCTGCATGAGCAGCCTCGTGGGGGGCCATGGCGGCCTGGGTAACCCTGTAGGTCCCCGCTGGGGAGGGGGAGAACTCCTGGATGGTGCGTTCCAGCAGAGAGACCGTGGAGGCCGGGGACGGTGTGGCTTCCTTGGGGAGACCCCTGGGGTTGCCTGGGGTGGCGTGAAGAGGAGGAAAGTCTGTATCTGACCTGAAATCCACTGTGCCTGCGGATCTGTGATCCTGAGACAGGAGCTGTGCTGCGGTGGCCATCTTGGATTTCTCCCTCACGTCCAATGAAGCGAACAGCGGGCCCAGATTGCGTTTAGCCAGTCCACCGGTCATTCAGAAATGTGCCCCAACACTTCGGGAGTCCGCCCCTATAGCTCGGGAAGCGGAAGGGTAGCCGTGTCGTGCGGTAGGGGTTCCGTCGTTCCGCGAGGCAGCGGAGCTTTAGATGATCGCGGCCATCTTGGAAGCCTCGCGCATGCGCACTCCCGAGGATCCTTTTCTTTTGTTGATGAAGCATAAAATACAGCCTAAGTAATGTGTTCTGAGGCTTTGAGCTGATTTACTAAAGAAATATTGACTGTTGACATAGCAAAGTGAATGTCCGCTTAGTGAATAAAGTTCACTTGAGTTAGTTTCAATCATCCACTCATGTGCAAGCAAGAATCTTATTTTTTTATATCCCTTGCACATGCCAAACTCAGTGAACATACACTTTGGAAAGTGAATATTTGCTTAACCACTTGACCACTGGGCACTTAAACACCCTTAACCTCCCTGGCGGTACCATTATTTCGGATTTTAGGTGCTAAAAGCGGTACCATTATTTTGCATGAAAATTTGGCGTTTTATATTGTAGTCCTGCAATTCTTAGGAATAACTCTCTTAAATCTGTCCAAACCAGAGTCTAGCAGACATCCCAGGTATGATAAAGTTTGAAAAATTAAATCATAAATTATAATATAATAAATAATTATAAATAATTGTACCAAATAATAATATAACAATAATAAAAATTATTCAATAATGTAATCTAATCAAAAACACTGAAATTTGCTGAGTTGCAGAATTGTCACTGTCATTACTTTTCACTATTTGATGACGGATCTCCCCACAAATCGCTATCGCTCAATTCTGCGAGTCATTCTAATTTATTATCGCTGTTTTCTAGCTGGTCTAAAATCATTTTTGATGTACAGTGACAGTTTTGGTTGCTATGGACAATCTCCAGTTTCCAGGCATAAAGAACAGTTTTTACAATATAAAACTGCATGCAGGACACTGGGCAGACCACTAGGGACAAAGGGGATGTGAAATATTTACATACAGCAATGTAATCTGTAAGATTACATTATACTGTATGTATACTGTTTATTTCACTTTTTGAATTTTGCGCCGATCTCCGTGCCCGTGCGTCGCAACGCTCGCAGGGCACGGAGATCGCCGATGTGATAGATCGAGCGAGGCACGGCTCGCTCGTACAGCGGGGAGACATCGCTGGATTCGAAGGAGAAGGTAAGGAAACCTCCTCCTGGATCCAGCGACGCAGTCCCGAGTCTGACTCGGGGATACCGCTTTTGGTATAAAAAATCCACCCCGAGTCAGACTCGGGAATACCGTCAGGGGGGTTAATAACCAGACCAATTTTCAGCTTTCGGTGTTCTCACATTTTGAATGACAATTACTCAGTCATGCAACACTGGACCTATATGAAATTTTTGTCCTTTTTTCACACAAATAGAGCTTTCTTTTGGTGGTATTTAATCACCGCTGGGTTTTTAATTTTTTGTGCTATAAAAGAAAAAATACAGAAAATTCTGTAAAAAAATGAATTTTTCTTCGTTTCTGTTATAAAATTTAGCAGATTAGTAATTTTTTCTTCATAAATTTTGGCCAAAATTTATACTACTACATATCTTTGGTAAAAATGAGTACAAATTGGTGGATATTATTTGGTGATGGCCTATTTCAATTCTTGAGACCCAAACATGCCAGAAAAGTACAACTACCCCCCAAATGACCCCTTTTTGGAAAGAAGACATTCCAAGGTATTTAGTAAGAGGCATGATGAGTTTTTTGAAGTTGTCATTTTTTCCCACAATTCTTTGCAAAATCAAGATTTTTTTTACTTTTTTTTTTTTTTTCACAAAATTGCCATATTATCAGTTTAGTTCTCACACAGCATATGCATACCACAAATTACACCCTAAAACACATTCTGCTATTACTCCCGAGTACAGTGATACCACATGTGTGAGATTTTTACACAGTGTGGCCACATACAGAGGCCTAACATGCAGGGAGCGCCATCAGGCATTCTGGAGCACCCAGGACAATTCTGACATTTCTCTCCTACATGTAAAAATCATCATTTATTTGCTAGAAAATTACATAGAATCCCAAAACATTATATATGTTTTTTTAGCAAACACCCTGGAGAATACAATGGTGGTCGTTGCAACTTTTTATCTCGCACGGTATTTGCGCAACAATTTTTCGAATGCTTTTTTTTGGAAAAAAAACTGTTTTGTGCTTAAAAAAAAAAACACAGTAAAGTTAGCCCAATTTTTGCATAATGTGAAAGATGAAGTTACACCAAGTAAATCGATACCTAACATGTCACTCTTCAAAATTGCACACGCTCGTGGAATGGCGCCAAACGTCGCTACTTAAAAATCCCCATAGGCGACGATTTAATTTTTTTTTACTGGTTATATGTTTTGAGTTACAGAGGAGGTCTAGGGCTAGAATTATTGCTCTCGCTCTAACGTTCGCAGCGATACCTCACATGTGTGGTTTGAACACCGTTTTCATATGTGGGCGGGACTTACGTATGCGTTCGCTTCTGCATGCGAGCACATGGGGACAGGGGCGCTTTAAAAAATATATATATATTTTATTGTTCATTTTACTTTATTTATTTTAGTTTGACATTTTTTTCCCCAAAAATAAATTTTTTGATCACTTTTATTCCTATTACAAGGAATGTAAACATCCCTTGTAATAGGAATATGGCATGACAGGTCCTCTTTACAGTGAGATATGGGATCAATAAGACCCCGCATCTCACCTCTAAGCTGGGAAGCCTGAAAAAAAAAAAAAGATTCTGGATTTGATCGTATTGGCGAGTCGGTAGAAGCACCGGAGGGCGGCGGGAGGGGGGGTGTCTATGGCTGGGTATTGCAGGGTATCACCGACTATGGCTGGGTATCTCAGAGTATGGCTGGGTATCTCAGAGTATGGCGTTGCAGAGCATTGCAGGATATTGGAGGGTGTTGCAGAGCATTGCAGAGTGTTGCACGGTATTGGCGGGTGTTGCAGAGCATTGCAGAGTGTTGCAGGGTATTGGTGGGTGTTGCAGAGCATTGCAGAGTGTTGCAGGGTATTGGTGGGTGTTGCAGAGCGTTGCAGGGTATTGCAGGGTATTGCAGAGTATTGCAGAGTATTGCAGAGTAATGCAGAGTAATGCAGGGTATTGCAGAGTATTTCAGGGTATTGCAGAGTATTTCAGGGTATTGCAGAGTAATGCAGGGTATTGCAGGGTATTGCAGAGTAATGCAGAGTAATGCAGTGTATTGCAGAGTATTTCAAGGTATTGCAGAGTAATGGCAGGGTATTGCAGAGTATTTGCAGGGAATTCAGGGGTTAATTTTCGGTGAGCAGCGATGTGGGCACTGCAGATGCAGCCCACATCGCTGCTGACACCAATCTCTTCCCCCTCCGCTGTTCCGATCGGTACAGAGAGGGGGAGGGAGGAACCGGCGTCATAACATGACGCCGGTTTGTTTACAAGTGATCACTCCGTCATCTGACGGAGCGATCACGTGGTAAACGGCCGCTATGAGCGGCCGTTTACCGTGATCCGTGATGCGCCGGGTCTTGTGGACCCGGCGGTCACGGATGCTCTCGAGTGCGCGCCCCAGGGGGCGCGCGAGAGCGGAATTCTGGGAGGACGTCATATGACGGCCTCCCAGAGTTAAGAAACCGCCCTGTAGCCGTCATTTGGCTATAGGGCGGTTATTAAGTGGTTAAAGTGGTTGTAAAGACTGAAGGTTTTTTTACCTTCTGACATTCTATGCCGGAAGGTAAAAAAATCTTCATTGTCCAGTTGCCCCCTCAGCCCCCCTAATACTTACCTAAGCCTGATCCCAATCCAGCAGTGTGCACAAGAGCTGAGGCTCTCCCGGGTCTCTCCCTCCTGATTGGTCAAGATGCATGTCAATTACAGCCAAGGCGGCTGGAGTGGGGAGCGGGGCTGAGCCGCTGTTTCTGTGTTTTATGGACACAGAGAGCCAGCTCCGGAGCAAGCACACACAAGCGCCCCCCATACCAAGCAGCTTGCTGTGAGGATACTCAGTTCTCGGTAAGAAGGAAGGGCCCAGAATACCATTGCATGACCCGTGAAGATGAGGAAATGGACTGCTCTGTGCAAAACCATTGCAAAACCATTGCAAAACCATTGCAGAGAGCAGGTAAATATGACATGTTTTTTTTATTATTTTACAATCACTTTACCAGTTTCTAATCCTTTAGTAAATCAATCCCATTACTGCAATACAAGTGAATGTAGACCTATTTAAAAAAAAAAAAAACACGTGATACTTACCTGCTCTGTGCAATGGTTTTGCACAGAGCAGCCCCGATATTCCTCTTATCGGATCCCTCACTGGGCATTCTGGCCCCTCCTCTTTTCGATGTGCCACCACAGGAAGCCTCTTCCTATGGTGGCATACCTGCGGAGTCGATCCAGAGCCATGTTGCTTGCTTTGACACAGACAGTGTGGCTCAGTTCTGCCCACGGCCCCCTCATCGTAGGATTTGCTTGATAAAAGCAGGAGCCAATGGCTCCCATTGTTGCCTCTCTGATCAGGGAGAGAGCTGAGAGAGCCGCTGCTCTCGAGCACAGTGTTGGATCAAGATTTTGCTCAGGTAAGCATAGGAGGGGCTGGGTGGAGGGAGCTGCACATAAAAGGTTTTTCTACCTTAACCACTTGCCGACCAGCCACCATCATTATACTGCAGCAGGTCGGCGCGGTCCCGAAAATCGCTGTAGGTGTACATCAGCACCTTTAAGGGCGTCAGCAGGTGTACTCACTCCCCTGCACGGCGGGAACCCCAATGCACGCGGCTGGCAGCTGCGATGTCCACTGGACACCCGTGGGCACAAGAACCTAAACGGGATGTGTGTATGTAAAACACAGATCTCCATTCTGACAAGACAGGAGAGACAGATCTGCTGTTCCTAGTAATCAGGAACAACAATCTGCCTCATCTTTCAGTCAGTCCCATCCCCCCACTGTTAAAAACACAGATGACGGAACACATTTAACCCCTTGATCGCTCCCTAGTGTTTACCTAGTGTTACCCCTTCCCTACCAGTGACATTCACACAGTAATCAGTGCATTTTTAAAGCACTGATCGCTGTATAAATATAAAATTAACCCCTCTGCATTGTTGGTCAGTGCAGTGGCGCTAAAATTTTAACACCCCCCCTCCTCCTGGTGCACCAGCTGATTGTATTGTCTATTTCAACACCGGGTGCTGAAATACTGCACACACAGTGTTGGCGGGCTGCAGGCCTGCAAGCCATGCGTTGAGCAACAGGGGTTTATGAGATGCCATTTAAGTAGTTCGGATTAATAAGGTTTCCTGTAAGTTAAACTTTGTAAAAAAAAGAATGATAAAAATAGCATAGAGGCTAAAGTGGCACAAGTGGGACAGGCTGAAGATAAGACATTACTCTCAAACTGCGTTTGTTGAATCCTCTAACATGAAATAAACGCAATGCCATTTTACCAATGTGTCAGATTGTGACTAGTTCAGCCTCAAGGGCAAACTAAAAGTCACAAAAGCTTACTTATGAAAAATCTATTAATTCTACAACTGTATGCTGATTAGATACAAATTGGCCTAAACCTTGAGTGCTGTTAATAAAATTTCATTAGAGGAAAAAACATTATAAGAAGAAAATAGGAATAAATTACTCAGACATGTGTACAGTAAAATAACCATCATTGCCAGTATGACATGTATTCACTGTATGATGAAGCAGAGATTCTATTAACTCCCCATATATTATAGGCTGCTTATATCTCAAAGGCCTTTATTCTTTTTTCTGTTCTCATTCAGTTAGTCCGTATGATGTATTTCTCAAGATCATCGCTGCTGATATTTCAAAACAGACGGGGATGGTGTAAAAATGTAAAATATCGTTTTTTTTGTTTTTGGATAGGAAGGGTAGGGAGTAGGGAAGAGACGTTATCCTTCTGACGTTACAATAGGTATCCTCTTTGGAAGATGCCCCCTCTCATTCTATTCTTAAAACGTAGTATTTCCCCCCTATTTTTAATTTTCAGTTCTGGTGAACAAGGCTACCAGGATGATTCGTGAGGGTGGATCTCGCCATCTCTGACACACATAAAAGTTTTGTTTATTGCTGCGTCTTGCTGGGGAGATTCAACCTCTTTTTTTATTTGTACTGGTGACCATTGTCACCAGGACAGAAATTATATGGCAAATCCACAGTTTATCCAGAAAAGGAATAGAGGGAAATTCATACAATGGGGACAACTGTATACAAGTCGATTTTGCTTCACTTTGAAGTGTAGCGCCACCCCCAAAGCAGCCGCTTAAAGCTGTTGTGTTTTTTATTTTTTTTGGCCAACTGCAAAGGAAAAGGCATAATGAGCTAGTATGCACCACATACTAGCTCATTATGAAATACTTACCTTGTAACGAGGCCCCGACATCTGTCCCGATCCACGCAGAGGGAGCTGACGTGTTCCCTTGGCGTTTCTTCCGGGTATCACGGCTCCGGCACTGTGAGTGGCCAGAGCGGCGACATCATCACTCCCGTGCATGCGCGTGGGAGATTTCTTCCCGGCAGGCTCCGGCGTCTGCCTGGCTTCCAGCCGGGAATCCCCTGTGCGCATGCGCCACTGCAGTCAGCGGTGCATTGCAAGGGGAATATCTCCTAAACCGTACAGGAGATATTTTTTTTACCTACAGGTAAGCCTTATTATAGGCTTTCCTGTAGGTAAAAGTCCCCAAATTGACTTTACAACCACTTTAATAATTTTTGGTTCTATGTTCTGCCCCTCAACCCTGAGAACAGTCTCAGCCCCTCTGGCACACTTGGTTAAACAAATAATACTGTAGACAATGTATGCAGTTGTGTAGCAGTTTTAAAGAGTATTTTACTAAGAGGCTTAGCAGGAATCAAGATGGTAATGAACTGGGACCGTTAGTTATCTGTAGTGAACTGTCGTGAAGCAAAAAAGAGGTTTGAAATACAAGTAAATCACAGTTAACCCAACCACAGGCCCTGAGGTGACCTATGGCAGCCTTTCTCAACCTTTTTAACACAGAGGAACCCATGAAATAGTTATCTGGTCTTGAGGAACCCCTGCTAAAAATTAGAAATTCACCATTTACCATACTAGAGCTTCTGTCCAAAATTGGCCCTAGTATATGAATGGGGACCTTGGATTGTGAGCTCCTTGAGGGTAGTGACCGATGTGAGTGTGCAATGTACAGGGATTGTAGACACTCACACAGGTTGAACTGGATGGACTGGTGTCTTTATTTCAAAATGCTCAGTTTTAGGCCCAATTCACATCTATGCATTTTTTGTGCTTTTTGCATTGTGCACTTTTGCACCACAGTCCATTTACGTGGTTTCCTATGCAACACGTTCTGTAGTGCAAATCTGCAAAATGCAAAAAGAACTGAAAATGCCATAGGTGTGAATCAGGTAAATAACACTGGCCATTTTGGGATAGCCTGTAATACATTACTAGCAAGTTAATAGGAAGAGTGTGACCTCTAGTGGCAAAAAATAGTCTTTGTAGAATAATAAACAATTCTGCCAAATGATAAGTACATTTTTCTGCATTGTAAAATAAACGGTTCTGTAATAATTGTACCTAATAGCCAATGTCTTTGGGGTGGCTACACGTGGCCATTCCTTTTAAATGTTCCTCTTTTGAAGATACGGTAAAGCATGCATGTGCCCAATTTCTGACAAGTTCAATAAGTAGATAAAATGCTATTTCTGTTAGCTGAATACTTTGAATGACTGAGCAGCTTATACTGGTATAACTCCATACACTGCTATCCAGAATAAGCCTCTAGCCACGTCTGCTGATTTCTAGTAATGTTAACCCATTAAAAAAACGACCGTGGTTTAGGATTAAGGACCATACACATTTTGCTTTTACTTTTTTGTTCCAAACAAAATATATAAAAATGAGACAATCTGAGAAAATTAAGCAATATTTTTTGTTAGATAAACATTAAACATAAAAATGGTTTATGATTAACAGAGTCGTAGCACTTATAAACAAATTGACATTGCCTTTACAATTATCTTAATTAAAAAAAAAAAAATACTTTTATTAATTTTTCAAATAATTCATGCACATGGTGCTGTAAATTCTACAGTGTTTTCTCCTTCTTTTTTTTTTTTTTTTTTACGTATTGTATTTTGAAGATCTAGACAGATATAAAAAGACACATTATGTATTTGTTAAATTGATTTTTAAACCAAATAAGTACCGGAATCTGAATTGTTTTTAGCCTCCTATAATGTCTTGCACAGTAGACTGGGAGTGGGAGAAGCCCATTCCTTCAGAGCGCATGCACCAGTGATGTCACTGGCTCCATGTACAGTAAATATCTCCTAAACGGCGCACGTTTAGGAGATATTTACATTACCTTTAGGTAAGCGATGGATGTCAACTTCCACTTTAATGGCATCTAAAGGCAAACCAAAAGTTAATATACTGCAGCTACTAATCCCAAATCCTCCTCTTCTCGGGTCCCTCGCCAGCTCTCTTGGCCCCTCCCTCCTGTCAAGTGCCCCCACAGCAGCAAGCAGCTTGCTATGGGGGCACCCGAGCCGAGCTGCAGCTCTGTGTGTCTATTTAGACACAAAGCTGTGGTTCGGCCTTGCACCCTCTCCCTCCTGATTGGCTAACTGATTTTAATTGACAGCAGGCGCTGCTGCCTTGTCTCACCCAATCAGGAAGGAGAGTCCCGGACGGCCGAGTCACTCGTGGATTAAGATGGGGCTCAGGTAAGTAGTAGGGGTGCTGAGGGGGGCTGCTGCACACTGAAGGTTTTTTATCGTAATGTATAGAATGAATTAAGCTTTAAAAATAAAAACTTCTGCCTTTAGAATCACTTTAATCCTCCACATTGTGTAAAAAGGCTGTTTAATCCTGTCTTCTCTGATCCTCTCCTTCTTCCACAGTCTCCAGTCCATCTCCTGATAGTACAGAGCCTTGGGGGCACTCTGCACATGCTCAGTTTGGTTTGTATAGCCACAAAGAAGGCCAGGGGTCACGCAGCTCATAGGACAGTTGAAGGAGAATGAAAACCTCTCCTACAAGCTGTAACCAGTGCTTGGCTGAACACTGATAGCGGTCACAAGACTACTATATCAGTGGCGGCTGGTGCTCAGTAATTCCCCCCCCCCCCGGAGATGGACATAAAAGTGGGGAATGCAGTGAACACCGGTAACAGCCCCCCGCCCCCCTGGGAGAGAAGGACATAAAAGCAGGGAATACGGTGAACATGGTGAACACCGGGAACATCCCCCGCGCCCCCCCCCCCACACACACACACATGTGTGCACAGCAGATAGACACCCATCTTAACTCAGGAGGCAGATGTCCTGCCTGGAATGACTCGGATCTCCCCTCCTCCTCCCTCCCCTGTCTGAACCGGGGAGTGCTGAATGCTGGAGGACTGAGCCACTGCGGGTGAGCCATACCTGGAGTCACTGTGGCGGCTGATGGGTCAGTCAGTCTTCCCCTGCTTCTCCTACGGCCATGCATCTCCTCCAGACGTGCATCTTCTCCCTCCAATGATCAATGGCCAATGATCGCTTCTCCTTTCGGCCAATCAGGAAACGGGTCTCACAACCCGCTTCCTGATTGGCTGGGAGGAGAATCAGTGTGACAATAGCGAATATTCAGGGCGCACCCTTTTTTCTTTTTAAGGCCATTAGGGCCTCTGGCTCTAATCACGTACTTAAAAAAAAAAACCCTACCCCACTAATGGACGGGTCCCCACTGTGCTATATACTGCTGATGAGAAAAGGTATTTAGCAGTTTATAGTTACTAAAATAATTGCATTTATATGGTCTATGTACTGTGGGAGACCAGATATAGTGTATGCAGGGTCCGGGATTTAGTAACACTTTAACACACTAGCGCAACATATTTTTTAAACACTGAACACACAGTTAATATTCCACACAGAAGGTTGTTTTTTTTTCATTAAAACAACTATCCAACCATCCAATACCTCCTTCTTTTGTGCCTATTCAACAATAAACACCTGACAGGGGATCTAATCCTCCTTCTTACTCTATCTAAGACAAAACAATTGACTATCCCTACAGCTTTAGTTAAAATTGAGAATAAGGCCACATTCACATGGTATACCGATCCACATGCCTGTGCGAAGGGTAGTCTGTTCACATTAACAGCAGAGAGCTGGCAGCAAGGACCTGCACAGATCTCCAAGCACATCCTGGAGGGCACATCTGGGTGGATGCGTGGATGACAATGCAGACAGACTATGGAACACCCATGCTTTCTTTGTCGGTAAAGACGGCCCATTGCAGTGGTGAATGGATAGGGACACCAGTGTGAATGAGGCCTATGGATTCTTGAAATAGAGGTCTTCAACCTTTCCATCAATTCCAAAGCCTTCAACTCAATTCTCTTGAGTCCCGTAGTGACATTGGGAATTGGAAGATGGGACCATGGCATTCCTGTGGGGACCACAGGTATCAAACACGTTCCGATCTGGAGTATCTGACACAGGGTTGCCACCTCATCCCTTTAAACCCAAACACATATTAATTACACAGGATCTGTAGCTGATTAAGGTGGTAATTAAACTCATTTGGTGCCTTATCTGCATTAAATTAGCCTCAGAACCTGTGTAATTCATATGTGTTTGGATTTAAAGGGATGAGGTGGTAACCCTAATCTGACACCCAGATACACATGTGTTGAATGTTAAAGCATCTTATGGAGTTGCAGTGCTGGAATAGAAGAGAGGTATGAGATCTGGGCAGCCAGAGCAGGTAAGTAGGAATGATTGTAAACCCTTATATTCCCAGTGAAGTGACTAGCCACAGGTGATACACTGAGATTAAATCAATCCTCCTACATATGTTGTACCTGTTTATCTGCCGCCATTTCCTCTGTAGAGGCTTCTAAAACACACAAATCAAAGGATTTTTTCAACTCTGACAGCAGGGGGCAGGGATCTGATCTCACAAACTGCAGAACAGAGTTCCCTGATATCTAATAGCTGATTGGAGGAAATGAATGTACCCTCCTTTACATGCTCATCGAAAAAAACAAGAGTTGAGTCTAATGCCCCATACACATGGTCGGACTTTCCGACGGAAAATGTGCGATTGGATCTTGTTGTCAGAAAATCCGATCGTGTGTGGGCTCCATCTAACTTTTTCCGTCTGATTTTCCGACAACAAAGTCTGATCGCATAAATTCCGATCATGTGTAGACAATTCCGACGGACAAAGTGCCACGCATGCTCAGAACAAACTGAGAGACGAAAGCTATTGGCTACCGACCCGTTTATAGTCCCGACGTATGTGTTTGATGTCACCTCGTTCAGAACGATTGGATTTTCCGACAACTTTGTGCGACCGTGTGTATGCAAGACAAGTTTGGGCCAAAATCTGTTGGAAAAAATCAGACGGATTTTGTGGTCGGAATGTCCGACCGTGTGTACAGGGCATATGAGTTACATGCTGTGTGCTGGAGGGGTGGGGGCAGGGCCGGGACAAGGGGTGGGCAGGAGGGGCGGCTGCCCCTGGCGCAATGGTTTATTGCAGGGTTAGGGGGCACCCTGACCCTAACCCTAAGGGAAAGGGGGGCACAGTTTGGCATCTTTGCCCTGGGCGCTGGGTGACCTTGTCCTGGCACTGGGTGGGGAACCTCCCCCCAGGAAAGCTGAGGTGTTGGGAAAAATTGTCAGAAATTAGTCATGCAGATAGTAAAGAGAGGAGAGATCAGAGAAGAACCAGACTCAGTGCTTTGGATTCAGGCAAGAACATATTATAGTGGGATGTGCTTTGTTCATTTTCCATGTCTGAGGCTTACAACCACCTTAAGGCTCTTCCACTGCAATGAACTTTATTCCCAGTCGGATACACTTACTTTAAGAATAACTTTAACAACTGTTAAGTGGCCTAAAGACCATTGTACATATTGGAACATTGAATGCAGAACTGTGAAACCTGCTTAGCATTCCTACTATAACAGAACATGAAGTGCAAGATAAAGGCTTACATTACATTATTCATAAAATAGCGTTCTATACCTGCGGGGGAACTTTTAAATACAAATAAAAAAGTACATCACGTTCAGTACAGTGCGATGAATGGAGGTCCCTTATTCAGGCAAAAATGGTTGGAATTTTAATGAATAAATTAATTAATTTACCTTTTTTTTTTTTTTTTTTTTTTTTTTTGGAATTACAACAGAACAATATTCCATCCGAAAACAATGAGCCTATGAAAAAACAAAAATGGAAAAAAAAAATCCTGAAATCTGCTGCTTTTACTGTCCATAAGCAAATGTAAAATTAATTGCGGTCTGCACTTGAAAAAAACGTCATTTTTACAATTTTTTAAGAGATTAATCATTAAGCCCTGCCAAGCAGAAGAGTAAACAAAGCAGATTTTTCTCTAAACTTTCTTTTTCGACAAGCTGTCACAGCTTAATTTAAAATGGAGCAGGCACTAAATACAAAGAATAAAAAAATAATTAGACGTTGCTCAGGAGGAGAATTTTCTAAAAGACCAAACACTGCAAAATAGCAAAGTTATTCAAAGTTTTTTCTTAATGTTTTAGGTCAGTTGTACTCAAATGGCAAAGTAAAGCCGCGTACACACGGGCGGACTGTCTGGCCAACTTAGTCCGTCGAAACACATTTCAGCGGACAGTCCGCTCGTGTGTGGGCTTCAGCTGACTTTTTCAGCGTGCAGTCTGGCGGACTAAGTATTTCGGAATTTCCGTAATATTGTCCGTCGTACTTTGGTTTCAGCGGACAATCCGCTCGTGAGTAGGCTAGTTCGACGGACTAAGTATGGCGCATGCTCAGAAAGGATTTACACGGCGAAAGGTTGCATTGCTGTGTATTGGACTTCCTATTTCTAGTCCCGTCGTACGTGCTGTACACGTCATCGCGCAAACTTTTGACGGACTGTTTGGGTATCCGTGTGTGGTCAAGTCCGTTCATTCGAAAGTAGGACGGACTGTCCGTCGGATTGTCTGACGGACTAAGTTGGCCATACAGTCCGCCCGTGTGTACGCGGCTTTAGGTGCTGCATCCGGCTATTCAGAGGCAAAATAAAGCTGAGCTCCAGGGAAAGAACTAAGTACACAGATGAAGTGCATATATGACAGCTGTTTTGATTGTCCTGCTCTGTTGTTTCTTCTTCACCCATTATATGCATAAAGGTAAAAAAAACTTTCTGTGTGCAGCCCCCCTAATACTTACCCGAGCCCCTTCTCCATCCAGCAATGTCCAGGAAAGTCTTGCCTCTCCAGGGACTCACACTCCTGATTGGCTTTTGGCAGCAGTTCCTTCTGCTATCAATCACAGCCAGTGAGCCAATCAGGTGATGAAAGGTGCAGAGCCGAGCCACAGCTCCATGTCTGAATGGAAACACAGAGCAGTGGCTCAGGTGCCCCCATAGCAAGCTGCTTGCTGCGGAGGCACTCAGCAGGAGGGAGGGGCCAGGAGCACAGGTGATCAGAGACCTGAAAAGAGGAGGACCCGGGCTGTTCTGTGCAAAATCACTGCACAGAGCAGGAAAGTATGCCATGTTTGTTATTTTTTTTCTGTTGTTTATAAAAAATTAAACTTTACCACTTGCTGCCCACCCACCATCAAATGACAGAGAGACGGTGCAGCTCTCGTTCTGGCGCCCCAGAACAAATGCTGCCGCGATGGAGACCTGGGCAGGTAATCAGGGCACTGATCATCCATGCCCTGATTACAGGAAAGCCCCATCAGTGCCCATCAGTGCCACCAATCAGTGCCAATCAGTGTCTATCAGTGTCACCAATCAGTGCCCATAAGTGCCACCAATCAGTGCCCATCAGTGCCACCAATCGATGTCAGTCAGTGCAACCTTTCAGTGCCCATCAGTGCCTGCTCATCAGCGCTACCCATCAATGCCCATCAGTGCCCATTGATACTGCCCATCAGTGCCCATCAGCGCTGCCTATCCATGCCGCTAATCTGTGCCCACCAGTGCTGCCCATTTGGTGCCCACCAGTGCCGCCTATCAGTGCTCACCAGAGCCACCTATTAGTTCCTCTTCATCAGTGCCACCTAATCTGTTTCCATAAGTGCCGCCTCATCTGTTGTTTATAAAAAATTTGACTTTACCACTTGCTGCCCACCCACCATCAAATGACAGAGAGACGGTGCAGCTCTTGTTCTGGTGCCCCAGAACAAATGCTGCCGCGATGGAGACCTGGGCAGGTAATCAGGGCACTGATCATCAATGCCCTGATTACAGGAAACCCCCATCACTGCCCATCAGTGCCACCAATCAGTGCCAATCAGTGTCTATCAGTGTCACCAATCAGTGCCCAAAAGTGCCACCAATCAGTGCCCATCAGTGCCACTAATCGATGCCAGTCAGTGCAGCCTTTCAGTGCCCATCAGTGCCTGCTCATCAGCGCCACCCATCAATGCCCATCAGTGCCCATTGATACTGCCCATCAGTGCCCATCAGCGCTGCCTATCCATGCCGCTAATCTGTGCCCACCAGTGCTGCCCATTTGGTGCCCACCAGTGCCGCCTATCAGTGCTCACCAGAGCCACCTATTAGTTCCTCCTCATCAGTGCCACCTAATCTGTTTCCATAAGTGCCGCCTCATCAGTGCCCATGAGTTCAGCCTCATCAGCTCACATCAGTGAAGGAAAAAAAATACATATTTACAAAATTTACTGACAAACTAAAAAAACATTTTTTTTTTCAAACTGTTTGGTCTTTTTAAAAAAAAAAAATCCCAGCAGTGATTAAATACTATCAAAGGAAAGCTCTATTTGTGGAGAAAAAGCTAAAAAAAAATAATTTTGGGTACGGTGTTGACCATGCAATTGTCATTCAAAGTGTGACAGCACTGAAAGCTGAAAAATGGCCTGGGCAGGAAGGGGGTGAAAGTGCCCAGTATTGAGGTGGTTAATATCACTTTAAAGCTGAGCACAGGAAGGTTTTTCCCATTATTACACATGTAATGTAAGAGCCCATATTTTGCCATGCTACCCACATGTCATATAAGCTATAAGAAGCAGAATTACATTGACATAAGGCCTCTTTCACACCAGCAGACTGATCGGGTCTACCTTTTGGATCACCCATTATTCTCTATAGGGAGGCAGATGTAAACGGACATGTGATCGTTTACACCCGTCTGCATCTGATCTTCTCCGCCAAAAACAGGCGGATTGGGATCTGTTCCCCATCTGTCTAGTAGATCAGGTCGGATGACAGTCGGATGGAAACGGACAGTTGGCTCACTGGGTGTGTCCGCTCTGCATAGCGGTACAGACATGAACCTCTTATCTGACTGCTCAGATGGGATCAGATGACAGATCTCCCGCTGAGCAGGCAGATCCGCTTGATGGAGTCCGCCAAGTATCAAAGGGGCCTAAAATGATAACTTTTTAACAACTGATATAGTTACAGCTTAACCAGCAATGAGGATGGTATAGCAGATGTTGCTACAGTCATTCATTCCAGTGTTCTGACAAGACAACGAGGGAAACTTTAAGCACCTCTGCCATGCCTCCAGAGACACGGAGCATGAAGAATGAATGGGCGCATAATAATTGGTTATACCCACACATCAATAATAACAAGATCCATTCATTTAGAGGTTGTACAAGAGCTGAAGGACAGTCTAGCACTTTTGCTATTTACATAGGTATTTATAAAATAAATTTGCAGAGTTTTTTGGCCATGTCTTTTGTTCTGTGTGAATAGGAGCAAAGTTGAATGTTATTAGACTATTTTGTCTCCAGGTCAAACATTAATTATTTATAAAAAGTAGAGCGAATCAGGAAAATACTGCATCATGTCCACTAGATGGAGCTGACGATCATGTAAATAAATGCTTATCTTATGTGATCACCAGCTCTACCTGGTGGCCATATTGCAGGCATTTCCTGATTCACTCTATTCTGTACGAATAAATAACTTTTAACCCAAAAAGAAAATATCGCAGTAGTATTTAATTTTGTCCTCATTAGCAGGGAATACATGTACATGGAGTTTTGCGGGTTCCTTTTTTTTAAATACATACACCCCATATTGTCTATACCTCAGACCAAGAAGGGGGGATATTTGAGGCGTAATGAAGGACAGAGGGATTTGTTTTTTATTATAGGTAAAATCCCTCCAATCAGGGACAGTTGGAAGTTATGGCTACAGGTGACATTTCAATTCCTAAACTTGGTAAAATCAAGCAGCAATGGGCATTTTTGGTTAAACTGTAAAAGAAACTGAACTGAACGGACAGATAAAAATGAACGTCTGTGTGAAAGAGCCCTAAATGTTTTTTAAATATTTCAAGTATGGACACATAGTATGTGCCTATCTATGAATATCTGTTGTTGTAAAGGTTTTTTTAGTGTATGACAAAAGACTCCTAATTAAAGTGACATTAAACCCAAAAGCAAACATTTATTATATTGCAGCTTACCATTTCTTAGGTGTGATGGCTGCATTTGTTTTTTTTTTCTTTTCATCTGGTGATCCAGTCAGTAAGTCTGTTGTTTTTTTTTTCTAAAGAACAAGCTCTCTAGCATGAATGTATCAGTTACAGAGAAGAAACAGACCATTTAAAACGAGCAGGGGTGCTTAAAATGATCAGCTTTTATTTATTTATGTAAGACCTTTATCCCAAAAGGAAAAAAAAAATGGCTTTCTGTAACTGTTTGTAAAGTGTTCATCTTCAATTAATTAGAGTACAGTATTTAACCACTTAAGAACCGGAAGGATTTACCCACTTCCTGACCAGGCCATTTTTTGTGATACGGCACTGCGTCGTTTTAACTGACAATTGCGCGGTCATGCGATGCTGTACCCAAACAAAATGTATGTCTTTTTTTTTTTTACCACAAATTTCTTGCTCAGCTTAGGCCAATATGTATTATACTACATGTTTTTGGTAAAAAAATAATTTTTTTGATTGTTTGCGCAAAAGTTATAACATCTACAAAATAAGAAATAGATTTTTATTATTTTTATTCTTTTTTTACTAGTAATGACAGCGATCAGTGATTTTTAGCGGGACTGCGACATTACGGCGGACAGATCGGACCCCTAACTGACATTTTTGACACTTTTTGGGAACCAGTGACATTATTACAGTAATCAGTGATAAAAATATGCACTGTTATTGTACTAATGACACTGGCAGGGAAGGGGTTAACATCAGGGGCGATCAAGGTGTTAAATGTGTTCCCTCACTGTGTGTTCTAACTGTATGGGGGATGGGCTGCCCAGGGGAAACACACAGATCTGTCTTCCTGCTTAGCAGAAACGCAGGATCTGTGTGATCTCCCTTGTCAGAACAGAGATTTGTTTACAGAGACAGATCCCGTTCTGTCACTGCTCTCCCGCTGGCCAATGAGAGCGTGTGTGCCCACAAAAGCGAGGTCCCGTGCCGACGTACACCTATGGCGATTCGTGTGATCGTGCCACCTTGCGCAGTATAATGATAGTGGCTGGTCGGCAAAGGGTTAGAAACCACGGGGCCCCATACTTCCAATACTTCTGTTATGAATGAACACAATGATGATTGTTAATGATCACTCATTGTGGTCATTCAGGAAGGGAAGGGGCTGATAAATATGATATATTTACCAGACCCTTCCCCCACTCTCCATCTTAAAGGATCTTATTGTGTTCTTGCAACTGCCGGTGGGAAGGAGAGTAGGGAAGCCTGGCAGCATTAGCGGGGTAGAGGGGGGCACACAGGGGGCCTGGACAGCAGGGTGAAATGTATGGTGCACAGGGAGGGTGATTGGTGTGGCGGGGCAGCAATTACTGGAACAGATCCCCTGTACTTCTCTCACTGCAGCAGCTGAAAGCCAATGGGAGGGAGAAGTGAAGAAGTGGTTTTCAGCTGCTGCAGAGAGAGCCATGCAGGCGATTGGTTCCAGTAATTACCAACCACTCCCCACTATGTCAATCACCCTCGTTGCCTACATCCAATTCACCTGAATGGGCCTCCCTACTGGCTCAGGCCCCATACAGGTGGACTGGTGGTACCCTCTTATCCACAGTCCTGTTAGTACATCTAACACTCCCCTCCCCCAAAACTGACAACACTGCAGTCCAGTGGTGCCCCCTGTGCCCCTTCATCCAGAGTGCTGCCACTCTAATACAGGAAATGTGTTACTGGGCGGATTACTAGGTGAAAGGAGGAGGAAAAGCCTAAAAAAACAATGCAGCCATCACATCTAATGATTGATAAGCTGCAATATATTACATTTTTGGTCTGGGGTTTAATACTGCATTAAACAATCCACATAGCTCCCAACTGTCCCTGATTTCGAGGGACTGTCCCTGATTTGGAGCACTGTCCCTCTGTCCCTCATTCCTTCTCATTTGTCCCTCATTTTGGTCTGATTTATATAGTTGTTTATGAAATGCACTATTTATCTTTCAAAAAGTGTTTTTCAGTGCTAAACGTTTCACCCAATTTCTAAATTGCTGCATTTGTAAATTTCAAGAGCCAATATAAAGGAATAGTAGTGGTAAAAAAAATGTGGGTTTAACAAATTTTTTTTTTATTTTTATTTTTTTGTCTTATTCTCCTTTTAAGGGGGCATGGCGAGGGTCCTGTGCCTACATACGTAGGTGTCCCTCGGTCCCATTTTGAAATGTTGGGACTGGTATGAATCCATATAATAAGACTTATCATAAAGAAAAGCATTACAACCAACACCAGAGTATGCTTCTTCTTGGCATACAGTTCCATAAACTATGAACACATCATAATAAAGTGATGTGATCTCCCAGACAGCATTATTCTATTTCTTGCAGCCTGACAGTATCACCCTGTATGCCATATAAAGTAAAGAAGCACAAAACAGCACAAGAGACATGAAGCAAGTAACACTGTATTTGATGTACACATACACAAAACACTATATAAAACAGAAATGCTCTTGACTGGCCTCATTTACACAAGGGAATACGTATGTCAATCATTTTTATGCCTCCATATCACATACAATAAGCTTTCTCTTATATGTATAAATTGTTAAAGGCTGGTGTTACCAATGAGACGCCCTAAGACTAACAATATATAAAAGGCTTTTACTTGGTGGGTAAGAAGAAGTAAAGACCGCAGCATCAAGAAAATAGCTGAACAATAAATTTATATGCAGCTATCGAAAATTATTATTAGTGGAAAGAGATACAGTTGCTGAACCTCATCTTTCTGTCCAAACGTTAGCATAGGGGCCAAAGGGAGGAACCACAGTACATAGTGGGGGGACAGTTATTTGGCATCTTCAGAAGTGTCTGATGCAGTGGCCAAAATCGACTTACATTTTTGCTATGGTGGTGTCACTGGAAGGAAAAAATGCCCCCCAAGTTGGTGGTGTCACTGGAAGGAAAAATGTCCCCTCATAGAAAGTTTCACTGGAAGGAAAACATGAGCCTGCATTGGTGGTGTCCCTGAAAGGATAAGTGTCCCTGCGTCCGTGGTGTCCCTGGAAGGAAAAATCTCCCTGGGCCCATGGTGTCCCTGGAAGGAAAAATGTTGCTGTGCCCATGGTGTCCCTGGAAGGAAAAATGTCCCTGCCCCCATGATGTCCCTGGAAGGAATAATGTCCCTGTGCCTGTGGTGTCACTGGAAGGAAAAATGCCCCTACATCAGTAGTATCACTGGTAGGGATGAGCTCGCTGTTCGAACATCGGCCGCTCGTCCGTTCAGCGAATTCAGAACTTTGTGGACCATTCACACCAAATTCATGTGGCATGAACGGCCCACAATACACTACGCCATCACAGAGCATTGCTGGCTCAAAAACAGCAATAAAGGGTAGATACAGGTGTATACTGCGCTGGAGGCACACAACACCACTCTAACTTTAAGATGGTTAAGAAAAGAACACACTGTCCCTGCCTATCTTGCTCTTTCCCTGCACGCCGGAACACACTACACAAGGCCGCCGTGCTGGCGGCCTTATATAGTGTGGTGCATGTACTAAACCCCCTGAGCTATAATTGGCCACAGGCATCCTGCCTGTGGCCAATTCTTGCTCTCCACACTGCAGGCGATGTGATTGGCCAAGCATGCGGGGTCACAGTGCATGCTTGGCCAATCACAGCGCCTGCAGCGTGGAGAGCCATAATTGGCCACAGGCAGGATGCCTGTGGCCAATTATAGCTCAGGGGGTTTAGTACATGCACCATACTATATAAGGCCGCCAGCACGGCGGCCTTGTGTAGTGTGTTCCGGCGTGCAGGGAAAGAGCAAGATAGGCAGGCACAGTGTGTTCTTTTCTTAACCATCTTAAAGTTAGAGTGGTGTTGTGTGCCTCCAGCGCAGTATACACCTGTATCTACCCTTTATTGCTGTTTTTGTCTAATTAAGGCATCTGCAGGGGTTAGTGGGTGTTGTGTGCCTCCAGCACAGCACAGTATACACCTGTATCTACCCTTTATTGCTGGTGTTCTCTAATACAGGCATCTTCAGGAGTTAAAGTGGGTGTTGTGTGCCTCCAGCACAGTATACACCTGAAGATACCCCTTATTGCTGGTGATGTCTGTTGCATATCTTGCATATTAGCCTTTAAAATTTTGATTTCGAACGTTTGAGTCGCATAGACCTTAAAAGGGTTCTAAAGTTCGTACGAATTTTAGGTCCGTTCGAAGGTTCTGGTGCGAACTAAACCGGGGGTTGTTCGGCTCATTCCTAATCACTGGTAAGAAAAATGTCCCTGCATAGAAGGTGTCACTGGAAGGAAAAAATACTCCAGTGTCATTGATGTTACTAGAAGGAAAAAACTACCATGCATCGGTGGTGTCACTGGAAGAAAAAATGTCTCTGCGTCTATTGTGTCCATGGAAGGAAAAATGTCCCTGTGCTGGTGGTAGCACTAGAAGGAAAAAATACTCCAGTGTCAGTGATGTCACTGGAAGGAAAAAATGACCCTGCATCGATGGTGTCACCGGAAGAAAAAAAAATGTTCCTGCGCCCATTGGGATCCTGGAAGGATAAATGTCCCTGTGCCGGTGGTGTCACTGGAAGGTAAAAATTTCCCAGGATCAATAGTATCACTGAAAGGGAAAAATACCCTTGTGTCGGTGGTATAACAAAAGAGGAACAAAATTACCCTGAATCCGTGGTGTTAATGGAAAGCAAAAATGCCCCTACAGTATGTCAGTGATGTCAGTGTAAGGAAGGCATGCCCCTATGTTGGTGGTGTCATTGGTAGGAAAAATGTCCCTGTAATGGTGGTATCACTGGAAGGAAAAAATTCCCCTATGCCCGTGGCATCACTGAATGTAAAAATGTCTCTGCATCAATATAACGAGAGCTTGTTTACACTAGCGTTATCCCTCTGAAGATTGATCTCTTTTCAGAAGATGTTTGACAGGCAGTTAGGAGGTGTTTTTTCACCCTCTCACCATCTATTTTAACCCCTAAAAGCCCTCCACCACCATCTGCAACCACATGTATTTTACATGGTTGCGTGGGCAGTTGTGGCACAGCCCCCCATCACGTCCAGCTGCAGTACTGCCCTCTGAACCCAACAGGAGGATTAATCACTTCAGCCCGGAGAGGATTTGCCCCGTTCCTGACCAGGCCATTTTTTTATGATACGGCACTGCGTCAATTTAACTGACAATTGCTCGGTCATGCAACATTGTATCCAAACAAAATTGATGTCCTTTTTCCCCCACAAATAGAGCTTTCTTTTGGTGGTATTTGATCACCTCTGCTACCATACCTCCCAACTTTTTGAGATGGGAATGAGGGAAACATGTAGGCATAGGACACACCCGCACTGCCACGCCCCCTTAAAGGAGAATTAACCTAAAAAAAAGATTAGTTAAACCCACAAGGGCTTTTTTTTTACCACTACTATTCCTTTATTTTGGCTTTTGAAATGTACAAATGCAGCCATTTAGATTTTGGATGAAAGGTTTAGCACTGAGAAACAGTTTTTGAAAGATGAAGTGCATTTTATATAAAACTATATAGATCGGACCAACATGAGGGACAAATGTGGAGGAATGAGGGACAGAGGGATGTTGCTCTAAATCAGGGACAGTCCCTCCAAATGAGGGACAGTTGGAAGCTATGTGGTACCTCCTGCAGTGGTCCGTTACATAGATCAGTCATCAGCTGTGTCCAATGGAAACAGCCCGTGACAGATCCCACTGCAGCACGAGCATGCGTGGGGCACAATCCGGGTGGACATCATATGAACCAACGAATGTCCTGCCCAGCCATCATTTGACTATAAGCTGGGTGGGAAGTGGATAAATGGGAGCAGTCAGGGCAATGCCACTCAATGGCATGTTCTGGCCAACGCCAGCTGCCAGGGTAAATGAGCCCTGGGGGCAGTAAGGTAGCTATGAGAGAGGAGCTCTGGAACTAACTTGCTCCCTTCATCCGCTATGTCCTTACTGTTGGGTCTGCCTCTTCTTCCCCACTGCTATCACACATGACAAGGGGAGGTAGGACAGAGGGCATATCGGGTGCCCGAAAAATAAGGCCAGCACCCCTGACAGAAAAAGCAACATAAAAAACGCTTATAATGGCACATATTACACATGCGTTTATGCGTGGTAACGTTTATAAGCATTCCCCAAACATTCCCCTCTGCTCATATTTCACTATAGTCAATTTACACTTGAAAACGCAAGCATTTATGCACGTCAAGCGTTTTTTCTGCTTGAAAGCTCCTCTCAAAAACGGACTTGTGTTGTTGTTTTTTTTTCAAAGTACATGAGCTTTAACATGTTTATGCAATTTATAAAAACGTTTGCAGTCTTTTTAAATCTGCAGTTCGCAATAAAATAAAACCTGGTGATCCCACCATAAATGTCTTGGTTAAGGAATTTCCTGCTATGGGGTGACTACTGTCTCCCAAATGTGTTTCTGCGTGGTCACCCTATCATTTGTGCCTATCTATGAATATTGAAGCCTTGGTTATTATACTTGTTATGCAGTTTGGGTGGATAACAAATAAGGAAAATGCCTTTTTTTTATCTAAGTCTCTTCTACTTACTGTATTCATCGCCACATCCATAAACATTTATTTTATGCTAGAATGAACCGAAAAATATGCCTATCATTTACAATTATAATTCTACTAGATATGAGGATGGCACAGACACATTAGATGATGTGCCTGCTATAAGGCTAGCGGTAAAAAGCTGTTCGGCTGCATAATGATTTATCCAAGCAGTAATGACATTGCCAAATTGGATAACATGAATGTACTGTATATGGTTCATCCACCACTCTCAGTTAGCTATGAAAGTAATTAGCTATGTGCTTAATGTTAGTTGATGTCTTAGAATTGATCACATTTCTGTAATATGTAAATCTTGGTTGGTAATTGGTATGATTTTATGCAGATTCACTAAAACCTCCATTCGCATAATCAGCTAATTACCACCCCCCCCCCCCCCCCCCCCCAATCGGTTGGTTTTCAAACCAAATGGTCCTTCATTACATTTTAGATAACTGTATCAGTTTTATTTTATTCTTGCAGTTTTTTCTTGCAGCAGGTCTAATTAGATCCCTTCCAGGAGAAGAGAAATGCAATAGTAGCTATATAAATCATGTATAATAATAATAATAATATTAGCTGAGACCAAAATTCTTTGGACTTGTAGCTTCTATTGTAAAGCACTCCCTCTAGTGGTCAGAAGTATCGTCTTATGCCCCGTACACACGATCGGACATTCTGACAACAAAATCCATGGATTTTTTCCAACGGATGTTGGTTCAAACTTGTCTTGCATACACACGGTCACACAAAGGTGGTCGGAAATTGCGAACGTCAAGAACGCGGCGAGGTACAACACGTACGATGAGCCGAGAAAAATGAAGTTCAATAGCCAGTGCGGCTCTTCTGCTTGATTCTGAGCATGCGTGGCACTTTGTGTGTCGGAATTGTGTACACACGATTGGAATTTCCGACAACGGATTTTGTTGTCGGAAAAAAATCTCAAATTTTTTGTGACGGAAATTTTGATGGAAAATGACCGATGGAGCCTACACACGGTCGGAATTTCCAACAAAAAGCACCCAGCGAACATTTTCCATGTGTACAAGGCATTCGTTTAATGCAGTGGTATCCAATGTGAAAGGGCTGTATGTAAAGCAGCTATTTTTACGAATTCTAATTTAACCAATTCAGCCCTGGAAGGATTTACCCCCTTCTTGACCAGAGCACTTTCTGCGATTCGGCACTGCGTCTCTTTAACTGACAATTGCGCGTTCGTGCGACGTTACACCAAAGCAAAATTGATGTTCTTTTTTTCCCCACAAATAGAGCTTTCTTTTGGTGGTATTTAATCACCTCTGCAGTTTTTATTTTTTTGCACTATAAAAAAAGAGTGACAATTTTGAAAAAAAAAACAATATTCTTTACTTTTTGCTATAATAAATATCCCCCAAAAAATATAAAAAAACTATTTTATCCTCAGTTTAGGCCGATATGTATTCTTCTACATATTTTTGGTTAAAAAAAAAATGCAATAAGGGTATATTAATTGGTTTGTGCAAAAATTATAGCGTCTACAAATACAGGATAGATTTATGGCATTTTTTTTATTAGTAATGGTGGCGATCAGCGATTTTAATCATGACTGCGCCATTGCGGTGGACACATCAGACACTTTTAAAACTATTTTGGGACCATTGTCATTTATAGAGTGATCAGTGCTATAAAAATGCACTGATTATTGTGTAAATGACACTGGCAGGGAAGGGGGTTAAACACTAGGGGGTGATCAAGGGGTTAAGTGTGTCCTAGGGAGTGATTCTAACTGTAAGGGGGATGGGCTCACTACAACATGACAGAGATCCCTGCTTCCGATGACAGGGAGCAGTAGATCCCATCATGTTGCTGGGCAGAACAGGGAAATGTCTTGTTTGCATAGGCATCTCCTCTTTCTGCTGCTCCGTGACACAATCACAGGACACCTACGGACACCGAGTCCGTGGGACCCACGGGCTTGGTCACCCAGTACGCGGCAGGCGGGTATGCGCTCGGCCAGAGGCGCGCACCCACTAGCCCACAAATTAAAGGGATGTACCTGTACACCCATTTGCCCACTGCTGCCATTGCGCCAACGTATATTGGTGTGCGGCGGTCGGCAAGTGGTTAATAACATCAGATTCAGATATTTATATTTTGAAGCTCACTTTTCATGGGCACTGCTGCGCACCATCCTAACACCAGCCTAAATTTATTACAGGAACTTATATAGTGCTAAAAAAAAACGATTATAATACAGGATTTATATAGCGCCAACAGTTTGCTCAGCACTTTACAACATGAGGGCAGACAGCATTTCAATACAGGAGGAATCAGAGGGCCATGCTCATTAGAGCTTATAATTTATGCAGCGCTTCACATACAGTATCTCACAAAAGTGAGTACACCCCTCACATTTTGGTAAATATTTTATTATATCTTTCCATGTGACAACACTGAAGAAATGACACTTTGCTACAATGTAATAGTAGTAGTGAGTGTACAGCTTGTAAGCTTCAGTTTTACCACTAACTTCAAAGCCTATTCACATAAATGTAAAAATCAGATAGAAAGTTATTTAGGACCCCCAAACATTATATATTTTTTAAGCAGAGGCCCTGCAGAATAAAGTACGGGGTGTTGCTGTTTTCTTTATATCACATGATATTCACGCAGCAGTTTTTCAAATGCAAGTTATTTTAAAAAGTGTTGGTGAATTTTAATGCACAAAAACACAATATGATACCCAGTTGTTTGCTAAAATATAAAAGATGATGTTACACCGAGTAAATACATACCTAACATGTCTCACTTTACAATTGCGTACGCCCATGGAATGGCGGCAAATTACGGTACTTAAAAATCTTCATAGATGCTTAAAAAGCCTTTACGGGTTACCAGTTTAGAGTTACATAGGAGGTCTGGTGCTAGAATTATTGCTCTCGCTATGATGTTTGCGGCAATTCCTCACATGTGTGGTGTGATCACCATTCACATATGCGTGCGGGCCTTTGTGCACGAGTACGGGGGGCACTTTACCTTTTTTAAATGTTATTTCAGATTTTTTTACAGTCTCTTTCATTTATTTTTTTTTATCAATTTTATGGTTATCACATGGGATAAATAAAATCCCTTCTGATAGCGTGGTTCATAACAGGTCCTCTTTACTGAGAGTTCTGAGACCCAAGATCTCTCCTCTGCCCTTAAAAGCATGTACAGTTTCCCAGCATTTATAGCATCTGTTACCACAGAATGGCTTCCATTAGCAAATTAGTGTCCCTTCTGGGTGTATGTAAATAGCGTTCCAACAGTCTGTTCTGGCTCATTGTCTCTGCACCGCTCATCAAAGTGTGTATAAGGAAGAAGCAGCCTTCCCTAAACTATCTCAGCTCTCTGTGGCGGCTGGGGGGTTCTTCTTTGGGGGGGGCGGCAAACAAACAAGACCCCCCGGGTGGCCTGGCACAGCACACCCCTTCACCCGCTAGTGTGGCAGGGCTGTGGTGTCCTCTCCTGTAGTGTGGGCAGTGGTGGCTGCAACTCCAGTGTCCACTCCTCCAGCTTCCTCTGCCTTTTGTCTTACACCAAAGCGCTAGGCATCCAATAGTATTGCCTAATGTTTTGGTCATTCGGGAAACAGATGATGACCCTTCCTCCTGATTGGCGGGGAGGGACATTAGTGTGATAATAGCAACAATTTATTTGCTATAGTCACACAACTGGGTGGGCTCGAAGCGCAATGCTCTGTGCTCCATGCTCACCCTCTTTTTAAACCTATTGGAGCCTCTGGCTCTAATCAGGTGCTTCAAAAAACACCCCGCCGCATTGGAATCCATGGTCCTGTTGCACTAATATGTAGATCAGGGGGCTGGATGCATAGACAGAGAAGGCGGCACCCATGCGCTCTCTATGGACAGACCACCACTCACCCTTCTCCAGGAACCTGATCCTGAGCTATTCATTGTCCTTCACAGGCTGGTTCCTTTCCCTACCATTCAAGAAACATACCAAAATGCTTGAGCACCCTTTTTTTAAAAACATGTTGCCTCACCTACGATGGCTGCCGAAAGTCCGCAGAAGTTACAGCATCCAGATTGCTACATAGATAGTAAGGTTGAATAAAGACACCAGTCCAACCTGAGTGAGTGTGGGTGTGTGTCTACAATTGTCCATATCCCTGTACATTGTGCAGGGGCGTACCTAGAGCATTTGGCACCCAGGGCCCATCCTATATCTGGCACCCCCCCCCCAACTGTAAAAACACCCACAAAAAAACACCCTCCTCTGCCAAGATCAGCGTTTTTTAATTCTGCTTTCTTTTTTAAATGGCGCTGTTGGCTACCGAGTAAACCGGAAGTGACACTGTACTGTCGCTTCCAGTTTTCTACATCGGAGACCTGATCAAAGGCAAAATTGGCTTTGTTCGGATTTCTGGCCAGCTGGCTGGTGGCTCAAGTCTGCGGGTGGGATGGGAGACCTGGGCGGAGCTGTGGGGGGATGGGGACGTCCCCTCCCGCTCCTTGTAATAACAGCGGATGCTGTTCATCCATGGTAGCCAGTGACAATAAACGGGAAAGGACAGAGGTGTCAGTCACTCAGGTGTGAGCAGATGCCACATTTTTGGACAGATTGTGCCGCGGTCAGGAAAGTGGAGAGCTGGACTGGAGCTGCTATGAGGGAGACATCAGAGTGAGCAGCTGTATGCCACCCACACAGCTGCTCCTTCTGAGACATTGGCGGAGGCCATGGTGGTACAATTTCCCAAAAAACTCCACTCCATCTGTATCATGGCATAGTGCCACCTACTATTTGGAGGACACTCTTCTCCAGGAATGCTATTTTGGGGCATTTTTTCAGTTATGTGTATACACCTTTATATCACGTTGCCAAAAAAAAAAAGCAAAGAACAATTTGGAAATGAATTGATGAACAAGCTTCAGTTGCATTTTCATTGGCTAGAAACCAAATCCCCATCCCTGCCTATGTAAATTCCCCCAGAGTACTGACAAAACAGGATTACGTTTGGTAAATCTGGAGACTAGAATAATAGCAAAGTTCCTCATCCATTTAAAGAGCTTCTGTAATATACTGTGAAGTCAATTCTTAACTAACAGCTGAATTTTCCTTATTAGGGGTAATTTCACTCCCGAGTGATTGTTTTTCTTCTCCGATCACTGATGCCTGTTGGCCAGGCTGCCAGATTAGAAGAATTCCAATACTTTAGTGAAGATTTCCCTTCACTGTGACAGAAAGCCTCCAGTGACAGGTTCAGATCCTTTCTCCGATCTTCCATTACCACTGAACAAACACCAGGAGCTGGAGCAATGCTCCTAATTTAATGGCAGGCAGAAAACATTTGTGCTTATTTTGCGGTGAATCATCTGTAGCATTTAAAACTACGAATGGCCTTCTGTCGTGCTAAGGGGAAAAAAAATCTGGCACATGCTTAATGTCTTAATGTGCAAATAAGAAATGAATGAGTATGCTGCAGTAAAAGAATATATGGAGAGTACAATATAAATAGAATACTGTACCTTCTACTGTAAAATATACAGACATGAGAGGATCAATGTCTACGTTGTAAATCCTCACCTATACACAGTAAAGGGACTAAGGGACTATCCTCAGGTAATAAACAGAAATTAAACAAATCCTCCTACGTAAATTGTACCTGTTTATCTGCAGTCTTCTCTACATCCGTTCACAGTCCAGAATTGATAAGCTGACACATATCCCCATAGTCTCTCCTCTGATCCAGGACTCCCATCATTCACTGAGTAAATGATGAAGACTTTGCTAATGACCGTGTAGAAGCAAAGTTCCCTCACAGACTTCCTGGCACATCCAGCCCTCCACTGTGGTATCACTTATCGACCTTCCACTGCCCTGAATCCGTGATGAGGAACTTGACCGGACCATACTTTCCAAAAGCTTCACCTGCCCCTCTGCTCCAGGAGTTCTTTATCACCAACCATGTGGTGACAAAGACATTGCCAATGACCATGTGAAGGCAAAGTTCCCTCACAGCTCTCCCTGGGCCTTCTCCTGCGATCAGTACACCTCCCCCAGATGGGGGTGCCCTCCTGATGCTGCCTAGTATTCCATTCCTCACTGCACTCAGCCGACAGCTCCTCCCCAGTGGAATGTTACCTCAGCTTATATAGGAGGCCAACCCCTGCCAATACCAGATGGGGATTGGTCAGGCCCAGCCCCTCTTCTAGAATATTCTCCCTGGAAGCAGGAGAGGCACCTCAGAACTGGAGCAAAGGTGATCACACCCATTGCTACTCTGACCACTCCCAGCCCCCAGATCAAAACAGACAGGCCTAGCTTGCAGCATAGGCCTGTCTAATTTTGCTTGTGCTGACAGTTTCTAGTAAAAAAAAAACATTACTAGCACCTACCTATTGGTAGAGGGTGCTACAGATGGTTAAGAATATATATGTGAATAGATTTTTTTTTTTATCTGGAATTTACTGTCACTTTAACAGTGCACAGGCTGATTATATACAGATTGTAAAACTCCAAGGTAACCTCCAAGACAGGAGTTCTTAAAACTGAATTCCAGGAGTTAAAACTTACATTGGTCTAGCATGGTTACATCTAATTCTTCATATCTCACATCCAGAGGACTGCTGGACTGCTGGGGGGGGGGCAGAAATGCAGAAGTTCAGTGTAGTAGCCTGTGCTTCATATAGTCAGCGCTGGTCTCTACTAGGTGGTGCTTGAGCAAATTTCCCTCTGTATACTAAACTAAGGTGACCAGATTTTTAAAATGAAATCCGGGGACATATTTTTTTTTTTTTACTAGCAATGGATGGCAGCAATCGGTGACTCTCTGCCCACCGCCACTCGCTGCCTGCCTCAAAACCTGTCAAGTCTTACTCTTCGGGCCCGGGTACTACTGGGTGGGGAGCGGAGGAAGATCACTCTGTCAGGGAAGGCAAGGAGATAAGCAGGTAGGCAGCTGGCTGGGACTTGAGCCAAGGCAGAACATGTGAGCGGAGCTGGATGGGCATGCAACTGGAACTGAAGAAATATTCCCTCCGCTCCGACCAGCACATGATCATCAGAAAGGGGAACAGATAATGGAAAAAAATAAACCCCCCTAAACTAGTAGGAGAGACGGAGCTGGGGTGTGTAATTCAGATTTTTTTTTATTCTGCACTGACTGCCTTTGAAATTGCCCCATCCCCTGTTCAAATACAATCCGGGGACAAAACCGGGGGCAGACTTGGTCCAGGCACAGTGTCCTCAATCCAGGGACTGTCCCCGGAAACCGGGGATATCTGGTCACCCTATACTAAACACAAGGTGTGGCTCCCCCCCCCTCTATTCCAAATCTCCCCTCCCAGCGCAAATCTTCTTCCTCCCAAAACAAATCCCCCTAAAGCAACACTCTTAGCACCCCCCCAAAGTAATCTAGAACAATGCTTACCCCCCTGCCCCCCCCCCCCCAATTCCCTCTTCCAACACAAATACCCCCCCACCAAACTTCTTGGGGCACCTCCCCACCTCACATTAAACCACAGTGCCCAGGGCACCCACTCCTCCTGCCCACCCCTTGTCCCGGCCCTGGCTACACATATAAGCTGGATGTAAGAATATTGCTGAAGTTCAGCTTTAACCTTTTTCTGATTACGGACCCACAATGGATTGTTCAGTATGCAGACGTATATTTGCCAGACTGTCAAAATGATCATTTATATTATGTACAAGTATGGCTTCAAAAAATTTCAATAGCTTTGTTTTATTTTCCACATGGATAACTAGGAGCAGAGAACCCCATAGGGAAAATCATATGGATTTCATATTTCTTCATATAAAAATGGCAAATCACATTTACTGTCGGCAGCAAAGCCTGCTTTGTTTATTCCAACTGCAAGCCCTATTGGATTGTACATATAAACCCTAATTCAATTTTGGTAAATCATTTCGGTCAATTATTGTGTATCACAAACAAATATATTTTTTTCAAATAATACAGTTTTCGTATATATATATTTCGTAGTTTTTATTTTAACTGCATGTCAGTGCTTCTAATCTCATTCAGTCTTTTTCAGCCACTTCCTGTCTAAATGAACTTACTTCTATGTTGGTAATACATTATTTTTCTTCTACGGAGACTATTCTATTCTTTGCACAGAGACTTAAAGTGCTTTAATGTTACAGTGTAAGCTTTTTAGCATCAGATCCACAAACACCCCAAATGGTCATTCCATCTTTATCCCAAAAGAAAATGATATTATTAACCTGTTCTGAGCAGGTCAATGGAGTGTCATAAACAAGGCATCTCTAAAGCTAACCTCAACTGATGGGCATTTTTGGAACTCGGCTGCCACTAATATTTTCTCCATTGTGACATGTGCAGAGTGTTTGTGGGAATAGCTAGAAATTGCATAACACAAGGGAAATTGACCCATCTGTGCACATTCACGCTGCTTTCCTTCGCCATGTAAACCTTTCCAAATGTTATGCTGCAGGCTTTGGCAGTATAAATATATCAGATAAAATGTGTAATGTCAATTGTGTTTGTGAGCTATCATGTCATCTTATAATAATATCAGTAATCATCTTTAGCTAAATAGAAAACACGCTCTGGAAAATGGCAGAAAGACATTTTAAATCAGTAGTTTACTATGAGAAGCAATATCCCATGTTGTAATTTGACATAAAAATTACATTTGTAGCAGCAAAGTGCCATCATATAGACTGAAAGTAATGTGGTTTAATGTTCAGAGCGTGCCAGCACAAGCACAGGAACATAAGTCATTGACCAGATAGAGAGGAAGAATGCCACATCCTACCCCATCACCACTGCTGCTGAATACTCCTGCCACATCCCCTCTACAAAATACAAACCTTTTCATTTCATTTTACCTCTCATCACATCATAGTGGACCTAAAATCAAAAAGCTAAGATTTCCCATATCATAAGGAACACCTAGAAATGGTAAATAATTGTGTCTATCTAAGCAGTACCTTGAAAAATTATTGTTTTGAATTCCTCCTGAAAAACATCAGTGGACCTCCTGGGCCAGACGCTCCTGTGTCTTGGGTATCATAGCTGTAGATCTGTGGTTTTAAATGACCTAAGACAGAGGTGTCAAACTCAATGTCATTCAGGACAGCCACGGCATTATGGTTGCTTTCAAAGGGCCGGTTGTATCTGTAAGACTATCTATGCAGAGTTCAGGAGTGTGCTACGTACAGGGTGAAGAGTTCAGGCGTGTGCTACATGCAGTGTTCAGGAGTGTTCAATGTACAGGGTGCAGAGTTCAGGAGTGCGCTACGTGCAGAGTTCAGGAGTGCGTTACATACAATTGTGCAGTGTTCAGGAGTGAGCAATGTACAGGGTGCAGAGTTTAGGAGTTCACTACGTACAGGGTTCAGGAGTGTGCTACAAACAGGGTGCAGAGTTCACTAGTGCGCTACATACAGGGTGCAGAGTTCAGGAGTGCGCCACGTGCAGAGTTCAGGAGTGTGCTACATACAGGGTGCAGAGTTTAGGAGTGCACTACGTACAGAGTTCAGCAGTGCGTTACATACTGAGTTCAGGCGTGCTCTAAGTGCAGAGTTCTGGAGTGCACTACATTCATGGTGCAGAGTTCAGGAGTGCACTATGTACAGGGTTCAGTAGTGCGCTACATACAGGGTGCAGAGTTCAGAAGTGCGCTACGTGCTGAGTTCAGGAGTGTGCTACATTGAGGGTGCAGAGTTTAGGAGTGCACAACGTGCGGAGTTCAGGAGTGCATTACGTGCAGAGTTCAGGAGTGCATTACGTGCAGAGTTCAGGAGTGCGCTACATATAGGGTGCAGAGTTCAGGAGTGCGTTACGTACAGGGTTCAGGAGTGCACTACATACATGGTGCAGAGTTCAGGAGTGCGCTATGTACAGGGTTCAGGAGTGCGCTACATACAGGGTGCAGAGTTCAGGAGTGTGCTACATGCAGAGTTCAGGAGTGCACTACATACAGGGTGCAGAGTTCAGGAGTGCACTATGTACAGGGTTCAGGAGTGCGCTACATACAGGGTGCATAGTTCAGGAGTGCGCTACGTGCAGAGTTCAGGAGTGCACTACATACGGGTGCAGAGTTCAGGAGTGCGCTACGTACAGGGTTCAGGAGTGCGCTACATACAGGGTACAGCGTTCAGGAGTGCACTACATACAGAGTTCAGGAGTGCATTACATACAGAGTTCAGGCATGCTCTAAGTGCAGACTTTAGGAGTGCACTACATACAGGGTGCAGAGTTCAGGAGTGCGCTATGTGCCGAGTTCAGGAGTGCGCTACATACAGGGTGCAGAATTCAGGAGTGTGCTACGTGCAGATTTCAGGTGTGCATTACACACAGAGTTCAGGAGCGCGCTACATACAGGGTGCAGAGTTCAGGATTGTACTATGTGCAGAGTTCAGCAGTGCGCTATGTACAGGGTTCCGGAGTGCGCTACATACATGGTGCAGGGTTCAGGAGTGCGCTACATACAGGGTTCAGGAATGCGCTATGTACAGGGTGCAGAGTTCAGTGGTGCACTATGTACAGGCTTTAGAAGTGAGCTACATACAGGGTGCAGGGTTCAGGAGTGTGCTACCTACATGGTTCAGGAGTGCCCTACGTTCAGGTTTCAGAGTTCAGGAGTGTGCTACCTACATGATGCAGTGTTCAGGACTGCGTTACGTACAGGGTGCAGGCTCCGCCTCTCTCTTGCTTGGATAGAGATCATTGGTAGGCATCTGTTCCCGCTGGGAATGCATGCGGGTTAGGCAGGGATAATTGAGAGCCGCAAGCTGCTAAGCGCTAAGCTGTCCTTGTAAACACAGAAGACTACTTATGTTCCGTTACATTCCAGCTGAAAAAAATCCCTGGCTGCAAGGGCCACATGAAATGGCCTGATGTGCCGGATTTGGCCCCCAGGCCTTGTGTTTGCCACACGTGATCTAAGGCATGGTTGTCTCTAACTGCTAGTCTCAGAAGATTTACAGTGAGGTTTGGTAATGTCACTATTATGTTGCTCTTTGTTCCCCTTGCTGGAGAGAAAGCTGTATAGGAAGATTGGCACTACAAGAATCTTCCTGCTTCTGCTTTATGCATTCTGTGGATCTGTGATATCTTAAACTCTTTTTCTGCATCTTGAACGTCCTCCGATCAGTCATTAGATCACTAGTCATGAAGAAGGAAGCAAAGTCCTGTCTCTCCACCAAGATGGCCACCTCCACACGGAGACATAGGAGGAGATTTACTAAAACTGGAGCACTCAGAATCTGGTGCAGCTGTGCATGGTAGCCAATCAGCTTTGACAATAAAACCTGGAAGCTGATTGCTTTCTATTCAGAGCTGCACCAGATTTTGCATGCTTCAGTTTTAGTAAATCTCATAGCGCCTAAAAAGGAATGGATTATTGGAAAAAGCTGCAAGGAGCCAATAGGAGATACAGGTGACTAGTCCCATGCTTGCCTTTTTTGGGCACATCTGTCACAGTACAGGTCCTCTTTTTTAGTGTAACTAGTAACCAGTTTGTTAAAGCCTCCACCCCCAAATACTTTTACATGTATAATAGGATAATATTTTGATATAATTGGATTAGAAGACATCAGAAGAGAATATCGAAGACAAGCTAGTACTGTACTTCACAAAGTCTCAGAGTAAAAAAAAATAATACATGAAAGTAGCATAATAATTTCATTTATTTCCCCACCCTTTGAAGATGCTTATCATCTGGCCTGGCTTCTGAGCCCTTGCTTCAGTACTTTAAGTCACTGTCCCTGAAGAAAAATACATAAAAAAATCAATGAACCATAGAATTAAAGACTGGGGGTCAGCCTAATAGTCAGTCAATCAGCATTTTTAGAAGGGCGTCAGCATGGAAACTCCAATGTTTTTATAATGAAAAATTTATTTTACAGCAGCGTTCACCAACCTCCTCGACACCAGGGATCGGCCTCATGGATGGGGGGGGGGGGGGGGGGGGTGTTGTCACGGATTTGCAGCCTGTCACCTGCCACTTATATTTTTATCTGTATCCTATTTATGCATTATAAGAAACATATTATTATTATGGTAAAAATGTATTCTTATATCTTTATTTGTATCTGTTTGGCTGATCACATGAGCCCTATTAATTATTGTAAATAATATTAAATTGAGCTCAAGTAATCAGCCAAACAAATAAATACAAATAAAAATGTAAAAAGCATTTTATTCCAAAATAATAATATTATTTTAATAATAACATTTTTTTATATATTAACCCCCCTGACGGTTTTCCCGAGTCTGACTCGGGGTGGATTTTTTATACCATTAGCGGTATCCCCGAGTCAGACTCGGGACTGCATCGCTGGATCCAGGAGGAGGAATACTCACCTTCTCCCTCGGATCCAGCGTCGTCTCCCCGCTGTACGAGCGAGCCGTGTCTCGCTCGATCTATCACATCGGCGATCTCCGTGCCCTGCGAGCGTTGCGACGCACGGGCACGGAGATCGGCGCCAAATTCAAAAAGTGAAACACACAGTATACATACAGTATAATGTAATCTTACAGATTACATTGCTGTATGTAAACATTTCACATCCCCGTTGTCTCTAGTGGTCTGCCCAGTGTCCTGCATGTAGTTTTATATAATAAAAGCTGTTCTTTATACCTGGAAACTGGAGATTGTCCATAGCAACCAAAACTGTCACTGTACATCAAAAATGATTTTAGAGCAGCTAGAAAACAGCGATAATAAATTGGAATCACTCGCAGAATTGAGCGATAGCGATTTGTGGGGAGATTCGTCATCAAATACTGAAAAGTAATGACAGTGACAATTCTGCAACTGAGCAAATTTCTGTGTTTTTGATGTGATTACATTATTGAATAATTTTTATTATTGTTATATTATTATTTGGTACAATTATTTATAATTATTTCTTATATTATAATTTATGATTTAATTTTTCAAACTTTATCATACCCGGGATGTCTGCTAGACTCTGGTTTGGACAGATTTAAGAGAGTTATTCCTAAGAATTGCAGGACTACAATATAAAACGCCAAATTTTCATGCAAAATAATGGTACCGCTTTTAGCACCTAAAATCCGAAATAATGGTACCGCCAGGGAGGTTAATGATGTTTTTCTATAATAATAATAATAGTTTGGCTGACGACATTAGCTCAATTATTATTATGCAAAAAAAATTGAAAAAAAATTATTATTATGAAAAAAAGTTATTACATTTAAAGAAATTTTTTTTTATCTTTATTTGTATCTGTTTGGCTGATTACATTAGCTCAGTTCAATATTATTAATAATATAAGGCCCATGTAATCAGCCAAACAGATACAAATAAAGATTCTGCATGACCACAAAGAGGGAAGGGAGTGGTGCTGCTGGGAGAAGGGGCACAGACGCCCTCTGGTGGTTGGAGGGTGACAGTGTACTAGACCAGATCCCCCACACCCACAGCACTTAGCAGGAGCCTCATTCAAAATGAAGCTTCACCACATTCACTAAGCTCTGGAGAAAATGAGTGCGCTTGCAGAGTGTGCAGTCTATTTGCCTTTAGTAAATCAACCCCTGTGATTCTATAGTACAACCATCGAAACAATAGACCAACCATGATCATTGCGTAAACATGCATAACAATTTAAAACATATAGCAATATACAAGAAATCACTACAATTTACCATAAACCACTACATATGTGGCATTTTCATGGCCACTTATTGGGATGAAAATTAAAGAGCTACTGCTGTGTCTAAAAATTATTTACAAATATTGTAGCTGCTGACTTTTAATAAACAGGCACTCACCAGTCCAGGGATCCAGCATTGTCTTCACCTGGACCAGGTCTTCGGGTCCTGGTGCCACCATCTTGCTTGTGGGAAGCAGGCTGTGACTTATTGTGGCTTCGCAGCCAGCTTCCCACAGCGCATGCAAGAGTCATGCTGCTCTTTGCCGATGGACCTGCAGCCTCCTGGAACCTGTAGCATATCCCAGGAGGTTGGCGGTAGGGAGAAAGGTGGGGAGGATTTGCCTAGGAGATCTGAGCAGAAGTGGGAGTGTGAAACTGTCTAAACTAGGTACCCACCTTAAAAGTTTTCAAAAGTGGGAGATGAGGGGGAAAGAAGGTGAAGAGGAACTTCCCTGTTTAGATGAAATTCCTCTTTAAGTTTAGAACTATCCTCCTGCTTATTTGAGGCATGTACAACCCCATGATCCTCTTATAAGACTCCTCATCTACAACTACAACATCTTGGGACAAACTCCTGTCACCCGTGCATGCCATGCAAACCTGCAGAAAGGCCCTATCAACTCTTTATTTTAGTAATTCTATTTTGACTTTTATTGGTACATGTAAGAACTATTAAAACAGAACAGTAAACAGAAGTACTGTAAAATACAGACAGACATTTATGAAGCTGTGTAATTATTATTACATAACTGAATGCGTTTTTTACCTGGGTACCTGAATTTTACCTGATATCAGTCCTTGTAGAACAGGCGACTTTGGGCGGCATTTTTGAGGTGGGCGGCACCTGTACTGGCATGATGCCTGCAGCTGCAGGCATAATCCCTGTATCGTTTTTTAGAACTCTCTTGTAATAGTAACCTGAGCGGCTTACTAGCTGCCCGATTGCTATTACAAGCTCCTGCCACTTTTTGTGGCTCTCTTGAGCTCTCCCGCCCCATCGGGAGACCCAAGACCAAAGGACACATCTGATGGCTGGCTGTACAGCTAAGCAAAGCCAGGATTGGCTCTGATCAGCTGTCTGTAACAGTAAACTGAAAGGGATGAGATGACAAAGATTAACGTGCCCCCATCCCCGCAAAGGTGAACGCACATGTCGGTTCTTCACACACGCAAGCAGCAATTGTCCCACACATGTGAGATATCACTGCGAACGTCAGATCATGGACAGTAATTCTGGAACCTTCTGTGAAAATCTAATGGTAACCTGTAAAGGCTTTTATAGCATCACCTATGGATAGCAACAATTACGTAGCTTGTCATTGTTGCCCAGGCATGCGTAATTTTAAAGTGCCTGGGGAGGAACAAATTTAGATGGGGGGGGGGGGGGGGGGTAATTGTAGTCTTGCCTAGGGCAGCACAAACTCAAAATACACCAAAATAAGCTTGGGCTCAGGGGAAGTGGGTTGAATGGTGCTGGCCATCAGACTGTGGACATCTAGCAACACAAAAAAAGTACTGCAGCGGAAATCTCTGCAATAAAAGTGAGCATTGCTCCAAAAGCTGGTTTTGGTATTTTATCTTTTAATAGACAATTTTAACTTTTATCTTGTTATTTTTGCTGGAGCTCTGCTTTAATATTCATAATATGCCATGCTTTTAGTTTTTACTATACATGTAATAAAATGATCATGCCATTAGAAAGTTTTCCAATGCAATTGTGTGCCATTCTAATCATACATGCCAGCAAAAATAACCCTATTTGACCTCCAATATGTATTAGTAAATCAGCGGACCACAGTGGAAAATTTTGCCCGACTTGGCATTGTTTTCGGCTTATAAAGATAATCTGATTGCATGCATTGCACTTTGCGAGGAAATAGGCCAATATAATCTGTTCAGTGGGTGCATGTTATATTGGAAGGCTTTCATTATTCCTGATTAGTGATGGACGAACTTCCGACGGGACGTTTCGCGAACGCGAAACGCGAACGGGCACAAACGTTCGCGAAAACGACCGTTCGCCGCGGGCTCCATTGACTTCAATGGGAGGCGAATTTCGCAAACCTTTAGGTCGAATTTGCGGCCACGGGGTAATTATTAGGGGGTAGCACGTAGTCCCACCACCTGGACAATAGCATAATACATGTATGAGGTGAATTTGGGATCGATAACTACAAGCATTTTTTTTTTATTTGGGAAATTGTTCTGACAATTCAGGACTATGGAGCTAATGAAGGCAATGGAGGAGAGGGAAGGTCAGGGACCAGGGTAGGCAAACAAGAGGGTGCAGGAGATACAGAGCACTGACAGCAGCACCGTAATACAGAGCACTGACATCAGCACCGTGACATACAGCGCTGACAGCAGCTCCGTGACATACAGCGCTGACAGCAGCTCCGTGACATACAGCGCTGACAGCAGCTCCGTGACATACAGCGCTGACAGCAGCTCCGTGACATACAGCGCTGACAGCAGCTCCGTGACATACAGCGCTGACAGCAGCACCGTGACATACAGCGCTGACAGCAGCTCCGTGACATACAGCGCTGACAGCAGCTCCGTGACATACAGCGCTGACAGCAGCTCCGTGACATACAGCACTGACAGCAGCTCCGTGACATACAGCGCTGACAGCAGCTCCGTGACATACAGCGCTGACAGCAGCACCGTGACATACAGCGCTGACAGCAGCTCCGTGACATACAGCGCTGACAGCAGCTCCGTGACATACAGCGCTGACAGCAGCTCCGTGACATACAGCACTGACAGCAGCTCCGTGACATACAGCGCTGACAGCAGCTCCGTGACATACAGCGCTGACAGCAGCACCGTGACATACAGCGCTGACAGCAGCTCCGTGACATACAGCGCTGACAGCAGCTCCGTGACATACAGCGCTGACAGCAGCTCCGTGACATACAGCGCTGACAGCAGCACCGTAAGCAGCCCCAGGAGGAAGTCAGCACAGCACAGGGATGGTGTGATCCCCTCATAATAAGAACCCCCAGGAGGAAGTCAGCACAGCACAGGGATGGTGGGAGCCCCTCATAATAAGAACCCCCAGGAGGAAGTCAGCACAGCACAGGGATGGTGGGAGCCCCTCATAATAAGAACACCCAGGAGGAAGTCAGCACAGCACAGGGATGGTGGGAACCCCTCATAATAAGCAGCCCCAGTAGAAATATGACACCGCTCAACCTCTTCAAAGAGGAGGGTAGGGGCATATAGTACGGTGTGCTTTTTTGGGTCAGGGAAGTGAGCCAAATGAATTAAGAAGGTCTGTGTGCTTGATTCCAAAAATTGTTTATAGACATATACATGGTCTACTGATCACATGTGTTGAATTCCTCCGAGATCCATGCCTCATTCATTTTTAGAAATGTGAGGTAGTTAACACTGTCGTGAGCTAGGCGAGTACGCTTATCGGTCACAATCCCCCCTGCTGCGCTGAACGTCCTTTCGGACAGGACACTGGATGAGGGGCAAGCCAACAGTTCGATTGCAAATTGGGCAAGCTCTGGCCAGAGGTCAAGCCTGCCCACCCAGTAGTCTAGGGGTTCATCACTCCTCAGAGCGTCCACATCGGCCGTTAACCCAATGTAGTCGGACACCTGACGGTCTAGGCGTTCCCTGATGCTGGATCCGGATGACACCTGTCGATGGGTCGGCTGAAAGAATGACCTCATATCCGAAGTCACCAACACATCTTCAAACCGGCCTCTTCTTGCAGGCGCTGTTGGATTGGTACCCGCAAATCCTTCTCTGGGAGTGGGAATTGCTCCTCTGCCAGCGCACGCAAAAGCAGAATGCAGCATTTCTCGAAGCAAGGCCTGGAAGTGCTGCATTCTGACAGCCCTCTGCGACGGCGGTAACATTTCCGCCATTTTGTGTTTGTACCGGGGATCTAAGTACGTTGCCACCCAGTACTGGTCCTTGACCCTCATGCTTTTTATACGGGGGTCCCTATTAAAACACTGGAGCATGAAGGCCCCCATTTGCACTCAAGCGGAAGGTATGTGGTGGTGGTGGTGTTGTTGGTGGTAGTGTCTTTGGGGGTGCACATAGCAGAGAGTGAAGAAGAGGGTGCAGATCGAGAGGATGAGGAGGGTGCAGAAGAATAAGGCTGAGTGAGCCACTCAACCAAGTCTGGTGCGTCCTTTAAAGTAATTGAACGCACCTTCTGCAACTTCCCACTTTGGCTCAAGGCTGTTGCTCCTGCCCTACCCCTACCACCCCTGCGGAAGGGCCTGCCTCTTCCTCTGCCTGTCATTTTTTAAATCACCCTGTGACAAAACTCTTAGTCCCTATACCGCTGAAGGACTGCTGCAGTATAGGGCAGCGGTCAGCAGTAGTGCACGTCAACCCTATGTATTGTGGACCGATAGCGGTCCTTACAGAACAGCAGACTGTACTGCACTCAGGCCTATGTACCGTAGCACCCTATACCAAGTTACCAGTCCTTATAAGAACTTTTGTGGACCAAGCAGGTTGTGTGTTAGTGATTAGCAGACTGTACGTCAGTCCCTATACCAATGAAGGACTGCTGCAGTATAGGGCAGCGGTCAGCAGTAGTGCACGGCAACCCTATGTATTGTGGACCGATAGCGGTCCTTACAGAACAGCAGACTGTAACGCACTCAGGCCTATGTACCGTAGCACCCTATACCAAGTTACCAGTCCTTATAAGAACTTTTGTGGACCAAGCAGGTTGTGTGTTAGTGATTAGCAGACTGTACGTCAGTCCCTATACCGCTGAAGGACTGCTGCAGTATAGGGCAGCGGTCAGCAGTAGTGCACGGCAACCCTATGTATTGTGGACCGATAGCGGTCCTTACAGAACAGCAGACTGTAACGCACTCAGGCCTATGTACCGTAGCACCCTATACCAAGTTACCAGTCCTTATAAGAACTTTTGTGGACCAAGCAGGTTGTGTGTTAGTGATTAGCAGACTGTACGTCAGTCCCTATACCAATGAAGGACTGCTGCAGTATAGGGCAGCGGTCAGCAGTAGTGCACGGCAACCCTATGTATTGTGGACCGATAGCGGTCCTTACAGAACAGCAGACTGTACTGCACTCAGGCCTATGTACCGTAGCACCCTATACCAAGTTACCAGTCCTTATAAGAACTTTTGTGGACCAAGCAGGTTGTGTGTTAGTGTTTAGCAGACTGTGCGTCAGTCCCTATACCGCTGAAGGACTGCTGCAGTATAGGGCAGCGGTCAGCAGTAGTGCACGGCAACCCTATGTATTGTGGACCGATAGCGGTCCTTACAGAACAGCAGACTGTAACGCACTCAGGCCTATGTACCGTAGCACCCTATACCAAGTTACCAGTCCTTATAAGAACTTTTGTGGACCAAGCAGGTTGTGTGTTAGTGATTAGCAGACTGTACGTCAGTCCCTATACCAATGAAGGACTGCTGCAGTATAGGGCAGCGGTCAGCAGTAGTGCACGGCAACCCTATGTATTGTGGACCGATAGCGGTCCTTACAGAACAGCAGACTGTAACGCACTCAGGCCTATGTACCGTAGCACCCTATACCAAGTTACCAGTCCTTATAAGAACTTTTGTGGACCAAGCAGGTTGTGTGTTAGTGATTAGCAGACTGTACGTCAGTCCCTATACCAATGAAGGACTGCTGCAGTATAGGGCAGCGGTCAGCAGTAGTGCACGGCAACCCTATGTATTGTGGACCGATAGCGGTCCTTACAGAACAGCAGACTGTAACGCACTCAGGCCTATGTACCGTAGCACCCTATACCAAGTTACCAGTCCTTATAAGAACTTTTGTGGACCAAGCAGGTTGTGTGTTAGTGATTAGCAGACTGTACGTCAGTCCCTATACCAATGAAGGACTGCTGCAGTATAGGGCAGCGGTCAGCAGTAGTGCACGGCAACCCTATGTATTGTGGACCGATAGCGGTCCTTACAGAACAGCAGACTGTACTGCACTCAGGCCTATGTACCGTAGCACCCTATACCAAGTTACCAGTCCTTATAAGAACTTTTGTGGACCAAGCAGGTTGTGTGTTAGTGATTAGCAGACTGTACGTCAGTCCCTATACCAATGAAGGACTGCTGCAGTATAGGGCAGCGGTCAGCAGTAGTGCACGGCAACCCTATGTATTGTGGACCGATAGCGGTCCTTACAGAACAGCAGACTGTAACGCACTCAGGCCTATGTACCGTAGCACCCTATACCAAGTTACCAGTCCTTATAAGAACTTTTGTGGACCAAGCAGGTTGTGTGTTAGTGTTTAGCAGACTGTGCGTCAGTCCCTATACCGCTGAAGGACTGCTGCAGTATAGGGCAGCGGTCAGCAGTAGTGCACGGCAACCCTATGTATTGTGGACCGATAGCGGTCCTTACAGAACAGCAGACTGTAACGCACTCAGGCCTATGTACCGTAGCACCCTATACCAAGTTACCAGTCCTTATAAGAACTTTTGTGGACCAAGCAGGTTGTGTGTTAGTGATTAGCAGACTGTACGTCAGTCCCTATACCAATGAAGGACTGCTGCAGTATAGGGCAGCGGTCAGCAGTAGTGCACGGCAACCCTATGTATTGTGGACCGATAGCGGTCCTTACAGAACAGCAGACTGTAACGCACTCAGGCCTATGTACCGTAGCACCCTATACCAAGTTACCAGTCCTTATAAGAACTTTTGTGGACCAAGCAGGTTGTGTGTTAGTGATTAGCAGACTGTACGTCAGTCCCTATACCAATGAAGGACTGCTGCAGTATAGGGCAGCGGTCAGCAGTAGTGCACGGCAACCCTATGTATTGTGGACCGATAGCGGTCCTTACAGAACAGCAGACTGTACTGCACTCAGGCCTATGTACCGTAGCACCCTATACCAAGTTACCAGTCCTTATAAGAACTTTTGTGGACCAAGCAGGTTGTGTGTTAGTGATTAGCAGACTGTACGTCAGTCCCTATACCAATGAAGGACTGCTGCAGTATAGGGCAGCGGTCAGCAGTAGTGCACGGCAACCCTATGTATTGTGGACCGATAGCGGTCCTTACAGAACAGCAGACTGTAACGCACTCAGGCCTATGTACCGTAGCACCCTATACCAAGTTACCAGTCCTTATAAGAACTTTTGTGGACCAAGCAGGTTGTGTGTTAGTGTTTAGCAGACTGTGCGTCAGTCCCTATACCGCTGAAGGACTGCTGCAGTATAGGGCAGCGGTCAGCAGTAGTGCACGGCAACCCTATGTATTGTGGACCGATAGCGGTCCTTACAGAACAGCAGACTGTAACGCACTCAGGCCTATGTACCGTAGCACCCTATACCAAGTTACCAGTCCTTATAAGAACTTTTGTGGACCAAGCAGGTTGTGTGTTAGTGATTAGCAGACTGTACGTCAGTCCCTATACCAATGAAGGACTGCTGCAGTATAGGGCAGCGGTCAGCAGTAGTGCACGGCAACCCTATGTATTGTGGACCGATAGCGGTCCTTACAGAACAGCAGACTGTAACGCACTCAGGCCTATGTACCGTAGCACCCTATACCAAGTTACCAGTCCTTATAAGAACTTTTGTGGACCAAGCAGGTTGTGTGTTAGTGATTAGCAGACTGTACGTCAGTCCCTATACCAATGAAGGACTGCTGCAGTATAGGGCAGCGGTCAGCAGTAGTGCACGGCAACCCTATGTATTGTGGACCGATAGCGGTCCTTACAGAACAGCAGACTGTAACGCACTCAGGCCTATGTACCGTAGCACCCTATACCAAGTTACCAGTCCTTATAAGAACTTTTGTGGACCAAGCAGGTTGTGTGTTAGTGATTAGCAGACTGTACGTCAGTCCCTATACCAATGAAGGACTGCTGCAGTATAGGGCAGCGGTCAGCAGTAGTGCACGGCAACCCTATGTATTGTGGACCGATAGCGGTCCTTACAGAACAGCAGACTGTAACGCACTCAGGCCTATGTACCGTAGCACCCTATACCAAGTTACCAGTCCTTATAAGAACTTTTGTGGACCAAGCAGGTTGTGTGTTAGTGATTAGCAGACTGTACGTCAGTCCCTATACCAATGAAGGACTGCTGCAGTATAGGGCAGCGGTCAGCAGTAGTGCACGGCAACCCTATGTATTGTGGACCGATAGCGGTCCTTACAGAACAGCAGACTGTAACGCACTCAGGCCTATGTACCGTAGCACCCTATACCAAGTTACCAGTCCTTATAAGAACTTTTGTGGACCAAGCAGGTTGTGTATTAGTGTTTAGCAGACTGTGCGTCAGTCCCTATACCGCTGAAGGACTGCTGCAGTATAGGGCAGCGGTCAGCAGTAGTGCACGGCAACCCTATGTATTGTGGACCGATAGCAGTCCTTACAGAACAGCAGACTGTACTGCACTCAGGCCTATGTACCGTAGCACCCTATACCAAGTTACCAGTCCTTATAAGAACTTTTGTGGACCAAGCAGGTTGTGTGTTAGTGTTTAGCAGACTGTGCGTCAGTCCCTATACCGCTGAAGGACTGCTGCAGTATAGGGCAGCGGTCAGCAGTAGTGCACGTCAACCCTATGTATTGTGGACCGATAGCGGTCCTTACAGAACAGCAGACTGTAACGCACTCAGGCCTATGTACCGTAGCACCCTATACCAAGTTACCAGTCCTTATAAGAACTTTTGTGGACCAAGCAGGTTGTGTATTAGTGTTTAGCAGACTGTGCGTCAGTCCCTATACCGCTGAAGGACTGCTGCAGTATAGGGCAGCGGTCAGCAGTAGTGCACGGCAACCCTATCTATTGTGGACCGATAGCGGTCCTTACAGAACAGCAGACTGTACCGCACCCAAGCCTATGTACCGTAGCACCCTAGACAGACCAAGTTACCAGTCCTTATAAGAACTTTTGTGGAACAAGTGAGTTGTGAATGATTAGCAGACTGCAGCAGAAGGGCAGCAGTCAAGTATAATATTCTTTCTATATTTGGAAGAAAGAATATTATACGTGTACAAGCCTATTACCGTACCACTGATACCAGTCCTGAAAAGAACCTTTGTGGAACTAATAGTAACAGCAAGTCTTTAAAATTATCCTCACTGCCTGACACACTGCTTCCTGCCTGTCCCTATACAAATTGGCAAAAAAGAGTAGGCTGGAACGATTAGCTGGAACAGCTCTTTTGTGGACCTGATAGTAACAGCTAATGATGATGATGATGATGATGATGAAGAAAGACTAATCTGGCTGAGCTGTCCCTAAAATAGCAGCATACAGCGCTCTGTCCCTTTATCTAAACTGACAAAAGAAACTCAGGCTGCTGACCTAACACCTATACCAGTCCTGAAAAGAACTTTTGTGTACCAAATAGCTAGCGTTTTCTCTGTCCCTACTCCACACAGGATCCTTTCCCTACAGTGACAGAAGAAAGAATGTAAAATGGCCACCGGATCGGGTGTATTTATAGGTTAGGGGGAATGTCCAAGTGTCCATGAGCTGTCATGTCTCAATTGGTTGTCCTGTAACACATGATAAACGTGTCACGAAAGGTTAAAGTTCTTGTATACATTAAACACGTAAGTCCGCCGGGGCGAACGACGGAAAAAGGCGTTCGAACCCGCGGACGGCGAAAGTCGGAAATTCGCCGCGAAACGACCGCCGGGCGAACCGTTCGGCCATCACTATTCCTGATGAAACAATTAGAACTCTCCGTGTTATCTGGCTGTTAGGAAGCAATCCAACCACTCTACTTTAGTAGTTCCACTTTAAAAGTCAATTTGTCACAATTTTTGAAAAGTTAGAACTTTTTTTTGGATTTTTTATAATAAATTCTTTCGTTTATTCACAGTGCCAGATGCATAAAAAAGCCATTATTTAAATGTAAGTTTGTATTTGTAATCTGACTAATGCAGGAAATAAAAATGTTTTCATAAACTAAATTAAATGCATTTTGGATGCATGCATGACAGGAACATTTATACGCAGATTTATTCATGTTTATTTGCTGTCAACTTCTCTTAGAATAATCTGACAAATAAATTAGATGTTCCCAAGCATTAAAAAAAAACACACACATTCCAGAGTCTCTCCATACTTTGATTATACAGTAAAACCTTGGATTGCGACCATAACTTGTTCCAGAAACATGCTTTTTGTCCAAAGCACTTGTATATCAAAGCGAATTTCCCCATAAGACATCATGGAAACTCAAATGATTCGTTTCACAACCATTTATTCATGGGTCTTTCAGTTTATAGTCCATATAAAAAGATTATAACAATGTGACCAGGTTGTGTAACCATAAAATGTCCATCCACAAATGGAAACCTCCACAAGGGGATTAGAAGCAAAATCCAGCAGGAGCTACAGAGTATAAAAGAGAAGAGAGGAGCCTCTAAGTGTAGCAATATGTTGCTAAATGTTATACCTTCATTAAATGTAATCATATTGCTACACTTAGAGGTCCCTCTCTTCTCTTGTATACTCAGTTGTGACATAACGTTACTTGTATATCAAGACATCGCTTGTATATCAAGTAAAAATGTATTTAAAAATGTTGCATGTCTTGCAAAATGCTCTCAAACCAAGTTACTCTAAAACCAAGGTTTTACTGAATCTTTATATATTCTATTTTTTTTTTTTTTCTTTCGTTAAGCCAGTACAGTTTGCTCCAGCTACACAAACACGGTGGGTACCTCCCGCCAACACATTTGGGTTGATTTACTAAAGGCAAATTAACTGTGCAGTTCGCAAAGTGCAGTTGCACTCTGCAAAAGTAGTTGCTCCAGAGCTTAGTAAATGAGCAGAAACAATGCTGACTTCCATCATCCAATCATGTGTAAGCAAAAATGTATTTATTTTTTTATTTTCCTTGCATGTGATTGGGTATTCTTTGCAAAGTGGAACTTTACCACATTTACTAAGCTCTGGAGCAACTGCTCTTGCAAAGTGAAGTCGATTTGCCTTTAGTCAGGCAGGAAAGAACTGAGCGCTCAAGAAGGTGAAGGAACCCTAGGGAATGTACCTGGCCCTAATATATGATACAGCATGACACTAAATAATAAACTAAATGAAAAAATTAATAAAAAAAAAAAAATGAAAAAAAATTATTAATTGGAAAATAAGAAATCCGTGTACCAAGGTATTAAAATGCACATCCAGTATTACAGTGGGTAACGGGCAATGGAAAGCAGTATAAACAGTAAGAATCAGTCTTAAAAAAAAGTCCATTATTCAGCATTGAAGGCAGCCAGTGGAGGAGCTAGAAGCAAAATCTGTAAACCAGTGTTTCTCAAACTTTTATGTCTTTCGGCGCACCAATAAGATCTAAAAATTTTCATGGCACACTTGAAAATATTTAACAATTTTTGTGCTGAAGAACATATTTCTTTTTAGATATATAATTCATTTTAAGTTTAATGTGAAGGATATGCCTGCTTTCAAGAGCAAATAAGATTGAAGCGAGGCTCCAAAGTTGACAAACAGAACAAAAAAATGGAACGCGCTCTATTATTATAATATAATTAGAGCAATCGAGTTCTCCTGCGTTACGAAAGGAACTAATGAATGACAGACTGACAGAGATTGTGTTTTTATATATGTTACTTTTTTAACTTTTGCAACATTGATTTACCATTTAAATTTTCAATATGTTCAAGGTTTCAAAACGCTAGCAATTATTAAATATCTTTCAAAACTCCCACGGCACACCTGCAAATTTCGTGCGTCACACAGTTTGAGAATCACTGCTGTAAACAGACAGGGAGAAAAAACACAGAGCTTCTAAGTGCAGTATGTATGGAACAATTTGTCTTTAGTAAATAAACCCCGTTGCACAGGGCCGGCCCAAGACATTGTGCTGCCTGTGTCCAAGAATAAAATGCTGCCCCCCCCCCAAAAAAAAATCATGCCCATCAAAAGGCCCCCCCCATCCATTATTTTATATCATCATAATTAAAACTAAAATTTAATTTATCAGGAAGTCAGATTTGCATGCAGCATCACCTTGTCTAAATGCAAAATTATATGGCAACCCATTCATTTCAGTTCCAATGGGCGGGCTAGGGTAGTATAGGGGCAGGCTAGGGTAGTATAGGGGCAGGCTAGGGTAGTATATAGACAGGCTAGGGTAGTATATAGACAGGCTAGAGTAGTATATGGACAGGCTAGGGTAGTATATGGACAAGCTGAGGCAGTATAGGGGCATGCTAGGGTAGTATATTTACAGGCTAAGGCAGTGTAGGGGCAGGCTGGGGTAGTACATACACAGGCTAGGGTAGTATATAGACAGGATAGGGCAGTATAGGGCTTGCCTAGGGTAGTATAGGGGCAGGCGAAGCGGCCAGGGGGCAGTTGTCATCATGACACACAACACTGTTGTAAAAAATGGTCATGAATTTGCTGGGTAAATAGAGGAGAAGGAGAGGTGGCTGTGGTTCAATTTGCTGACCCTCTCAAAGTGCTGCCTGGGTCCAATGGACCCACTGGGACCCATGGTAGGGCCGGCCCTGCCATTGTATTCTGACAGCATAATACATTGATTAGCAGCTGCAGTCAATTGCAATTGCTAAAAGCAATTAATAAAATCAAATCATGTATCCTAAATACAATGCCCCCCTAAAATAAACAATATACCTACTAAATAAAAGTTAAAAAAAAATACCCTATAAATAAAAGGAAACAGTCTTGTTCTTTTTTTCTCAAGCTAGTTTTCCCTAAGCAGCTCAAAGAGCAAAATTGAGAGTTTCCAATTTTTTTCGTTTCACTTCTGAATCAATTTGGGTGAAATCTCTCTGCTCATCCCTACGCACAAAACACTTGAGCAAAAAGCTACTGTAGACTCTACAAAAATGCTTTGTACGTAATATAGGGAAATCATCACGACAATGACAGCTGAAGGATCTTCACTGACAGCACAGTTATTATTTAAGGAAGAAAGCCGGCTTCTGTTTCTGTACTAGTCTTTCTTAAATAAAATTTCTGAATGATCACCCAGCAATATTTTATCTTGTCGATGTTGGCATGAGCATTCTTTCCATTTGGGTGATCATAAAAATAAAGCTATACCTAATTTTTTGATAATGGATAATCAATGCTCACGGAAAAGCGAATGCTTATGTGTGCTGACACGTTCAGCTCAGATACATTTCTGGTGTTCTGGGTATCAAGGAACATTAGGGCTTATTCACAAAGGCCTATGTATTTTCTGCATGAAACCCAGGTTCTGGATGCCAGAGCTAGCAGAAGACCCTGTGTAGGACATTCACAATTGGGCTGATTTACTAAAACTGGAAAGTTCAAAATCTGGTGCAGCGCTGCATATAATTCAATCAGCTTCCAGTTTTTTTTTGTCAATACTTATAAGAGAAGTATGTTTTTTTTTTTGTTTTTTGTTTTTTAGAATCATACTTACCTAGATGGATGCAGTATCGGTCCAATGCTGCTTCTGACCCCTTCCGGCTCTAACACTGAAAACCGAGCAATCAAAGACCACCGATCGATTGGTTCTCAGAGAGCTGGTGACTGTCAGTCATTAGTGACTGCTCTGACCTCCCTCCAGGAGCGCTGGGCTGTGAAGGGGTGGGAGTGGCAGACTCAGGCTCTCAGTGGCTCAATAAGAGGCTGAGCCGGGTGCTAGTCCAGGCAAGTGGGCGGATTCTGACATCATTGTTGCAATGTTGCCCGCGCCTGGACCTGTGAGTTCTGTGATGTCAGCCAACAGCGGGCTGAAGCCCGCTGTCTGCTGAAAACAAGTCACAGGTCACAAACTGCACTCCTTGATCTGCAGGAGAAGTACAGCCAAACAAGCTTTGGCTGTACTTATTTAAGTAAACAAGCTCAATTTAAAAGCTGATTGACTACCATGCACAGCTGCACCAGATTTTACACTCTTTGGTTTTAGTAAATCAACCCCCATAATGAACTTTGAATTTAGGCATTGTCATGGAACTACTGTCATGGAACCCCCATCTCACTCCGCCTGAGTGTTTACATCAGTACACTGCTTCCTCCGGTCTGGACCTTCAAATATCAGATATTACAGCCACATAATGTAACCAAGATCCAGGCAAGACTAGCTCAGTTACAAAACTGCAACATGGAATGTTTTATTGAACAAGGATACAGGCTTTTTATACACTTGAAAAGTAGGTTCCCCCCGATCATATTACCCTAACAATACAAACTGTAACCAGAAACTTAAATTAACATGAGCTAATTAACCAGTCATTCAACCAGCCCAGGTGACTCAGAAGTCGTCTCCTAGCTCACAAACTACAATACACATTATCATAAGTATAAACACAGGACACCTTCACACAATAGCAGGAGACCACCAGTAGCAGACTATCCATCTCGTACACTGTACAGAGGCCTATGTGATCAGCTCTTTCAATTAACATGTATAGTTCAGAATCAAATAAACCAGGAATAGTCTTTGTATATTTCCTGGGAGATACTGTGGATAAATATTAGTGTCCCATCTGAAATAATCTAAACCAGATTCTCAATGTCCATTAGTAGCTTTTCATCATTTTCACCCTGTGCCCCTCATAGACACAGGGTTACTTATACATAAGAAGGGCCTGGGTAGCTGAAACAGGGGTTTCTTAACCTCTCCAAGGGATTCTGGGTTCCACAGGCCCCCCACCCAAAGCCACTCCCGTCACACTCATGTTTACATACATTTAGTCACATACAATTCTTTCATTTCAATTAGCAATTGCACATGAACACGCATACCTGCATAAAGTCTGCAGATCTATGTGGCCCTGTGTCCTACTTTTTTTATTGCAGCGCACATTTGTGCATTTAGACGCAGCTGTATATATGGGCTCATTGATTACTATAGTGGTGCGTGTAGATGCAGGCAAAATTATATGATGTGCTCATCTAAATGCACATCTAAATGCAGAGTTTTTTTCTGCACTTGTGAATGAGCCCTTAAATGTGCAATAAGGCAGGCAATTCATTATTCATTTGTTTTGTTTTTTGTTCAACCAGCATGTTGAATGAAAAGAAATGACCTGATTCGAGTGTGTGGTTGGGAGAATCCTTTTCGCTGAGTTATTGTATTCTGATAGTGAAGAGCTTTTCCCACCATCGGAATACATCGGAATACACTGCTGCTGGCTATTGTGTAGCTGACGGCACTGACCAATCAGGAAAAACCTGACAGCCCAGTTGTATAGAAGTCAATCTGTAGATCGACTTCTGTACACAGGGCTGCTGTTAGAAATCATGGGGCCCCATACAGCCTACCTGACAGGGTCCCCTTTACCCGGGCCAAAAGTGACTGAGGACATAAATATATCAGTCCCTTTCTCTACAGCCTCAGCTGCACAAATGAATGAATATGGAGCACTCTGAGGCTTCCTGCTCATTCACAAACTAAAGCATAGTAAACGCAGTTTCCTATACTCCAGTGATGACTGAACACAGAAGTGATTGGCACCGATCACTCACTGTGTTCATTCAGGAATAGAAGGGACCAGTAAAAGAGATATTACCTGGCCTTTTCCTCCGCTTTCCATCCTGAAACATTACTCTGTGTGCCCCCAGCAGCTGCTTATGGGAGAGGAGGGAAGCCATCAGCTCTGCAGGGGAAAAGGCACACAGGGGGCCTGGGCAGCAAATGGAAGGGGTGCATGTGCTTGAACCAATCTCCCCACAGTGCAGCCAGAGGAAGGGAGAGGAGGAAAAGTTGGCAGCACTGCAGAGGGAGGCAAAAGAAGACCGGTCTCTGCAATAAGTCAGTACAGCCAGTGCCCGGGCCCCCTTTTTAACTGATGGGACTCACTCAGGCCCAGTACAGGAGGGCTGGCTGTACTACTTTATCAGGGGTCTTGTCTGTACAACCAGCCTGCCCAGAAATGGACCAAAATTTGGATGGTTCCTGCTGAACCAGTCGAATTTCAATCCTTGGGACTCCTTCCCACTTGCATGTTGCAGTAGCGTGAACTTTTACTGTAACATCTGGTAAGACATGTAACACTTTGTGCTGCCATTCAATTTAAATGCCACCCCAATGTACCTACAGTAGGCAGGACAATGAACACCCCATTTATAGACCCTTTGGTGCGTTGTAGTCTATGGTAGCAAAAGGCACACATTTGAGTGTGTTTTGGTACATTGGTAGCCCATTCAAAATGTCAGGTAACAAAGCCTTATGAATTATTTAACATATGTTGCTTTTCTTATCTTGTAATTATTTTTAAATTAAAATGTAGAGTTCACAAAATAAATATTACATGACTGTGGAATTGTTGGCTGGTAAGGTATTTTTGGGTTGGGATGGAGGTGGGGGGTAAGGCTCCTTGCAAAGACACTGTTCTTTTTCTCAGAATGGGCAAGCTGCATTTGCTCATCCACAGAAGGTCAAACTCCAGCAAGTTGCAAGGTGAGAGGGTGCAGCAGCAGGCTGATCTGTGTCTGACTGTATTAGGGGCAGTACTGTGATCTGTGCTGGATCTAATAAATACCTTTAAGTAATACCTATTTTTTTGTAAACCTCTGAAATGAAAAAATTAGCAAAGCATATCTTTCTATACTGTGTACTTACCTCAATCCAAAGCACTTAGGGGGTTATTTACGAAAGGCAAATCCACTTTGCACTACAAGTGCAAACTACAAATGCAAAGTGCACTTGAAATTGCACTGAAAGTGCACTTGGAAGTAAAGACGCTATAAATCTGAGGGGTAGATCTGAAATGAGTGGAAGCTCTGCTGATTTTATCATCCAATCATGTGCAAGCTAAAATGCTGTTTTTTATTTTCCAGCCATAGTAGCCATATTTTTTTTGGGGGGGGGGGGCCTTGTTTCTTTTGACCTTCCTTAGAAAAAACTTTTTTTGTATTGTATATAATAGACCCTTTATTTTACTAGTTCTTAACATTTTCACATTTGAGGGATAAAAATCAAAGCTTTGATTTTCATTATTTATAGTCTTTTTTTCTTACTTTTTAAATGAATGTGCTTTATTAAATTGTCACTCGACATAAAACAATGAGATTGAGACCTCCTCCAGAGAGTGCCTTATTAATGCAATACAAGAAACAGCTAAAAGTGTAACCCCACAGCTGTCAATCTGTAATGGATGAGAATCCTGCCAAGACGTAGTACATACCCAGCTGGTACGTGGAAGCATTGCCAGCCGTGCTTTCGCTAAGCATCAACAGAGTTGGGTGAAAATACTTTTATAGTCTTCCTTCAGAAGTAAACAGTAAAAAAGCCAAACATCCAACCTGTCTCTATTTCTCTGCTTGTAAAAGTGTTGCTTTCTGGTAACGAGGTTTTCGCTAATTTGATACTTGCATTTAAATTGTATGTAAGACCCTAACAATAAATATCTCATGTTTGCTACCTTTGCATCTGTTAAAGTATTATTAAAGTGTTACTAAACCCAGGACCCTGCATTCACTATATCTGGTCTCCCACAGTACACAGAACATGGAAATGCAATTATTTTAGCAAATATAAACCACTAAATACCCTTTATCAACAGTAGTATATAGCAGTCTTGTGACTTCTATCCGTGTCTGGTTAAAGCTTGTGGGAGGAGTTTTAATTCTCTCTGACTGTCCTATGAGGTTGCAGGACCCGTGCTGATCACATGCACCCTTCAAAAAAAAAAAGCCTCGCTAGCAATACACACCAAACTGAGCATGTGCAGCTTGTCCCCTGGCCTCTGTTCTATCAGGAGATGGGTTAGAGACAGTAAAAGAAGAGGAGGATCAGAGTCAGAGAAGACAGGATCAAACTGTCTTTTTACAGAACAAGGAGAATTAACAACTTAGATTACACAGTGAGTAGAACAAGCATGCTTTACTGCATATACAGACTGATTTTACTGTTTTGGGTTTAGTAACACTTTAAACCTTCAGTATTTTTTAGTTTACCACATTGAGCACAATAACATTGACATTCCTCAGTAAACTATTTGTTACAATTTGTACATTAGCAATTGCAGTTTACAACTTTCAATGCTGCTGGCTGCTTCTCTCTCAATGCTGCTTCCCTGAACTTCTGGTCTTCACAAGAAAGATTTAACAGTGGTAGTGCAGTCTCCTCAGTTTGCTAGCTTGGAGTAAAATGCAAAGAGGCGAAGGGAGGAGCAGTGGATTACCTTGCCATCCCAGGTTACAGGGCTTCTATTGATGTGCCACAGTGTGTGGAGACATGACTCTAGTGCCTACATGCAAGGGTGGCTCAATAGGATACTGGAAGAGAGAGGAGTCAACCTGAAATGGGAAACCTGGGGCAGCGGTCATGGCAGCAGCTTAAACGGGAACACAAGCAAGAATTAAAAAATAAAAAAATCTTCATACTTCGTAAGTGATTAAATCATCTGCTGAAAGAGCTCAAATGAAATGTTTAATATCATTTTAGGTATACCATTGGACGTATTTAGTTACCGTATATACTCGAGTATAGGCCGACCCGAATATAAGCCGAGGCCCCCAATTTACCCCCAAAAAACTGGAAAACTTATTGACTCGTGTATAAGCCGAGGGTGAGACATGGCTGTCCATCCCTGTGTGTCCGTCCATCCCTGTGTGTGTGTCCGTCCATCCATCCCTGTGTGTGTGTCCATCCATCCATCCATCCATCCATCCCTGTGTGTGTGTCCGTCCATCCATCCCTGTGTGTGTATCCATCCATCCATCCATCCCTGTGTGTGTGTGTGTGTGTGTGTGTGTGTATTCATCCATCCATCCATCCCTGTGTGTGTGTGTGTGTGTGTATCCATCCATCCATCCATCCATCCCTGTGTGTGTGTGTGTGTGTGTATCCATCCATCCATCCATCCATCCCTGTGTGTGTGTGTGTGTGTGTGTGTGTGTGTGTGTGTGTGTGTGTGTGTGTGTGTGTGTCCGTGCAGCCTTGTGTGTGTGTCCAGCCTACCTGTGTCCCAAGCCTCCGTCCCGAGCCGCCGTCGTCCCGAGCCTCCTCCGTCCCGTGCCTCCTCCGTCCCGTGTCGTGCCGATGGATCGCCGCTCCAGGATCGCCGCTCTTCTCGGCGGCCATTCTACAATTCAAAAGCCGCGCCTCCGCCTCCGCCTGTGATAGGCGGAACACTCAATTTCCCAGCAGCCTGTGTTCCGCCTATCACGGACATCCTCTCATACTCGTCCGTAGTATGAGAATGAACGGATGTCCGTGATAGGCGGAACACTGACTGCTGGGAAATTCAGTGTTCCGCCTATCACAGGCGGAGGCGGAGAAGGAGGCGCGGCTTTTGAATTTTAATGTCCGCCGTCTGTCTGCTCGATACGCTGATCGAGCAGTCAGACAGCGGTGACTCGAGTATAAGCCGAGGGGGCACTTTCAGCCTCAAAAAAGAGGCTGAAAATCTCGGCTTATACTCGAGTATATACGGTATATTAGTTAAAGTAGATGTCCACCCTAATACTAAAATCCCTGCATCTACAGACATCCACGATCTAACACTAACCTATCTAACCCTGTAAAGAAGAAATCAGTATACATACCTTTTCTGAAGCAGCACCAGTCCCACGCTGAGCTGTCAGCCTTGGCTTCGTTGTGTAGGGCGGTGCAGAGGACACAGCCGACAACAGAAGCTCCATAGTAAGTCTATGGGTGACGTCACTCCCCATTCATTTCACAGTTGTTGTCGGCTGTGTCCTCTGCAGAGCTTCCACTGCTGGAGACCGGAAACGGATCAGCTTCAAAAAAGGTATGTATAGAGATTTCTTCTCTACAGGGTTAGATAGATTACTGTTAGATCGTGGGTGTCTGTAGATGTAGGGATTTTGGCATTAGGGTGGACTTTAATGCCCTGTACACACGCCGGTTTTCCCATCGGAATAAACTCTGAAGGTTTTTCTGATGGAGTTCAGACGGAATTCCGCTGAAACTGTCCTGCGTACACACAATCACACCAAAGTCCGACCGTCAAGGACGTGGTAACGTACAACACGTTTGATGGGACTAGAAAAAGGAAGTTCAATAGCCAGTAGACAATAGCTTTCGTCTCATACTTGCTTCAGAGCATGCGTCGTTTTTGGTCTGTACAAACAAGCGGTTTTCACGATAGGAATTGGTTCCGTCGGAAATATTTAGAACATGTTCTATTTCTAGGTCCGTCAGAATTTTTCGAGAAAAAAAAAGTCAGATGAGACATACACATTATCGGAATAAACGATGAAAAGCTTCCGTCTGACTTTTTCTGTTGGATATTCTGTTCATGTGTACGCGGAATTACTTTAAATAAGTGCAAAAAATTCTGGTTCATCTTGTCAGAAATTTGGCGTAGCCCTGTGTCCTGTGCACACAAAGCCTATTTATCAGCAGTGTTGCGCACAGGAGGTACTTTATTCTTGTAAACTTTCCTGGATTTGCTCAGCTGAGGGCTCAGTATGAATTCCCTATTGGTTAAAAATGTTGATGAGGAACTGGCGGTTTGACATGCAAGGTTTTAGGGTGTTTGCAAGTGTTTTTGTATAGTAGACATTCAAGGGATACTATGGCTGTATGCAGTCATTGATATTTCTAGTAAAGGTTTTTCATTTTATGTATTCCTGTGATTTTTTTTTTATTATTTTTTTTATTTTGACACTTGAAAAATCTTTTTTCTTTCACTGAGACAGTGTGCTGTCTGGTGCATTCTGACGTGCTTACACGCAGTTTGATGCGATCCAGATGAAGAAATATGCAGTAGGTTGTACTTTAGTTGAAAGCACTGGAACTGACCACACTGGTGTGAACTAAGGCCATTGGAGTAAAGTCAAACACTGTACATGCAGTCTGGATGTGGTTTAACCACTTTCAGACCGGACCAATTTGCTGGTCAAAGACCAGACCACTTTTTGCGATTCGGCACTGCGTCGCTTTAACTGACAATTGCGCGGTCGTGCGACGTGGCTCCCAAACAAAATTAACGTCCTTTTTTTCCCACAAATAGAGCTTTCTTTTGGTGGTATTTGATCACCCCTGCGGTTTTTATTTTTTGCGCTATAAACAAAAATAGAGCGATAATTTTGAAAAAAACGCATTATTTTTACTTTTTGTAATAATAAATATCCCCCAAAAATATATAAAAAAACATTTTTTTCCCTCAGTTTAGGCCGATACGTATTCTTCTACATATTTTTGGTAAAAAAAATCGCAATAAGCGATTATTGATTGGTTTGCGCAAAAGTTATAGCGTTTACAAAATAGGGATAGTTTTATAGCATTTTTATTAATAATTTTTTATTATTTTTTTTTACTAGTAATGGCGGCGATCTGCGATTTTTATTGTGACTGCGACATTGTGGGGGACCCATCGGACATTTTTGACACATTTTTGGGACCATTGTCATTTATACAGTAATCACTGCTATATAAATGCAGTGATTCCTGTGTAAATGACACTGGCAGTGAAAGGGTTAACCAGTGGGTGGCTGTGTAGGGGTTAAGTGTTCCTAGGGGTGTGTTACTAACTGTGGGGGGGTTGGGCTGTCATTTAGTGTACACTGATCTCTGCTCCAATCACATGGAGCAGAGATCAGCGTCACTAGTTGCTAGGCAGAATGGAAAAATGTTGTTTATACAGCATTTCCTCCATTCGGTCGAGTCCGCGGGTCCCGCGACCGGACTCACGGGGGTCCCGACCAGCGCGGGAGCGGCCGCCGGCGGCGCGCTCCCGATGGCACGGCGGCAACGAATATTGGACGTACATGTACGCCAATATGCCTGCCCGTGCCATTCTGTCGACGTACATCGTCGTGCGCTGGTCGGGAAGTGGTTAAAAATGCACTGGAAAGCAACTGATGTGAACCAGCCCTTAGTCAACTAATTGATATTCATGTAGAATTTACATCTACATTACAGACGTAATCAGGGGATTCAAATGACAATAACAAACTTTTTTGTATCCCATATTAATGGGATAAAAACACTTGGTACACCAGTATTGAAAAGCTTGATCACAACTGCCTATCTGTATTGTAGGCTGAAATTCAATGTGATTGCTGTCATTTGCTTTACTAACCAAGAACACCCATCAAGGACAAATTAAACATCTCACTAATGCTTGATACTTGATTGCAATGCTCTTGAACTACAAATGGTCCAGAAAACATACTAATGGTAGTTTTAGAACATTATAGCTTTCCCAGGATAGACCTATAGAGCTCTTAGCATATGAACCTACCAGTGAACCCACCAGACATCCATCAACTTTTAGGCCATCTTCAAAAAATAAAAATAAAGCACACAATATTATTAGTATTATACAGGATTTATATAGCGCCAACAGTTTGCACAGTGCTTTACAATATGAGGGCAGACAGTACAGTTACAATACAATTCAATACGGGAGGAATCAGAAGGCTCATCGGAGACAATCTAGACATTGGAAATGTTATTGCTTTCTAATAACTATGACACAAAGATGTTAATAAATGTAGAGTATTGTGTAAACTATTCATTTTATAGTGCACTGTCAGCCGTATCGAGTAGGAAATATTCAAATATTGCCCTTTTTCAAAGGAATTTAGATATACAGTCAATACGGACATTCTGTAGACAGCACAGTATGACAGCTCCCCCCTGACAGTAGTTAAATCTTGAACATTTACAACTTGACATAACCGATATTAAGAAAGGAGAATTGCTACATTATGGCTGAAGCTGTTAACCACTTGGGCACTGCCCACTGTGCATTTACAGAATGAATGACTTGTATAGCACTACAAATGCGGACTGAATCGCCTCGCTGTGTTGTCGAGCTTCTTAGAAGGGGTGGGTCTTGATTTTTTTGTCTGAAGGCCCGATGGTTTTCTTCCATGCGGATGTTAGAGCTTGGATGGGATGGGTAGAGCGTTCCATAGCCGTGGTCCTTGGACTGCGAATCTTCATTCTCCCTTTGATTTGTAGCGGGACTTGGGGATGAGGAGGAGGTTTTGGTTAGTTGATCGGAGATTGCGATTGGGTGTGTAGTGTTTTATTTTCTCGCATTTACTGCAGCAAGGTGGCCACTCTGCACCAGATAATGTACCTAGTATGTGATCTGACACATCCGTTGCTGGGGCACGCGCACCGCCCCCCCCCCCCCCATGATAACACACAGTGGGAGCCCAGAGGTGGGTATTGTGGACTCGATGTCAGCTGGAACCCACCAATGACACAGGACAAAGGCAGAACAACAGTCTGTCGAGGCAGATTGTCATTCTGTTAAGGCATTTATCCTGTGTTTCTGCAAGAAACACAGATCTTTGCCTTCCCCTAGTCAAAGCACCTCCCCCACAGTGAGTAAGCACAACCTAGGCACACATTTAACCCTTTAATTGTCCCTGATGTTAACTTATTCCCTGCCAGTGTCATTAGTACAGTACAGTACAGTACACACAGTCGCACATTCCGACAACAAAATCCATGTTTTTTTTCCGACGGATGTTGGCTCAAACTTGTCTTGCATACACATGGTCACACAAATCTTGACGTTTGGAATTTCCGAACGTCAAGAATGCAGTGACGTACAACACGTACGAGGAGCCGAGAAAAATGAAGTTCAATAGCCAACGTGGCTCTTCTGCTTGATTCCGAGCATGCGTGGAATTTTGTGTGTCGGAATTGTGTACACACGATCGGAATTTACGAGAATGGTTTTTGTTGTTGGAAAATTTGAGATCCAGATCTCAAATTTTGTGTGACGAAAATTCCGACGGAAAATGTCCAATGGAGCCTACACATAGTCGGAATTTCCGACAACAAGCTCCCATCGAACATTTGTTGTCGGAAATTCTGACCGTGTGTACGCAGCATAATAGTGCATATTTGGGTATGTTTTATGGCAGAAAGTAAAAATATAGTTTTTTTTTCAAAATTGTCTGCCTTTTTTTGTTTATACTGCAAAAAATAAAAACCGCAGAGGTGATCAAACACCACCAAAAGAAAGCTCTATTTGTGGGGAAAAAAAGGACAAAAATTGTACTAGGGTACAGTATTGCACCACCACGCAATTGTCAGTTAAAATAACACAGTGCCGTATCACAAAATATGGCCTGGTCATGAAGGGAGGTAAATCTTCTAGAGGTCAAGTGTTTAAGGTAAAAAATACTTCTGAGTGCAGCTCCCCCTTCTTATATTTACCTGAGCTCCCCTTATAATTACTTGAGCCAGATCTCGATTCATCGATGTGCATGAGAGCAGCGGCTGTCTCAGGTCTCTCTCTCCTCATTGGCTCACACAGCAACAGGAGCCATTGAGGAGAGAGCAGGGGGCTGCGGCCGAGCTGAACTCTGTGTGTTAATGGACCACCTCCATTCGCTGGAGAGTGGCTCCATAGCAAGAGGCCTGATTTCAGGGGTACTCGGCAGGGGGAAAGAGCCAGAACCTTCAGCGGGGGATCCAAAAAGAGGATCACAGCTGTTCTCAGGGTTGTCAGAAAAAGGCCTTTGTTCACAACAACATGGGGACAAGGTGCTTTGGGGTGGGGGGCATGTGGCGTGGTATGGTTCAGGGGGGGCAATCGCTCATTCCCCTTTCCTGACCTGCCAGACTGCATGCTCAGATAAGGGTCTGGTATAGATTTTTGGGGTACCTCACACCATTTTTTTTATTTTGGCATAAGGTTTCCTTTAAAATCAATACCAGACCCAAAGGACCGGGTATGGATTGGGGGGGGGACCCCCACACCATTTTTTTTTAAACATTTATGTATTGCCGGCAATGGTATTATATTTCCAGCAATTTAAATGTCATTTTTTTTCTTTATCAATGTCAGTTTTGCTGCAGCAGGTTCTATACATGGTACAGATGCAGTACTTTACAAGTAGACTATGGGGACTGCAACATAACAGTTTTTTTTCAGTATTTTGGACTTAGTTCTACAGGATGTTTGCCTGGACTCTCTTTATTTGAAATGTGAGGGTCTTGTATTTCTCCATGTTATGCCTCAATATGTTGCTCTAACTGCTGTCCATAATGAACAAGATACAATGCCGTATTTTTGTAACCTCCTTATACAAAAAGTTTTATTGTCCTTACTTAATACTGTTGGTGATATTTTCTGTTTCTTTCAATAAAATAAGATTGAATTAAAATCACTGCTCCTGTAAAAAAAGATATTAAAAAAAAAACATTTTTTGCAATGATACATGCCCCCCAGGTCCCCCATACCCTTTTTATGGCCAATAACTTGCATATAAACCTTCAAAATGGGCACTTTTTCGGGTCCCATAGACTTTAATAGGGTTTGCGATTTGGGTCCAAACTTTTTCGATGTTAGAGAGTTCTGGCGCAAACTGAACAAGGAGGAGCTCAGTTTGAACTTCAGAAAGTCTTTTTCACCATGTCTAGATACCTAAATGCATTGAGTTGCTGCCATGTGATTGGCTGATTAGCAATTTGTGTTACCAAGCAATTGAACCGGTGTACCTAATAAAGTGGCTGTTCAGTGTATCTCTCTCTCTCTCGCTCTCTCTCTCTCTCTATATATATATATATATATATATATATATATATATATATATATATATATAGAATTGGGTGAACTGCACATATGGCAATTTTTTTTCTTGTAACAATGCTTCAACTGACAGTCCCAGGCGGTCATACAGTCGATGTGCTCATATATCAATTCAAAGGAGATGTGGCATCATATACTTTGGGAAACTCTCCATAAAAGAGAGATGACTTTGATTACACATCTATTGCTGGATGTGTAAGAATTTTTGTTTTACAGAATTGCCTGCCTTTCAGTGTAATCTTTATGAGAATGTATATAATCAAATGATAGATAAAACAAAGTGACGATTGTTTTATGAGTAACTAGCATTTCATGATTTTTTCTGTTTTTATTTATTTATTTATTTTTTTATTTTAATATAACAATTATAAACATTAACAAAAAACAAATATTACATAAAATAAATACATAAAAAGGTAAATTAACGTATGACGAAAAGGAAAAATATTAAGGAGCTGGAGAAAGATAAATGAAGAGCTTCAGCTACACAAATCCAAGTAAAAGCCAACATGACTCTTTTGCTCTCTCATATTAAATTATTTTGATTTCATTTAGAGATTTTCAATTAACATACCCTCTCTGCAGAACAATGACATACTGTACTTCCTGGGTAACTCACACAGCATTAGCTCTTCTTCGAGCTATGGTACTTATTTGGGCGAAGATGATTCATTCTATGTCAGTCTATGTTCCAGTTCATTTCAATTTGATGAAGACATTAAAGATTTCTATTCTGTGTCTTAAAATAGAATGGGCTGCTTATTTCATTCTTCAAATAATATGATTTGCATTTTTTTTTTCTTGCCAGCTGTTTATAGGAATCGGATGCAGTAGAAGGAGGACTACATCTTTCTCTGAACGGCAAGGGTGAGTTGTACCTTCAGTTCTTCCTCATCTGGGAAGAAAGACTTAGAAGTTCCACTCAAAGTATCTGTGCTCTACTTTCAATTCCCCTTTTCTCTGCCAAAATGAATAACAATGATTTAGAAATAGAAGGAAAGTGACTAGATAAGGACCCCTAGTTTGACTTTAATTATTTTTGTTGTAGCAACTGAAACTACTATTAAATGATTGTTTTTGATATATGGAGCTAATGACTCGTTAAAATATATTAAAGTGGACATCAACAAAAATGTTACCAGAGATTGTTAACAATCTTGCTAGAATATCAAAAAAAAAGAGTCAAGAGATAATATACCTTCCTTGGAGAACAATCTATTTCAGGCAACTTTCATAGCTAGCCACATGTCTGAAGGACCAGATCCATGATCTTATTCTCTGCTGAAAGCAAGTAGCAGTCAATCTACGCTTTATCTTTGTATTTAGCAGAGATCAATTCACAGAGTGTGTACGCCTTCAGTCATGTGGAAAACATTGGAGGGAGTTTTAAAGAGGAATTCCTGGTGTATGTAATTTATAAATAGTTAGACCTATGTAACTATATACATGAGCCATAGCTGCCCTATGATCCTGGAAGATGGAAATCGCTGAAGTAGATACTGCCACTCCAGTGATCTTCACTTGCTTCTGGGTTCCATGTCAAGCAGCTGCCCTGCTAAATTCTGATCACAGGTGGTTGGCCACTTGGCACAGGCACCAGTTAAAGTGGAAGTAAACTCCCCTATCGTTTTCAGCCAAGGAAGCTGCCATATTTGCCTCTGTTTAATCTTCAACTGCTATGGTGCTGCACATGTGATTCGTTATGACACCAGCCATTGGATGGTTTGGTAGTTTGGCTGAGAGCACAACCAATGAGCAGTTAGCATTCCCGGCATGCTTTTTTTTTAACTGTTTAAATCGATGGGTTTACTTACACTTTAAAGAATACTTTGCAATTTCTGAATTAATGCAAAATGTGTTCTGGTTGGGCGAGGTGGAGAGGCAGGGTGGTGATGTCACACTCTCCACCTTATCCGAGCTTCCCTCCTATTTTTAGAATGCAGCAGGGCAACCAACAAACATGGGACCCAGAGGCAAGTAATAATATATATATATATATATATATATATATATATATATATATATATATATATATATATATATATATATATATATATATATATATATGCAGCTCCCCAGAACTGTCCTCTTAAATTATACAATTCATACAGATACCTATACATACAGCATATATATATACAGTATACAGGTATATATATATATATATATATATATATATATATATATATATATATATATATATGTGTGTATTTCATACATATACCTATGATCAGTGGCAGCCGCTCCATACAGGGTGCAGGGGCGCCGCACCCCTATCCATGCATCTGGCCCCCTAATCTACATGTGGGGCACCGGACGCATGGATTCCAATCTCTGGACACATCTCTACATTGCCACCAAGAGCCCACATGAGTACCACCCACTGGGGAGTCGATTGGTCTCTTTGCCTCCACCAAGGGGGAGGGGGGGTTTCAGCACCAGTGCCTATGATAGGTGTATTCACATTCATAATCTTGGAGGAGCTGGAGAAAACATCTGAGCATTCATCTGTGACAGGAGCATTTAAAATCATAATTTGGTGAGTGAGGTCACAAAAGGGCAGCACAGCACCTTTTCAAACATAAGAAAATTTGGAGCACTGATTGCACTTTGCAGAAAGTACTATTGCGATTTGTTGGGAGGTCTTTGATAAATTTTTGCACACCTGAATTTTATGAACTAATTATTTTTTATGATTTATAGTGTATATGTATGAATTGTATAATTTAAGGGTACGGCGCTGGGGAACTGTATTTATATCATTTAAAGGGACCACACACCTTTTTTCCAGCAGCAACCCTTGCACTAGTTTGTAGCACTCTGTTGTTATTATTATTTAATAGACATTTTTTTCTACCTTGCAGGCATACAAATATTAAACTACTGTACACATAGCATTACAGTTTATACCCTGCAGCTATGGATTTATTTGATTTCATTGCTAATACCCGTTGTCTGTGATCATATTTTCTTATGCAATTCAATGCTTGTAACTATGCCACATTGGTCATACTGTTACTTACCATGTTATCTCATTGTTTGATGGCAGGCTGGCTGGTGGTTTTTGTTACACATCTCTGTGCTTGCAAAATCCTCTATTACCAATAGTACCATGGTGACCCTTGTAAAGAAAATAAAAACTATAATGAGCTAAATCCTACTTTATCAGATTCTTAGAAGCTCCAAATCACTGCGGCTCACAGTGGGAGGGTTTCAGCAACAAAGGCAGTGCTGTCAATCCAGAAAGCAGTGGGTAGGACTAGGTGTAGCCAGGTTCTGACTGATAATCTACAGGCTTTTTTTTTTTTTTTTACTTTTTTTTTTTATTTGTATATTTATTTTTACTTGATTGCTATTACAAGGGGTTAATAAACCCTTATGTGATAGCATTAGGCAGGTGACAGGTATTCTTTATGGAGACAGTAGGGGTCTAATAGACCCCTAATGTCTCCCCTGCCCTTTACACCATCTGAACAAGCACAGATCGGCTTGGTTAGAAGTGTCCCCTGGCTGTGCTGGCCAGGAAATTGTGCATCTGAAACCAGAAGTGATATCACTTCCAGTTTCATTGTTTGCATGTGAGATCATGGCATGGATTTGCCTCGATCTCACAGAAATCTCTCTCCCCCAGCTGGTGGATGTGTTCCTGAGCACTGGTGAGTGCAGAACAGCCTGGGAACCAGGGGAGCTGCTTGTGATTAAGGGTTCGCTCTTTGGACGTACATGGTACGTCCAAAGAGCTCAATTGGTTAATGGAAGGCCAACATTTTTTGTGTTGAGCTTTAAATTCATAAGAAAGCATGTTTCAATTTATTTGCAAAAGTATGCTTAATAATTGAATATAGACACTTGAATCTTAACCCCCCTCTCCTCCCCTTTGACCCCACTGCACATGTAAAAGGGCATTGTTTATCATTTTAATTTTAATTCATTTATTATTTTAAATAAATGAAGTGTCAATCCAAAATAAGTACAAGGGCTGTGATAGCTTTAACTCAAAGCTAATTTCTACAGTCCCTGACAATGGCCATAGTGTAGATAATCTCTTACTTTCTGACTCTATATCAGATAATGTATGTCAAAACCAAACTCGGCTGTTCAATATGTAGACCAAGCACCATGTGTTTTGTGAATAGGTAAGTGATTTTCAGAGCGTGTCAAAATAGAAGGAACGTTGCTACATTCTGAAAGCATTCGTGTAGATAATGACTTTGTGTATCATTCCAAAGCTCTTTTGATTCTCTGATAAATCTGGCAGTGGCGACGGTCTGCTGTATTTCTTTTTGCCTTATAATAAATGTTTGTTTTTTGCTTAGTGCAAATTAAAAGATTGACTGCATTAAATCATAAACAGTCCAAATGTAACATCAGGGTAATCAAATTGCCAAATAGATAGAAATATTATTTTATCAGTAATTGTAGGCCACAGATGTTGGTGATCCTCTGCAATGCAGTTACTCAGCCAGACATTTGTCATCCCATGGAGTATACGGATGGTAATAAATGTCTTACAGTAACCCTTGCTTTGGGAGAAAAATGTTTGCTTTGTGCTGGGCAATAAAAAGTGAAACACTAAATCATACGCTTCTGAGGACATTCTCAATATTTTGCCATGGCCTCAGTGGCTAGATATGTTAGATTCTATTCCAACCTTTCATGTGACCAATCGGTTATTGAGGTTCCAAATGTTACATTGTTATATGTTAAAATTATAGCAATAGGAGACCACTGCTGTACAGACCTGTAATGAAATATTTGAAGTTCAACTAACACATAGAGGCTCCATTCACACCAATGAGTTTTTCATGTTTTTTGCAGAAATGCAGGAAATTTTTTTTAACATAGGTTCCTATGGAACATGTTCACATCAATACATTTTGTGCCTCAGCATTTTTGGAAAGGGTCAGGGACTTTTTTTAAATGCAACACAGTGCTGGTTCAATAGATTTCAGTGGAGAAGCTGCAGATAAGCATGTGGTGCTTTTGTACCGCGTTTCTGGCGCAATTTAGCCATGATTTGCATTTTTTAAATCTGCGCAGCAACAAATCCCCCCCCCCCCAAAAAAAAGCATTCAACGCACAAATCGTGACAAAATCGTAGTAAAAAAATGTGGAAAGCACAGCAAAAAAGCACTGCAGAAACGCTCAAAAGCCTAGTAAATTGAGCCTAAAGGACTAATTTTCCACTACCCTTACATAACTTAAAGCTTAACTCTAGACCCTAACTTTTTCACTTAAATATAATCCTCAAGAACCACAAAGAATAGAAATCCACTTTGTGTGCACCAAGTGTTTTTGCAAACCCAGATATTACCAGTCTCAAAAATGCCTTCATATGCAAATGGACAACAAACTATGGTACCCAAAAATGTAAGTAGGTGACACATTAAAGCGGAGGTCCACCCTAAAATGGACCTTCTGCTCATCGGATTCCTCCCCCCCTCCGGCGCCACAATTGGCACCTTTCAGGGGGGAGGGGGGTGCAGTTACCTGGATAATCCAGGTAACTGCACCCACTTCCGGGCTAGCTCTCTGCGGAAAGGGGTGTACATTACGCCCCTTTCCGCAAGTGCCCGCCCCCTTCCGCAAGTGCCCCGGTGCCTGCTGGGAAACATACAGATCCCAGAGGCAGCGGGACCGTCCTCATTGCGCAGCGCGCCACGCGCATGCACAGTAGGGAACCGGGAAATGAAGCCGAAAGGCTCCATTTCCTGATTCCCATACCCAAGATGGCGGCGGCAGCACTCGAGTGTCGATCTAGAGATCGGCTTCGGGTGCCGACATCGCGGGCACGCAGGACAGGTAAGTGTCACTATTTTAAAAGTCAGCAGCTGCAGTATTTGTAGCTGCTGACTTTAAAAAAAAAAAAAAAACGCGGAGTCCCGGCGGACTCCCGCTTTAAATAAAGTTTTCAGTTTGTCACATTAGATGTAAACCTGATCCTAAAAGTCCTCTTTTATCTGATTGGGCCTGGGGATACCTAAAACACCATGTACAGTAAACAAAATTAAGTGTGTCCTAATTTTCTAAACATATATTATTTTTCAGTACAGTATTAAAATGTTTAGCCTAATTGCATTTCTATCACAAGGAGACTGGCAAGAAGAATATGTGATAGTACTTAGGGAGTCACAGGTACTCTGACGCAGATCAGCTGCTTCCTTTTACCTTGTGGCTTGCTCAGAATTAGGACCTGTGCAGTCAGTCTTCAATTAACAAATGTGACTTTTGACATCATTTGGAGATGCATCTTAGGTTTTTCAAAATTTATTGCAGACTCATATGGCCTGCAGTTTACCTCGTTCGGACAACCTACATGCTTGTTTTTGGAGTTCCATATAATTCTATAGGGGGTAAAGAAGTTCTGAAGTGCATGTTAGGCTGGGAACTGGAGTTAAACTTAGAATTTGAATTAATGTTAGCACACAAAAATGGAGCCATAGCTAAATTCACGAAAGTTTGACTTGCATGGACATTACATCCTAGAGCTTCAAAGTTCTTGGAAGACACCAAGAACTACTAAACTTGTGTTTCCAGTATATCTGAAGACAAAACTATAAGAACACATACGGTAACTTCCTCTCCCTTTCTTTCCTTTCCTCCTTTCTTAAAGTTTAGCAACTTTGGTGTAAACAAGGATTATTATTAAAGAATAATACACTGTTGGCTGCATTTAGTCAAGAACAAACTAAAAAAGATACTGATAGTGTATTGTGTTTGCTTACAGAAGTCTTATATCTGTTTATGGTGACATCGAACCAAAATGTTAATGTACTATTTTTGTTAAATATCTAAAAAATCCAATAAAAATCTCTGAATTGAAAAAAATAAACTTAGAATTTGACCTAAAGGAATGGGAGATGAAATGGCAGAACATGAGTAACTGCACAAAATCCCTAACCATACGCGAGACAGCGATTCAACTTTTTACTCGCTGGTGCTATACCCCCTTGCGGTTACATGCGATTTACCCACAAGTTTCCCCCTCCTGTTTTCATGGCAGTGCTCTCCCGGGCTCTTTTCTGCATGTGTTCTGAGATTGTGATAGATTACAACCTACCTGGAATGAGGTGTTCACCCTGGTTGACATGCTTGCGGGGAGGCATCTTGCTCTGACACACCTAATTTGCCTTTTATTTGAAAAAATCCCAGATATTCCTAAAACACCTATTAAAACATATACATACCATCTGTGTTGCTATGCAATGCGCAAATGCCCTGAACTGGAAATCTAATATGGTACTGTTCTCTCAATTTATTACACATATTGACCAGATAATGATGATGAAAAAATGTTTTCATACATTGCATGATTCCATATCTACCTTTGACGCTACGTGGGACTCTTGGTTCATTTACAGCCATCGGGATTGATTTCACTTAGCAGTTTCAAATTCCAACTTTCCAGGTTTTTATTTAACGGTTTTATTTGAAATTGAGCTTTTACAGTTGAAATGTATTTTTGAAGTTGAGATAAAATTACTACTCAGTATTATCCCCGGGTCCAATACTAGGTTGCTGAAAATTGTTCTTATTTTATTAGGTATTGGACATCAATAATTGAACAGTTTCCGCAACAAGTATCTGTTTTATGTATTATCCTTATACCACCTCACCTTACAGTTCTTTTGTGATGTGAATTTAAAATCCTGTCTTACTGTTTTGTACTTTATCTCAATAAAAACAGTTTGTAAAAAAAAAAAAAAGAAGTTCTGAAGCTCCGACTGAAAAATAGAGAACACGCCCTCAATCTTTTGCTGGCTGAAATTCCAACAGCAAAATTCCGAAGCAGCATACACACGGTCGCAATTCCAAAAGCACTCATCGGACTTTTGCTGACGGAACTTCCGCTCCTGTGTATTGGTCATTACAATTTAATTTTCTGACTGATCACTCGGGAAAAGGAGACTTTGGAAATGCTTACTACTGCCTGCAGCAGACTGATGATTAGTGATGGCCGAACGGTTCGCCCGGCGGTCGTTTCGCGGCGAATTTCCGACATTCGCGGTCCGCACGTTCGAACGCCTTTTTCCGTCGTTCGCCGCGGCGGACTTACGTGTTTAATGTATACAAGAACTTTAACCTTTGGTGACACGTTTATCATGTGATACAGGACAGCCAATTGAGACATGACAGCACATGGACACTTGTACATTCCCCCTAACCTATAAATACACCCGATCCGGTGGCCATTTTACATTCTTTCTTCTGTTAAGATAGGGACAGGTTCCTGTGTGGAGTAGGGAGAGATAAACCACTAGCTATTTGGTACACAAAAGTTCTTTTCAGGACTGGTATAGGTGTTAGGTGTTGATAGGTTTGCTGTGCTGCTGATTCTTGCAGCAGCCTGAGTGTCTTTTGTTAGTTTAGAGAAAGGGAAAGGACGGTGTATGCTACAGGGACAGCCAGATTAGTCTTTCATCATCATCATCATCATCATCATCATTAGCTGTTACTATCAAGGTCCACAAAAGAGCTGTTCCAGTAACCACTAATCGTTCTCTTTTTTTGCCAATTTGTATAGGGACAGGAAGGAAGCAGTGTTGTCAGGCAGTGAGGGTAATTTTAAAGACTTGCTGTTATTATTAGTTCCACAAAGGTTCTTTTCAGGACTGGTATCAGTGGTACAGTAATAGGCTTGTACATGTATAATATTCTTTCTTCCAAATATAGAAAGGATATTATACTTGACTGCTGCCCTTCTGCTGCAGTCTGCTAAACATTCACAACTCACTTGTTCCACAAAAGTTCTTATAAGGACTGGTAACTTGGTATAGGGTGCTACGGTACATAGGCTTGAGTGCGGTACAGTCTGCTGTTCTGTAAGGACCGCTATCGGTCCACAATAGATAGGGTTGACGTGCACCACTGCTGACCGCTGCCCTATACTGCAGCAGTCCTTCAGCGGTATAGGGACTGACGTACAGTCTGCTAATCACTAACACACAACCTGCTTGTTCCACAAAAGTTCTTATAAGGACTGGTAACTTGGTATAGGGTGCTACGGTACATAGGCTTGAGTGCGGTACAGTCTGCTGTTCTGTAAGGACCGCTATCGGTCCACAATAGATAGGGTTGACGTGCACCACTGCTGACCGCTGCCCTATACTGCAGCAGTCCTTCAGCGGTATAGGGACTGACGTACAGTCTGCTAAACACTAATACACAACCTGCTTGGTCCACAAAAGTTCTTATAAGGACTGGTAACTTGGTATAGGGTGCTACGGTACATAGGCTTGAGTGCGGTACAGTCTGCTGTTCTGTAAGGACCGCTATCGGTCCACAATAGATAGGGTTGACGTGCACCACTGCTGACCGCTCACCTATACTGCAGCAGTCCTTCAGCGGTATAGGGACTGACGTACAGTCTGCTAATCACTAACACACAACCTGCTTGTTCCACAAAAGTTCTTATAAGGACTGGTAACTTGGTATAGGGTGCTACGGTACATAGGCTTGAGTGCGGTACAGTCTGCTGTTCTGTAAGGACCGCTATCGGTCCACAATAGATAGGGTTGACGTGCACCACTGCTGACCGCTGCCCTATACTGCAGCAGTCCTTCAGCGGTATAGGGACTGACGTACAGTCTGCTAAACACTAATACACAACCTGCTTGGTCCACAAAAGTTCTTATAAGGACTGGTAACTTGGTATAGGGTGCTACGGTACATAGGCTTGAGTGCGGTACAGTCTGCTGTTCTGTAAGGACCGCTATCGGTCCACAATAGATAGGGTTGACGTGCACCACTGCTGACCGCTGCCCTATACTGCAGCAGTCCTTCAGCGGTATAGGGACTGACGTACAGTCTGCTAAACACTAATACACAACCTGCTTGGTCCACAAAAGTTCTTATAAGGACTGGTAACTTGGTATAGGGTGCTACGGTACATAGGCTTGAGTGCGGTACAGTCTGCTGTTCTGTAAGGACCGCTATCGGTCCACAATAGATAGGGTTGACGTGCACCACTGCTGACCGCTCACCTATACTGCAGCAGTCCTTCAGCGGTATAGGGACTGACGTACAGTCTGCTAAACACTAACACACAACCTGCTTGGTCCACAAAAGTTCTTATAAGGACTGGTAACTTGGTATAGGGTGCTACGGTACATAGGCTTGAGTGCGGTACAGTCTGCTGTTCTGTAAGGACCGCTATCGGTCCACAATAGATAGGGTTGACGTGCACCACTGCTGACCGCTGCCCTATACTGCAGCAGTCCTTCAGCGGTATAGGGACTGACGTACAGTCTGCTAAACACTAATACACAACCTGCTTGGTCCACAAAAGTTCTTATAAGGACTGGTAACTTGGTATAGGGTGCTACGGTACATAGGCTTGAGTGCGGTACAGTCTGCTGTTCTGTAAGGACCGCTATCGGTCCACAATAGATAGGGTTGACGTGCACCACTGCTGACCGCTCACCTATACTGCAGCAGTCCTTCAGCGGTATAGGGACTGACGTACAGTCTGCTAATCACTAACACACAACCTGCTTGTTCCACAAAAGTTCTTATAAGGACTGGTAACTTGGTATAGGGTGCTACGGTACATAGGCTTGAGTGCGGTACAGTCTGCTGTTCTGTAAGGACCGCTATCGGTCCACAATAGATAGGGTTGACGTGCACCACTGCTGACCGCTGCCCTATACTGCAGCAGTCCTTCAGCGGTATAGGGACTGACGTACAGTCTGCTAAACACTAATACACAACCTGCTTGGTCCACAAAAGTTCTTATAAGGACTGGTAACTTGGTATAGGGTGCTACGGTACATAGGCTTGAGTGCGGTACAGTCTGCTGTTCTGTAAGGACCGCTATCGGTCCACAATAGATAGGGTTGACGTGCACCACTGCTGACCGCTGCCCTATACTGCAGCAGTCCTTCAGCGGTATAGGGACTGACGTACAGTCTGCTAAACACTAATACACAACCTGCTTGGTCCACAAAAGTTCTTATAAGGACTGGTAACTTGGTATAGGGTGCTACGGTACATAGGCTTGAGTGCGGTACAGTCTGCTGTTCTGTAAGGACCGCTATCGGTCCACAATAGATAGGGTTGACGTGCACCACTGCTGACCGCTGCCCTATACTGCAGCAGTCCTTCAGCGGTATAGGGACTGACGTACAGTCTGCTAAACACTAACACACAACCTGCTTGGTCCACAAAAGTTCTTATAAGGACTGGTAACTTGGTATAGGGTGCTACGGTACATAGGCTTGAGTGCGGTACAGTCTGCTGTTCTGTAAGGACCGCTATCGGTCCACAATAGATAGGGTTGACGTGCACCACTGCTGACCGCTGCCCTATACTGCAGCAGTCCTTCAGCGGTATAGGGACTGACGTACAGTCTGCTAAACACTAATACACAACCTGCTTGGTCCACAAAAGTTCTTATAAGGACTGGTAACTTGGTATAGGGTGCTACGGTACATAGGCTTGAGTGCGGTACAGTCTGCTGTTCTGTAAGGACCGCTATCGGTCCACAATAGATAGGGTTGACGTGCACCACTGCTGACCGCTCACCTATACTGCAGCAGTCCTTCAGCGGTATAGGGACTGACGTACAGTCTGCTAATCACTAACACACAACCTGCTTGTTCCACAAAAGTTCTTATAAGGACTGGTAACTTGGTATAGGGTGCTACGGTACATAGGCTTGAGTGCGGTACAGTCTGCTGTTCTGTAAGGACCGCTATCGGTCCACAATAGATAGGGTTGACGTGCACCACTGCTGACCGCTGCCCTATACTGCAGCAGTCCTTCAGCGGTATAGGGACTGACGTACAGTCTGCTAAACACTAATACACAACCTGCTTGGTCCACAAAAGTTCTTATAAGGACTGGTAACTTGGTATAGGGTGCTACGGTACATAGGCTTGAGTGCGGTACAGTCTGCTGTTCTGTAAGGACCGCTATCGGTCCACAATAGATAGGGTTGACGTGCACCACTGCTGACCGCTGCCCTATACTGCAGCAGTCCTTCAGCGGTATAGGGACTGACGTACAGTCTGCTAAACACTAATACACAACCTGCTTGGTCCACAAAAGTTCTTATAAGGACTGGTAACTTGGTATAGGGTGCTACGGTACATAGGCTTGAGTGCGGTACAGTCTGCTGTTCTGTAAGGACCGCTATCGGTCCACAATAGATAGGGTTGACGTGCACCACTGCTGACCGCTCACCTATACTGCAGCAGTCCTTCAGCGGTATAGGGACTGACGTACAGTCTGCTAATCACTAACACACAACCTGCTTGGTCCACAAAAGTTCTTATAAGGACTGGTAACTTGGTATAGGGTGCTACGGTACATAGGCTTGAGTGCGGTACAGTCTGCTGTTCTGTAAGGACCGCTATCGGTCCACAATAGATAGGGTTGACGTGCACCACTGCTGACCGCTGCCCTATACTGCAGCAGTCCTTCAGCGGTATAGGGACTGACGTACAGTCTGCTAAACACTAATACACAACCTGCTTGGTCCACAAAAGTTCTTATAAGGACTGGTAACTTGGTATAGGGTGCTACGGTACATAGGCTTGAGTGCGGTACAGTCTGCTGTTCTGTAAGGACCGCTATCGGTCCACAATAGATAGGGTTGACGTGCACCACTGCTGACCGCTCACCTATACTGCAGCAGTCCTTCAGCGGTATAGGGACTAAGAGTTTTGTCACAGGGTCATTTAAAAAATGACATGCAGAGGAAGAGGCAGGCCCTTCCGCAGGGGTGGTAGGGGTAGGGCAGGAGCAACAGGCTTGAGCCAAAGTGGGAAGTTGCAGAAGGTGCGTTCAATTACTTTAAAGGATGCACCAGACTTGGTTGAGTGGCTCGCTCAGCCTTACTCTTCTGCACCCTCCTCATCCTCTCGATCTGCACCCTCTTCTTCACTCTCTGCTATGTGCACCCCCAAAGACACTACCACCAACAACACGACCACCACCACCACCACCACATACCTTCCGCTTGAGTCACTGGAATTATTTTCCGATCCATATCAAGAGGACATTTCTGATGCGCAGCCACTCTTGGTATTGGATCAGGAAGAGGAGGTAGCAACAAGCGCTACTCAGCAGTCTGACGCCAGTACCCAGATCAGCCCAAGGAGGAGGTTGGTCCCCGGTGTTGCTGCCTACTCTACTTATAGCGGTGGGGAAGGTGACGTTGATGATGACGTGTCTAGTGATGTCACGTGGGTGCCCACAAGAGAGGAAGAGGAGGGGAGTTCAGAGGGAGATATGGACCAGCAGATAGGGAGGAGAAGCAGCAATGACTTACATTGCACAGCAGGGACAAAGCAGACTGCAAATGTATCAGGAGCGAGTCATCGACCATGTACGGTCACATCTGGCGCTCCCAGGACACCGGCACATGGCTCCGCAGTGTGGGCTTTTTTTAACGTGTCCGCTGCTGACAATAGCGTTGCCATCTGCAATCTTTGCAGTCAACGCGTTAGTCGCGGTAAGCCCAATACTCACCTAGGGACGACCGCCTTAAGAAGGCACATGAGCAGCCATCACCGAGCCCAGTGGGAGCAACGGAACACACAAAGCCACACTGCAGGCTCTCACCGTCCAGCCTCGTCTTCTACTTCTCCTTCTCCTCTCTCCTCACAATTGTCCTCCACTCCACCTTCCATCACGCCAAGCTCACATTTTTCTGCAAAAAGGCAGGCTTCCGTGGGCCTAATGTTTGAGCGTAAAAAAATGATGACGCCGGATAACCCTCTTGCCCAACGGTTGGCGGCTGGCTTGTCAGAACTCATAGCCCGCCAACTACTGCCATATAAACTGGTGGACTCGGAGGCCTTTCGCAAATTTGTGGCCATTGGAACACCACAATGGAAGGTCCCAGGAAGGAAGTATTTCTCAGAGAAGGGCATCCCAGAGCTATATGGCCATGTTCAGCGGCAAGTGAATGTATCTCTGGCACACAGTGTCGGTGCCAAGATACATCTGACCACAGACACGTGGTCTAGCAAACACGGGCAGGGAAGGTATATCAGTTTTACTGCCCACTGGGTGAACCTTCTGACGGCCGTCAAGCATGTAACCCGTGGCACCCGTGTAGATTTGGTTTTACCGCCACGGATTGCATGCAGGCCTGACTCTTCTTCTCCTCCTCCTACTCCATCCTCCTCCCTCTCCTCCTCAGCTGCCTCCTCCTTTTCCGCTGCTAGCGTCTCTTCCACTGCACCGCCCAAGCTCCCCAGAACCTATTCCACATGCCAGGTGAGACGTTGCCATGCCGTGCTGCGTCTGTTGTGCCTGGAAGCAAAGAGCCACACTGGCCCGGCACTCCTTTCAGCTTTGCGTTCACAGGCAGATGAGTGGCTAACACCGCTCAATTTGACAGTTGGTAAAGTGGTGTGTGACAACGGTGCCAATCTGCTTAGCGCATTGAAACAGGGCAAAATCACGCACGTGCCGTGCATGGCACACGTCTTAAACTTGGTCGTGCAGCGATTCCTTGTCAAATACCCTGGGGTCCAGGACATCTTGCGGCAGGCAAGGAAAATCTCGGCCCATTTCAGAAGATCTTACACGGCCATGGCTCGCCTTGCTGACATTCAGCGGCGACACCATCTGCCGGTCAGACGTCTTATTTGCGATTGCCCGACGCGATGGAACTCAACCTTCTATATGCTTGATAGGCTGCTCCAGCAGAAACGTGCAGTTAACGTCTACCTGTATGAACTCTGCGAAAGAAACGGTTCTGGGGAGCTGGGTTTTTTTTCACCGCGCCAGTGGCTGCTCATGCGCGACACATGCAGACTTCTGCGGCCATTTGAGGAGATCACCAAACTGGTCAGTCGCAGCCATGGCGCCATCAGTGACATGGTACCTTATGCCTTCTTTCTGGAGCGTGCATTGCGTCGTGTCATTGATCAGGCTGTGGAGGAGCAGGAGCGGGAAGATGAGGAAGTCGCAATGCTGGATGAATTCCCAGGGGGGGCTACTCTATCTGAGACAAGTCAACAACAGGAGTCTGATGAGGAGTCAGAGGAGGATGGTGCCGGGGCGGATGAGCAGGAGCAAGAAGAGCATGCTTTAAACCTTTCTGGGATCCCTGTTGTGCGAGGATGGGGAGAGGAGAATGAAGAGGACGACATTATCCTGGATGATGAGCAGGAGCCAGGCCACCACACCGCTTCCACTTTAGTGCAAATGGGGGCCTTCATGCTCCAGTGTTTTAATAGGGACCCCCGTATAAAAAGCATGAGGGTCAAGGACCAGTACTGGGTGGCAACGTACTTAGACCCCCGGTACAAACACAAAATGGCGGAAATGTTACCGCCGTCGCAGAGGGCTGTCAGAATGCAGCACTTCCAGGCCTTGCTTCGAGAAATGCTGCATTCTGCTTTTGCGTGCGCTGGCAGAGGAGCAATTCCCACTCCCAGAGAAGGATTTGCGGGTACCAATCCAACAGCGCCTGCAAGAAGAGGCCGGTTTGAAGATGTGTTGGTGACTTCGGATATGAGGTCATTCTTTCAGCCGACCCATCGACAGGTGTCATCCGGATCCAGCATCAGGGAACGCCTAGACCGTCAGGTGTCCGACTACATTGGGTTAACGGCCGATGTGGACGCTCTGAGGAGTGATGAACCCCTAGACTACTGGGTGGGCAGGCTTGACCTCTGGCCAGAGCTTGCCCAATTTGCAATCGAACTGTTGGCTTGCCCCTCATCCAGTGTCCTGTCCGAAAGGACGTTCAGCGCAGCAGGGGGGATTGTGACCGATAAGCGTACTCGCCTAGCTCACCACAGTGTTAACTACCTCACATTTCTAAAAATGAATGAGGCATGGATCTCGGAGGAATTCAACACATGTGATCAGTAGACCATGTATATGTCTATAAACAATTTTTGGAATCAAGCACACAGACCTTCTTAATTCATTTGGCTCACTTCCCTGACCCAAAAAAGCACACCGTACTATATGCCCCTACCCTCCTCTTTGAAGAGGTTGAGCGGTGTCATATTTCTACTGGGGCTGCTTATTATGAGGGGTTCCCACCATCCCTGTGCTGTGCTGACTTCCTCCTGGGTGTTCTTATTATGAGGGGCTCCCACCATCCCTGTGCTGTGCTGACTTCCTCCTGGGGGTTCTTATTATGAGGGGATCACACCATCCCTGTGCTGTGCTGACTTCCTCCTGGGGCTGCTTACGGTGCTGCTGTCAGCGCTGTATGTCACGGAGCTGCTGTCAGCGCTGTATGTCACGGAGCTGCTGTCAGCGCTGTATGTCACGGAGCTGCTGTCAGCGCTGTATGTCACGGAGCTGCTGTCAGCGCTGTATGTCACGGAGCTGCTGTCAGCGCTGTATGTCACGGAGCTGCTGTCAGCGCTGTATGTCACGGAGCTGCTGTCAGCGCTGTATGTCACGGAGCTGCTGTCAGCGCTGTATGTCACGGAGCTGCTGTCAGCGCTGTATGTCACGGAGCTGCTGTCAGCGCTGTATGTCACGGTGCTGCTGTCAGCGCTGTATGTCACGGAGCTGCTGTCAGCGCTGTATGTCACGGAGCTGCTGTCAGTGCTGTATGTCACGGAGCTGCTGTCAGCGCTGTATGTCACGGAGCTGCTGTCAGCGCTGTATGTCACGGAGCTGCTGTCAGCGCTGTATGTCACGGTGCTGCTGTCAGCGCTGTATGTCACGGAGCTGCTGTCAGCGCTGTATGTCACGGAGCTGCTGTCAGCGCTGTATGTCACGGAGCTGCTGTCAGCGCTGTATGTCACGGAGCTGCTGTCAGCGCTGTATGTCACGGAGCTGCTGTCAGCGCTGTATGTCACGGTGCTGATGTCAGTGCTCTGTATTACGGTGCTGCTGTCAGTGCTCTGTATCTCCTGCACCCTCTTGTTTGCCTACCCTGGTCCCTGACCTTCCCTCTCCTCCATTGCCTTCATTAGCTCCATAGTCCTGAATTGTCAGAACAATTTCCCAAATAAAAAAAAAATGCTTGTAGTTATCGATCCCAAATTCACCTCATACATGTATTATGCTATTGTCCAGGTGGTGGGACTACGTGCTACCCCCTAATAATTACCCCGTGGCCGCAAATTCGACCTAAAGGTTTGCGAAATTCGCCTCCCATTGAAGTCAATGGAGCCCGCGGCGAACGGTCGTTTTCGCGAACGTTTGTGTCCGTTCGCGTTTCGCGTTCGCGAAACGTCCCGTCGGAAGTTCGTCCATCACTACTGATGATGACTGATCTCAGTATAAGTCACTTTCCTGGAGCTCAAGAACACCTTCGTATTGGTAAATGTTAGAGGGTTTTTAAGAAGAAAAATAATATTACTGATGTGTATTGTGACATGTCAGAAAGTATTTGCTGCAAACTTCTAAAGTTACTGAGAGACTGACTTTTAAAACTATCTTGCAGAAAACACTGTAGTGGTATTCCTCATCACTTCTAGCAATATGAATAAAGGATTGAGCTTTACTTATACTTTATTATTTGTAGGCTTTACACACATGTCTAAACAAGATTTACTGTACATATGTTAGCTCATTAACCACTGCCATAGCCTGATGAGTTATTACTTTAAAGGGTAAGTTCACCTTTACAGAAAAATCTGTAAGGTGAACTTACACAGGACCTCCTCCTACTGGGGTTTAGAACAGGAGATTGCCATGGTCCAGGTCAGTGAGACCGGGGGGGTGTTAAGGAGGGGGTCTACACTGGCAAGTATTTGTGGAACTTTGCTGGTGGACTCAGAGAAAATTGTATGTGCAGGTGCACGTATTATTAAAGTTTTACTAAACCCAGGACTCTGCATTCACTATATCTGGTCTCCCACAGTACACAGAACATGGAATTGCAATTATTTTAGTAAATATAAACTGCATTTTTTCATTAGCAGTATATAGCAATCTTTTGACTTCTATCAATGCACGGCCAAGCACTGGTAAAGCTTGTAGGGGGAATTTTCATTCTCATGTGACTGTCCTATGAGGCTGCATGACCCCTGACTCTCTGTCTGGACAGTGCTGATTGGCCCTGTGCTGATCACATGCACCCTCCCCCATAAAAAAATAAACTCTCTAGCAATACACACCAAACCGAGCATGTTCAGAGTGCCTCCTGGGGCTCTGTGCTATCAGCAGATGGATTGGGGACAGTAAAAGAATGGAGGATCAAGAATTGATCAACAAGGCATTTTACACAATCCAGAGGATTGACCCCTTAGGTTCCACAGTGAGTATAACATGCATTCTTTACTGCATTTACACACTGTTGTGGGCTTAGTAATACTTTAAGTGCTGCAGCACGCAGGCTTTTAATAGGAGACAATAACTCTACTTTGTTTCCATATTCCATCTAAAGCCAGTCAACATTTGTTATTATAAAGCTATAGTATATAGCGATTATCATTTTAGCTTCCGGTCAACAGAATTTCTCAGTATGCATGGGTATTGCACAATACAATAATAATGTTCTCCCTTCTCTTAAAAAAGAAAATGCTTGATCTAAAAAAGTTAATTTGAAGCATCTAGGGAAAGTATTAACAATATTAAAATGAATAATGCAGTGCTGTCTCATAAAGTGATGTGCAATGGAAGAGGATTAGGCGACTGATAGTGATAAATATAAATTCTGGCTAGATGAATAAAACCTCTGAAATAATGTTGTGATTAACATTTTTATTATTGCCCCCTTCCTGCATTTAAATACCAATTATATTCAAGGCAAAGTGATAAAGAATTGATTTTTGTTAAGGACATCACCATACTTTTTTGTGTAGCAAGATGAAAACTGTCTTGCAGAGGAACAGGTGATACCCTTGCCTATGTTATAATCTGTTCCCAACAGAGTAACGAATTTCGGTAGAAATGTGCACATGCTTGGTTTTTTCCCTCTGTGTGAAGTCAAATTGCTTATGCCAGACAAAAATAAAACGTTTTATTTAATTTTTGCTGGAAGCTGGTTTCCAGTTTCTCCATATGTTGCACTAGGCCCACTGTGCAAGCAGACAAATTAAGTATTAAAGTGGAACTTAACTGTATCCGACCACAACCTAAAAATGCTATTTAATAAATTTTTTATATTCTAAGCAAACTCATGGATCCTTTCATATCTTCATGCTTTATTTTGTTGAGAAATCACTTTGAAAAACACCCCTTAGCATTTCTAGCGGCCATCTTCAGTAAGGGCAAATGATTCATGTAGTATTTACTTTCTGGAATCCATATTGCCCTTTGTTCAAGTATGCAAGCAGGAGAGTGTGCTTAGCTGAGAAAGTCCTTCCTCCTCTCCTCAGGATGAAAGAAAAAAAAAATCCTCACGAAGACTCTTAGCCCTTGTACACACGGTCGGAAATTCCGACGGAAAATGTCCGATCGGACCGTTTTGTCGGATAATCCGATCGTGTGTGGGCTCCATCTGACTTTTTCCGTCGGAATGTCCAACCAACAAAGTTTGAGAGCTGGATATAAAATTTTCCGACAACATGATCCGATCAGACTTTGTCCGATCGTTTGTAGAGAAATCCGATCGGACAAAGTGCCATGCACGCTCAGACCAAATTACAAGACCAAAGCTAATGGCTACTAGCCGCAACGTAGTCCCGTCATAACGAACAAACGTCATCACGTTCCGAGCGATCAGATTTTACGACAACTTTGTCCGACCGTGTGTATGCAACACCAGTTTCGGACAAAATCCGTCTGAAAAAATCAGACGGATTTTGTTGTCGGAATGTCCGACCGTGTGTACAAGAGCTTAGGATGTATAACACCATTTGCCTAGGCACAAAACAGTAAGCAACTGAAGAAATGTAAAAAAAAAAAAAAAATGAAAACAAGTAAATGTATTATACCTTTGTATCTATTTACTAATGCTAGCAGCAGAAGGTCTGCTTTAACTTGTATGGTGTGTCAGCAGACCAAAAGACTGTATACAGCCCATATACAGATACACATTGGGTTTCCTTACCATTTAGGCCTTCTACAGCAGCAAGTTCCATGTTCTAATAATAAGATTCATTAACAATTAGCTGACATTACTCACCAGATGTCAGTTATCGATTAGTGAACCTCCCCAAGGGAGGGTATTTCAAAAGTGAACTCAGGAGTCAGGATTCAGGAATGACAGAGTCCTAGAACTAGAGTCTTCTAACATACAGTGGTGTGAAAAAGTGTTTGCCCCCTTCCTCATTTCCTGTTCCTTTGCATGTTTGTCACACTTAAGTGTTTCGGAACATCAAACCAATTTAAACAATAGTCAAGGACAACACAAGTAAACACAAAATGCAATTTGTAAATGAAGGTGTTTATTATTAAAGGTGAAAAAAAATCCAAACCATCATGGCCCTGTGTGAAAAAGTGATTGCCCCCCTTGTTAAAACATACTATAACTGTGGTTGTCCACACCTGAGTTCAATTTCTCTAGCCACACCCAGGCCTGATTATTGCCACACCTGTTCACAATCAAGGCATCACTTAAATAGGAGCTGCTTGACACAGTAAGGTCCACCAGAAGATCCTTAAAAGCTACACATCATGCCGAGACCCAAAGAAATTCAGGAACAATTGAGAAAGAAAGTAATTGAGATCTATCAGTCTGGAAAGGGTTATAAAGCCATTTCCAAAGCTTTGGGAATCCAGCGAACCACAGTGAGAGCCATTATCCACAAATGGCGAAGACATGGAACAGTGGTGAACCTTCCCAGGAGTGGCCGGCCGCCAGAAATTACCCCAAGAGCGCAGCGACGACTCATCCAAGAGGTCACAAAAGACCCCACAACAACGTCCAAGGAACTGCAGGCCTCACTTGCCTCAGTTAAGGTCAGCGTTCATGCCTCCACCATCAGGAAAAGACTGGGCAAAAATGGCCTGCATGGCAGAGTTCCAAGGAGAAAACCACTGCTGAGCAAAAAGAACATCAAAGCTCGTCTCAATTTCTCCACAACACATCTTGATGATCCCCAAGACTTTTGGGGCAACATTCTGTGGACCGATGAGACAAAAGTGGAACTCTTTGGAAGGTGTGTGTCCAAGTATATCTGGCGTAGAAGGAACACTGCATTTCATAAAAAGAACATTATACCAACCATAAAATATGGTGGTGGTAGTGTGATGGTCTGGGGCTGTTTTGCTGCTTCAGGACCTGGAAGACTTGCCGTGATAAAAGGAACTATGAATTCTGCTGTCTACCAAGAGATCCTGAAGGAGAATGTCCGACCATCTGTTCGTGTACTCAAGCTGAAACGAACTTGGGTTCTGCAGCAGGACAATGATCCTAAACACACCAGCAAGTCCACCACCGAATGGCTGAAGAAAAACAAAATGAAGACTTTGGAGTGGCCTAGCCAAAGTCCTGACCTGAATCCTATTGAGATGTTGTGGTATGACCTTAAAAAGGCCGTTCATGCTCGAAAACCCTCTAATGTAACTGAATTAGGACAATTCTGCAAAGATGAGTGGGCCAAAATTCCTCCAGGAAGCTGTAAAAGCCTCATTGCACGTTATCGCAAACGCTTGGTTGCAGTTGTTGCTGCTAAGGGTGGCCCAACCAGTTATTAGGTTTAGGGGGCAATCACTTTTTCACACAGGGCCATGATGGTTTGGATTTTTTTTCACCTTTAATAATAAACACCTTCATTTACAAATTGCATTTTGTGTTTACTTGTGTTGTCCTTGACTATTGTTTAAATTGGTTTGATGTTCCGAAACACTTAAGTGTGACAAACATGCAAAGGAACAGGAAATGAGGAAGGGGGCAAACACTTTTTCACACCACTGTAGGTGTAAGCCTTTTTATTGAATTATACTGAATGCCTCCTTCACCGAATCAGTTGTAGAGTTAGTTAGTTTATAATGTGGCTATGTCATATTGCTATTTTAATTTAAATAGCAATTAACAGTGGTCTACTTTTGCACAAATGCACATACATTATATTGCAAACAATAGAACCGTGCAAATAATGCATGAATGAAGTACATGGTGAAAAGGTTTGACATCATGTCTGCAGACCAGCTATCTTATCATTCTAGATTCTGGTGGTCTCTGTGCGCTACTTGGCCTCATGCAGGCTGGCGTTAATAAAATACCAATGTTCACTGTAGCCTATACATAACATGGACCTTTATACAATGTGTTCGCCAATACATAAATGGGTGACTTTATAAAGTTTGGTCATTAAGGAGGCACAAGGAAGCCTGCTTAATGGCCACTGTAGCTAATACACAAGTTGCTTAAAGTACAAAAAGTGTTACTGCAATAACATTCACAAATATGCAAATTAGAATTTTCAAAGTTTATATTCTTTGGGAAAATATAAAAAGCAGATGCTACACGGCATTCCCCAGTTGAATGGCAAGCCTTAGTATTTGGTCCAAAGAGAGCATGCTTGGGGCAGAGATGTCCATGTAGCAGAAACAAATGAAGTATTAGAACTTCAGATATTCAGATCCATAATGTGTAAATAATAGGTAAACAAAACTGTATTCTAGCAACAAAAACAAAATAGGGACCCAGTTGGAATGGACTGGCAGAAAGGGCAGTAGTCTCAAAGTTGTTCAACTTGTTAATGTGTTATCCCTTGTACACACGGTCGGACATTCCGACAACAAAATTTTGTCCGAAACTGGTGTTGCATACACACGGTCGGACAAAGTTGTCGGAAAATCCGACCGTTCGGAACGTGATGACGTTATTTCGTTATGATGGGACTACGTTCAGGCTAGTAGGCTAGTAGAAAATAGCTTTGGTCTAGGAATTTGATCTGAGCATGCGTGGACAAAGTCCGATCGGATCATGTTGTCAGAAAATTTTATAGCCCAGCTCTAAAACTTTGTCGGTCGGATATTCCGACGGAAACAGTCCGATGGAGCCCACACACGGTCGGATTATCCGACAACACGGTCCGATCGGACATTTTCCATTGGAATGTCCGACCGTGTGTACAAGGGCTTACTGTTAGCAAAATGACATGTGGCTGTGTGTCTTCAGACAGCCCTGGCCCCCCTAGGCCATGGCCTATGTTGGCTATGCAATAATTTTTGCAGATTTACTGAAGCCATTGGATCAACATGACAGTCAAGCTACTTTTTTGGAAGGAGAAATTAGTGATGAAAGCCTACATACAATGTTTTTTTTTTTTTTAGTACGGCTGCTTTTATTCTAGGAAATAATTTTTGCAGTCACAATTTTATAATCAATATATCACATTTTTATTTATCTAGAAAGTTGGGGCAAGGCATATTGGTGGGACAGTATAAGAGTTAAGTCATTAGAACTTTTGTTTACCAAGCTTGGGGATGGGTTTTTTGTCACTAAAGACCCTATCTGGATAAAGAGATGGAGTTACCACTGCTCCAGGTAGGTCTGCTGAAACAAAAAGGTTTTTTCTCCAGAAAATGAAAAGCCCCAGGTGCCGGCTAATGCATATAGCAAATCAAGGTGAGTAGAAAATTCTGCACAGCCGCACTCCAAATGAAATTTCTCATGCCTTTATTAGAACATCAGGACCACACTGTACATCTCACAGCAAAGTGATACAGAACCAAAAACAGCTGACACATTGCACTACGTTTAGTGTGAAATGCGTCAGCTGTTTTTCATTCTGTATTACTTTGCTGCGACATGTACAGTGTCATCCTGATGTTCTAATAAAGGCACAAGAAATTTCATTTGAAGTGCGCCCGTCTAGAATTTTCTACTCACCTTAAAGACCCTATCTGCAGTGAGATTCTATGTACCCCCCCATGTCTCTGTGAAATTCACAATGGCATACCATTCTCCTCCCATAATCCAGACACACACTGATAAGGGTAATCGTTTGCCACATTTAATAGCCATAGTGTACATGCAGCAGCATGACTGTTTGGTAGGGTCATTAGAATGTGTGCTCCTTGGGGGCTGAGAGCAATGTGACATTTTTGTGGAATATATTGGAGCTACATATATGGGTAAAATAACACAAATAAATAAGCCAGGTTATGAATAGGTGAGTTGTGAACCTATACTTTTCAAAATATGGTAGCTACTATTTTTATCTCTGTAAAGTGAATGTTTGTATAGTATGTTTTTTCCTTTGTTATGTTCAGGACGAAAAAAATACAATTTTGAAACATATTTTTAGCAGTGTACAATGAACAGTTGCATAGGAGTATTTCATTTTTTTTTTGTTCACTAACTTAATAGCTCAATCACAATTTTGCACACACAACTGAATGGATTAGAGGAGTAAATACCAGCCCCTCCCTATCTGCTCTGTTTAATCAGAGCCATCTGTAGGGTCAATTAAAAAGAGAGATTGTGAGAGCAAACGTCTCCTGCTGAGCTCTCCCTTGAAAACCCCAATACTCAACAGGTACATTCTGGATTAAATATATATTTTTTAAATAAAGATTTTATAAAAATAGTAAAGAAAAAAAAATCTAAAAAAAATAGAATTAAAAACGGACCCAAAATTAATATAGCAGGGTGCAGGCTGTAGGGCTGCAATTCTGAACCTGGTGTTGCTAAATTATGCGTCTTTACAGATCACTTTGACTCACTAAGGACCAAACCAAGAACCTTAAACCTGCATTTTTATCTGAGAAATGGGGGCTCTCATATTACTATCCCCAAAGGTTCACTTTAAAGATGAACCCCAGGTATAAAAAGCCCCCTTTTCTGTGTGTAGCCATTCTAAAGATTTTGTTCAAAGCGGAGTTCCGCCTGGGAAAAAAAATTAAAAGTCAACAGCTACAAATAATGTAGCTGCTGACTTTTAATATATGGACACTTACCTGTCCAGGGAGCTTGCCAAATCTTCGGATCGACTCATGGGTGCTGCCGTCACCATTCCTGTTAAGGGAACCAGACAGTCACTCTGCACGTTCTGAATGGTCCCTGCTGTGTTCTGGGACCTGTGTGTCTCTCAGAAGACAGCGGAGGAGGGGCCGGACATAGCCTAGTTCGCCAATGTGATTTGACAGGTATCTGCTCCCCCCCTGAAAGGTGCCAAATGTGACATCAGAGGGGGGAGGAATCCAATCAGTGGAAGTTCCATTTCTGGGTCGAACTTCGCTTTAAAGACCAGTGATTGGTTTCTACTCTCAAGGCATCCAAATGGTCTAGTTGCTTACCTCATCATCATGTCATGTCACCAGTGCTTTAAGAGTAGTGGGAAAAATAACTGTTTCTTTTGACAGCCAATGGGCAGTGTCCATATCACCAGAAAGCAACATAAGGGTTTCAAAAAGTGCATTTTTTACGCTACAGACCAGAAGAAAGCAGGTTTAGGATATGGCCTGTCGTGTGGTTGTAGTTTCAGGTAATAAATTGGGGCTTTTACTAAAACGTATTAAAAATAAAACTATAGATTTTTCTAAAAATGGAACAAATGAAAAAGGAAAATTCTTTTTTTGCCAGGAATTAAGCTTTAAGGCTTATTGCTTCTGCAAAAAAATAAAAAATAAAATCAGGGATTTGAAGAGAGGCATTACAAATTCTTCTGGCATATTCGGTAAGCCTTTGTCCTTCATGGTATGAACAAAGTGTTCCTATTTCTAAAATAATTATATATGCTGAGTATACAGCATATATGTTCATAAAAATATATTTCTTTAATAAATATTCTCAAGCACACCTGGTTCTGTGGCTAGGCACTGGCCCACAGATTTACTAAAAAGCCATCTGCTATACCAAAACTGTATTGTGTTATATGTCCTTGAACCACGCCCTTTAACTAAATAAATGATTTGAAAAAAAAGACATATAGACTGAAACAAATGTAAAAGTCAACTAAAGTGACAGGTATCAGATTTTATTTCCGACTTGTTCTTGTTAAGACCTCTTTGTGCATAATTAAATATTCTTTATATGAGTTAGTTGTCCACATGCTGCCCAGTATGAAAAATGCAACGCTCTTTTTCTTTTCTAATTATCAGAAGTTTATGATTATTTCATCAATGCAGATAAGATATGCAGAATTTATGAGTACTGTAGATTTCTATGGAGATGGCTAAGCAAAACTATGGTCACAGCATAGCATGTCACTGCATTGAGGCCTAGGAGTACAGACGTCCCAGTTTTCTGTGAAGATTATAAATGTATACATACATCTATTGACTACATTAACCCTTTCCCATCCACAAAACGTTTCCTTATCATGACGCTCCCTGTTGCTGATAAGTTTGTAAATGCCCCCTATGTTGGGAGCCAGCAGCCAATACTTTGTGTGATCACATGCAGGCTAAAGGATATATCAAAAATAATTTAATCCTTTAGCCTGCAGATAGACACTGCCACCTTCACATAGTAATGGCATTGGCAATGCCATTTGTTTGATATTGTAATTGTCAGGTACAATTACAGAATTCTATGAACATTGTTTGTTTACATTTTTGTGCATTTATCAGCTGTCAAAGATCAGCAGTGAAGCTAATCTGTTACTTGTAATTTTCCTACCTTGCTGCTGAACAGGAATGGGAGCTTTGGGCATCACAGGATAACATCTTCAATAGCAGCTTCTCTGCCAATCCCTCTTTATTAAGCTGTGCTTAGACCAACAATTGTCACCTGAGCAATAGGTTGGATTTCTAGCCCCAGTTCCTGAGTCCCTTGAGTTCCTGTGTCCTTGAGTTCCAGTGTCCCTGAGCAACTTTTTGTTTTAAAAAGAATTTATACATTTTCAACATTAAGACAGACCACCATACAGGGCACTAAACAAAACAGAAAAAATAAAATGTCAATAACACATCATTTAAACCAGAGTAAAATAAACAAATGCATTACACATATCCTTAAAAAAAACATATTAGGACCTAACAAAAATTGAGGCCACATAACAACTTTTACCTTGTATCTGATTTTGTTTGCTGGCTGCCTTCCATGACCTTCAGCCTGTCCCAATTTCCAAGGTTGCCTGGTGACTTTGTACCACACAAAGTGGTCAGCTGAAATCTGCAGGGTTGTGTTCCAAGACCACAACCTGAGAGCTGTTTTGCAGAAAAGTCTGTTACTCCCTGCGAGGTGCTCACACCTTCACCAAAACTGCAGACAGTGCAGAGGGTCCACAATTCTCTTAATCCAATTGATCTAGAAGCATTATAGTTTTCTCTAAATGCAGTACAACCTGGTCTGTAACCATTCAGCCTCTGATTTGATAGAGCAACACAATATTATAGGTTATAACACTGTGCTCTGACCAACTACCAACAGTATGCAATGAAACAGAGCCTACTCACAACAGGAGCACTGAAAAACCCTGCATGGCTCCCTGGATATGTACCCCTTGCGTCTTTTGAATACCTTGAGGGCTAGTTCAAACCACATGCATTCAAGTGCTTTTTTTCTGCATCCAAAATGCATAGCAAGTAGGTTACATGGTTTTCAATGACATAGTTCACACCAGTGCTTGCAATTCCAGTGTGTTCCAGTTCAAGAAAATAAGTAGAACACAATACATTTTTCCTGCACAGAACTGTACAAAAACGCACTGGACCCCAGTACAGTAAAAAAAATAAACCACATCATAAACGTGTTGTCTTCTTTGCAGTAGTTGTTGCCATTATTTCAAGCATGACAAAACACTTTAAACTTTGCTGAAATTTGGATGTAATATTTTTTGTATCTTGTAGCTCCATTCTGACTCTCGCACAAGAAACTGTATTTTTCACTCACAGTTCTTTACAATTATGTTGAGGATGAACGTCTAGTAAATTACAGGATTTGGCACATTGTTTTAATAAATGACTGGGTTTCTTTGGTTACCTGCACATAATGTTGCACATTTGTTCTCTTGAGATATTATTATAAAGAGAAAATTATATATGCCAATTCATTTACACTTAGATTATACATTCTATTTACAATACCTTGTAGGAACAACATGAAGTTTAGCAGCTTTTGAATTTTTTATGCAAATGTTATTATTTATTTGAAGCCAATGTATAATTGCATTTTTTTCATACTTACCTGTAAAATCCATTTCTTTGAGTACATCACAGGACACAGAGCAGCTTTGTATATCACTACCTGGGTTATACACCACCTTTAGGTGGATGGACACTGGTAGAATAACCAAAACAGGAAGTCCCCCTCCCGTACAGGAAGTACTCCAGTTTTATAGCAAGCAATAACTGTAACTGGCTTTGTGACACAATACACAAGTTCCTCAGTACTACAATTCCCCCTTGGAAGAATCCTATACAATGACCTGTTCTTCCAGCTAAGGCAACATAATTAGTCTGTACATGCCATTACCCCTAGGACTCACGTGTCACCCAGGATAGGCTGCTCTGTTTCCCCTCTGCCGGCCAGCAACAAAATTCTAATGCGGAGGAAAATCACACAGAGCAGCATTCCTATGCCTTCTAATGGGCAAAAGATGCACAGCAAGTAAAAGTTTTTTTTTTTTTGTTTTTTTTTTACAAAAACCTGGCAGCCTAAATATACACTGTTGCAAGGGAATACATATAATAGTTGGGCCCTGATTTCAGGGTTGAAAATATTTTTATTGGTAGTGTAAGCAGCATAACAATGACATGACTGATATATCAAATAAAGTAGAGTGGCAGTGGGTGGGCCATGTGGCTATCATCTGCAGCGGTGCTCGCACCATGGAACATCATGGATAATTACATATTATATCAAACAATAGAAAAGATAATAAGGGGAAAAAAGAAAAAGAAAAATAAGGATAGGGAAATAAAGGAATGGGGAAGAAGGAAGAAAGGAGGGGGGAGAAGAGAGGGAATCTGCTGGGAAAACGTGGCATAGAAATGACAGTAACTTGGCTAGTGGGGACCATCACCACACATAAAAAAAAATTAATGGTAAAGGTTGGACTGAGTTTGGAAGGGTGGGGAGAATGTCAGTCAGAATATCGGATGAGGAGAAAAAAAAGTCAAACAGACCACAGAACTTTATGCTTATCATAGGTCTTATTGTCAAGCGCCAGCATCTCCTTCATTCTCATGACATCGTTCACTGTGGAGACCCACAGTGAGAATGGGGGAGTAGTGGCTGTTTTCCAATAAAGCATGATAAGTTGCCACAGACAAGAAGAAATGGAGGAGACATTGTTTCCGTGAGGCTACCGAGCCCGGCAACATGGAGAGGAGGGCCATCTCTGGGGTCGGCTGTAAAGCTTCCTCATAGATAGCATTATACACCTGAAATACCTGAGTCCAGAAGGGTCGTAATCATTCACACTCCCACCAGACATGGAGGTAAGTACCTGAGGTTGCACCGCATCACCAACATTAGGCCGGGGTAGATGGGAAGATTTTGTGCAATGTAGAGGGGTCCCTGTACCATCTGGAAAGGAGGATTCTTCTCCTGTGAGTAACCGGAAGTAGAGGATTTGTGTGTGAAGTCCGCAAACCCACTCTGGAGTCGCTCTTTCCCAGGTCTGCTGACCTCATCCTAGGGTAAGGGGGTCATCCTGTGTGAGGGCTTGGATTAAGCCATAGAGGGAGGAAAGTAGAAGTCTGGGCATATCACGGAGGGAGCTTAAGCATTCAAATTCAGAAAGCGGACAATGTATTTGGGAGGAGAGGAATAAGTGATTTGTAAAGGAAACCAAGTGGAGGGAGGTGAGTCAGTCTCGGGTATCTTCAGGGATGATCAGAAAGTAAGGGGCGGATGACAATATGAACCTGGGAGCTGTGGAATGAACCCAATCTAGGGACTCCACTGCCCTGGGGGAAAGCCAATTTGTCAAATAGGGAGGATAGAGGAGAGGGATCTGAGGAGAGGATCTCACATAGCCCCCTCCGATACTAGAGTGTGAGAACAGCGGTGGTTAGAGGCGAGGAGGAAGATAGGCTGGAGAAGCTACTTTTATAACCCCAAAGGAGGGCAAGTAAATCGACTGGGGCCAGATCCTGTAGACCATGACAGAGGCTTTTTGAAAAGGTCACGGGAACCACTCAAGGGCGTGCGCCATAAGAGTAGCTTTGTAGTATAAATCATAATCGAGAAGTCCCATGCTTCCCTGTAGCTTCGGGTGGGTGAGCAGTTTGTACTTGACTCTGGATAGTCCCTGGTTCCAGATAAAGTGGATGGAGAGGGAATGTAGGGCAGCAATGAAGGATTTGGGAATTAGTATGGGTACAGTTTGGAAAAGATAAAGTAATTTGGGGAGAGTATGCATTTTAATGGTGTTGATTCAGCCGAACCAGGGTAGGGCAGTTCCCCCCTCCACCCCCCCAGGAAGCCAAGTCTTTCTGGAAACGGGAGAGGAGAGGGATGTATTTCAGTGAGAAGAGGTTAGAAAGGTTAACAGGTATCGTTAGGCCTAAGTAGGGGATGCCCTTGGTCTGCCATTGGAAGGAGTAGTTCAAGCAAAGTGAGGACATTCTGGGGGCAGATAAGGAGATGTTAAGGGCCTCTGTTTTGGAGTTATTAAGCTTAAAGTTACTAAAATTGCCAAAGTGCCTGAACTCAGAAAAGAGCGAGGACATGGTCGTATGGGGTTGTCGATGGACCCTGATATTATACAGGGCCATTTAACGATTCCCACCACAGGACCATAGCCTAAGCCAGAGCTCCAGCCTTCACCCATCAGGGTAGGTTCTGTCACCACGGACCTTCAAGGACTGGGTACCCATTTAATATGAGGGTCCACTCCCTTGGAACTGTACAGCACCCTACAGGAAATCCTTAGTTCTGAAGTGCCCAGGATTTTCACTACGCATGGTCCAGCACCCGAAGGCTGCATCACATGCGAAACCTCATCGCTGATCATTTAATCTTCTTCTTTACGAGGCTCGGGTACCATTTATCTTTGCATAGTAGTTTTTTTAAATGGATACGATCTGGAAGAGCTGTCCCGTGACTCTCAAGAACCTGTGCGGGATTACAGCATGAAAGCTCACAGAGAACTTAAAAGTAACCATCTACCTTTTCAGACACTGGCGGAAAAACTGGAGTACTTCTTGTATGGGAGGAGTTATATAGAGGAGACTTCCTATTTTGGTTATTCTACCAGTGTCCATTCACCTAAAGGTGCGTATAACCCAGATAGTAATATATATGGCTGCTCTGTGTCCTGTGATGTACGAGAAAGAAATATATATATAAAAATTACTGATTTTTATTGAATTTTTTTTTTTTTTTAAGAATATATTCATTTTAGACTTAGATATGATCCAAAAAGAACATATGTTTAATTACCTGTGAAAGGTATTTCCAGGTATCAGCTTGCTTTATGGCATAATAAGGAAAGGTGAAAGCTTTGGAGTTGCAAGGTACTTTTGTTTGTCCTTTTAAGTGCTCTACCTCTCTGGTCTGGAACACGTGTAACTAAAGGCCAGAGAGCTGCTTAGTTTTAAGGTAGTGCAGCAGGAAAGGGAAAATGGCCCAAAGAGAAAGAAGGCAGCAAAGAGAAACAAGAGAAAATAACATGTAAGGCAAGAAACGTCCTCAACCACTTTTAGTTATGGTATGGTACAAGCCCCACAACATTTCAGTGTGTAGTTGCCCAGGGGTGCTCTTGGTCTTTTAAACTCTGGAATCCCATTTTATCTGTACAGGGCTTCTTTCTTTTTTGTTGTAGAATGAGGATAACTGAAATTCATGTTTTATTGTTTAACCACTTCAGCCCCAGAAGGATTTGCCCCCTTCCTGACCAAGCCATTTTTTGCGATACGGCACTGCATCGCTTTAACTGACAATTGCACGGTCATGTGATGTTGTACCCAAACAAAATGTATGTTCTTTTTTCCCCACAAATAGAGCTTTCTTTTGGTGGTATTTGTTCACCTCTGTGGGTTTTATTTTTTGCGCTATAATCAAAAAACCAGCGACAATTTTGAAAAAAACACAATATTTTGTACTTTTTGCTATAATAAATATTCCAAATAATTTTATTTATTTTTTATCCAGAAAAAAAACTTTATTCAATAGTATGCGCATACAGTCCAAAGAAATGCAGTCAATTTTTTATTTTATTTTTTAAATGACTTCATCAGTTTAGGCCAATATGTATTCTTCTACATATTTTTGGTAAAAAAAATCCCAATAAGCGTATATTGATTGGCTTTCGCAAAAGTGTCTACAAAACAGGATATAGATTTATGGCATTTTTATTATTATTATTTATTTTTTACTAGTAATGGCGGCGATCTGTAATTTTTATCAGGACTAAAACATTGCGGCTGACAAATTGGACACCTTTGACACTTTTCTGGGACCATTGACATTTATACAGAGATCAGTGCTATAAATAGCCACTGATTACCATATAAATGTCACTGGCAGGGAAAGGGTTAACACTAGGGGGCAATCAAAGGGTTAAATTTGTTCCGTACGTGTGTTCTAACTGTGGGGGGAATGTGGCTGACTAGAGGAGGAGAGAGATCGTTGTTCCTACTTGGTAGGAACACACGATCTCTCTTCTCTCCCATGACAGAACCAGGATTTGTGAGTTTACACACACAGATCCGGGTTCTCGATCTGTCACGAGCGATCGCGGGTGCTCCGCAGGTATTGTGCCCGCCGGGCACACGCATAGGCTCCAGGGACACCCTGCTACAGCTACGTACAGCTACGACAGTTTGCGCAGGGGAGCCAACCTTCCACAGTATAACTGTGGTGGCTAGTTGGGAAGGGGTTAAGAAAGATGTTAACCTACTGATAGACATTCCAGTAGCACAAGGATAGGCTTCTAATAAATGGCTTTTATGAAAAAAAATAACATTATTTTATTAAAGAGGCTCAATTAATTGCAAAGCTATTGAACTATCTCCAACAAACACTGGAATGTAGTAAAAAAGTTAAAAAAAAAAAAACAGACATAGCTTACGTTTCTTTTAGATGCAGCTTAGCTGAACTTCCTGTGGTTTAAAGGGGAATGTATGTGTTTCTAATAGCACAATCTCTGAGCCTTTCATGATCATGAAACTGTATATGTCTGGAATAAGTTATGTCTCTGTAATGAATATTGGCAGGCTTATGTGTGTACAATATATTAGTTTGGGCTTATAGTTTCAATTTGTATATGCATTACCAAATAAAACATTTTATAAGCTCTTAAAGAAGACATATACGTACCTAAGCTATGTTAAAAGTCTTGTTGGGATGGATAAATATTGAGTAATAAAAGGGATGAAAATTCTTTTGTTCCCTACACAACATGCTGCATCAGGTACCACAAAATACAGGGGTGTCCAAATAACTACGGGCATGTGTTTTTCACTTAAAGTGCATCTAAACCTAAAAACAGGCATTTTATTTTTTATAGTTTACAAGTATTTGATGTGGTGGCTGCATTTTTTATTTTATTTTTTTTCAGCTAAAAACATTTTTTTAGCAAGTACAAGAAATACTTTGTGATGCTGCCAGAAATTCAGTGTTCTTGTCACTTTTTGTGAACTGAAAAGAAAGCACAAGTATTGTTATCTTCCTTATGTAAACTACTAGTCCTTTTAATCTGTCATTAATCTGTCATCTATTGGAGATGAACAAAAGCAGAAATGCTTAACCACTTGACCTGACCAGGCCATTTTTCGCGATATGGTATTGCACTACTTTAAGTGACAATTGCGTGGTCATGCAATGCTGTACCCAAACACAAAATGTATGCACTTTTTCCCACAAATAGAGCTTTCCTTTGGTGGTATTTGATTACAGCTGTGTTTTTTGGGGGGTTTTTTGTGCCATAAACAATTTTGAAAAAAAAACTAATATTTTTTACTTTCTGCTATAAAACATATCCAATAAAAAAAATGAAAAGAATCAAATTTCTTGATAAATTTAGGCCAATATGTATTCTGCTACATGTTTTTGATAAAAAAAAAAAATCCCATTAATGCCCAGTACACACGGTCAGAAATTCCGACGGAAAAGGTCTGATCAGATTGTGTTGTCGTAAAATCCAATCGGGTGTGGGCTCTTTCTGACTTTTTCCGTCTGAGCTGGATCTAAAATTTTCCGGCAACAAAATCCGATCTGACTTTTTCCGTTCGTTTGTAGAGAATTCCCACAGACAAAGTGCCACGCATGCTCTGATTAAATTACGAGACCAAAGCTATTGGCTACTAGCCTCTACGTAGTCCTGTCATACGCAACCAACATCACCTCATTCCGAACGATCTGATTTTCCGTCAACTTTGTCTGACCGTGTGTATGCAACACAAGTTTCGGCCAAAATCCGTCGGAAAAAATTTGATGGATTTTGTGCTTGGAATGTCCGACCGTGTGTACAGGGCATAAGAGTATATTGATTGGTTTGCGCAAAAGTTATAGCATTTACAAACTATGGGATATATACTGAAATTTGTATTTTATTTATTTTTTACTAGTAATGGCAGTGATCAGTGACTTATACTGGGACTGCAATACTGCGGTTCATACACTAACTGACACTTTTTGGGGATCCAGTGACATTAATACAGTTATCAGTGCTAAAAATATGCACTGTCACTGTACTAATGACACTGTTTGGGAAGAGGTTAACCATCTAGGGTAATCAAAGGGATAAATGTGTGCCTAGCCAGTGTTTTAGTGTTAGCAGTGTGGTGCTTTCACTAAGACAAGTAATGGACGTTATTCCCTGCTTTGCGGTTAAAGAGAATCCATTACTTCCCTGCTGACAGGACATGGCTCTGCCTTGCTCACATAGGCAGGGCTCTATGTAAAGTCCGGACTATTGGCAGGTGCCAGCGGTAATCCATTCGCCGGCACCCACTGATCGACATCTGCCGTGTATAATCACAGCATAGTAGGGTCGAGGGCAGCAGGCTCGCCCGTACCCGGTAGAGCCAGATCACTTACCTAGTGCGTGATCTGGCACACAGAGCTGCCTTGCCACTGTATATCTGTGTTATATGGTTGGAAAGTGGTTGAAGTTCAGCCTGTGTGATACAATGGAGAAGTAAGGCTGGCCACACATGGAGTGAATTTCCTTCCTGCAACCATGGATCGCAGGAAAGAAATTTGCTTGATTCCTCCATCAACACAGACAGTGTTGATGTGGGAATCCCTCCTGCGGGCCATCGTCTTCTCCCAGGTGGGGAAGGGCGATGGAAGCCATACCTATCAGGAGAAGACAGTGATTATCGCTAGTGGATATAGCAGCTACTAAGCAATGATAGCAAGAGAATCTGGCAGACTAGTTGTACCCAAGTTGATCGATCAATCAACTTGGTGCGTTCAGCCTGCCCATTAACGCTTTGAATCTCGGCCAGTTCCTGCTGGCGGGCCTTTGTGCAGCGACAGAAAGAACAGAAAGTGTACTATTCATAGGATTAACAGGTGATAATAAAGGGAAAAAATCATGGAAGACAGGTAAGTTGCAATATATTGTATTTTTCATTTTGAGTTTAGATATGCTGTAAGGGGAGAATTCAAGTTGGGTTAGCAAAGATAATGTTAACAAATACCCCAGCCTTCACATATGTGACCATCCCAAGAAGTAGCTTGGAACTACATTAGTTATTTACTGCAAAGTTATTGTTGCCTTTCTGTTATTCTTTATCTTTCCCAACAGGGCTGTAAATTGGTAGTAAAAAAGTTTTCTCCTTGCAAGGTAAAAGCATAATGTGCTAGTATACATTGCATACTAGCATATTATGAAACACTTACCTTGAAACAAAGCCCTCTAGTAGTGTGCTGTTATTGCTGTAAAGGTTTCCATCTTCACCCAGTCTTCCTTCCAGGTTCGCGGGCAAAATCCAACAATTGAAAATTATCCTGAAGAAGCCCTCATCTTGGGCGAAACACGTCGATCCAAACTGTATGGGATTTACCCAGATACCAACTTCTGTATTGTATGGCGATATGAAAAAAAAATTCTATATCTGTAGCCCTGGCCCAGACTTTTCTGTAGCCAGATGGTGACTACTGGGGGTAGGGATTGCTGACATACATCCTCAGGGTGCAGGTTCGTGGCATGGTGGGTGATGAGCAAGAAAGAAGTTGGGCGCCAGTCACTTTTATGCTTTAAACAACAGAGACGTTTTTTTCTAAAACAGGAAAAATGTGGGAGAGAGGGGAATAGGGAACAGGACGCCCTTAGTAACGATCAGTAATAGGTAGATTGGCAGACTCCTTAGACAAAAATAGGTGAAGTAAGGCAGACAGCAGTACAGAAATAAGAGCCTTTAAGCTAAACCAGCACATCTGTACTTTGTAGGACAAGCTGTCTCCTCTAGTAACTGAACTGTACTCACAGCTTTATGCACTGATGCCCTTGAATGAGTTCTCTCTGAAGTCACCCCTGCCACTTCATAGCTGCCTGCTCATGAAGGGTCCTCTCCCTGGTGCTTCCTTAGAACTCCATTCCTCTAGAATCCTTACCAGATCTTTGACAGGCTTTCCTCTGCATAAACTCGAACACCCAGATAGGCCTCTGTCAGTCATAGCAGCCAGCAGCTACCTGGATTATTTTATTATTATTCAGGATTTATATAGCGCCAACAATTTACACAGTGCTTTACAATATAAAAGGAGACAATACAGTTACAATGCAATAAAATACAAGAGGATTAAGAGGGCCCTGCTCAGAAGAGCTTACAATCTAATAGGGTGGGGCAGGTGGTACAAAAGGTTATAACTGTGGGGAATGAACTGGTGGAAGTGGTAGGAGATTAGTTGGAGACATGATAGGCTTCCTGAAGAGATGAGTTTTCAGGGATTGCCTGAGAGAAGCAAGAGTAGTGGATAGCTGGAACAGTGGAGGTAGCGAGCTCCAGAGGATGGGAGAGGCTCTGGAGAAATCCTGGAGACGAGCATGGGATGAGGAGACAAGAAAGCTTGAGAGTAGGAGGTCTTGAGAAGAATGGAGGGGATGATTTGGATGATATTTGGAGACAAGATTGGTGATGTAGCTTGGGGCAGATTTGTGAATGGCTTTGTATTTTGAATTTAATTCGCTGGGTGATTGGGAGCCAGCGTAGGGATTGGAGGAGAGGGTTGGCCGACACTGAGCGGTTGGTAAGGTCGATAAGTCTGGCAGCAGCATTCATGATAGACTGAAGAGGAGATAGCCTATGGAGAGGCAGACCAATGAGAAGGGAGTTGCAATAGTCAAGGCAAGAGATAACGAGGGATTGAATGAGGAGCTTGGTGGTTTCATTTGTTAAAAAGGGGCAAATTTTAGAGATGTTACAGAGGTGAATTCTACAAACTTTTGACAACGATAGGACTTGGGCCTGAAATGACAAGTCAGAGTCTAGGGTTACACCTAGTACCCTGGCGTGAGGGGAGGGCCTGATGATTGCATTGTTGATTTTGATGGAAAAGTCATGGAGGGGGGCATGTGCAAGGGGGAATATTAATAGCTCCTGGATAGGCCCAGGCTTCGGACCTAGCAACCAGGAACTCTTCATACACCATCCACCCAGGCCGTAGAGTGGGTGGGAACACTCTGCCTGATCACCTAACGTCATTTTATCAAATACCTTTTCCCAACATGCTTAGCCACATATATGATTGGCTGGGAAAAGTATGTTTATCATAACCTGAACTTCACTGTAGCTCATCACTCTTATGTCAAAGGCAGCAACACCACCTATTGACAGAAGGGAGAAGCCACAAATGAATGGAATTAATAAAAGTCATGTAATCATTAAACACTACAAATTAGCCAGACTGACTACCATCTGGCACACTAAATTTACCTGTAGCCCTGTTCTAGGGTCAAGGGCGCTACATATCTGTTATGAATAGTAAATGTTCTGCATTTTTATTATTTTTAGATAAAATAAATATTTTTTATTTATACATGACATTTAGCGATTGATTTTTGGACACACTTAAAATCTCTTCTTCCCAGCATCTCCCCACCCCACTTATGTGGGGAGATATGGGACATACCCCCCTGGCCCGAATTATTTAAGAGATTGTGCCAGAATTGACTGTACAGACTCCCCCACCCATAATTCTCTAAACCTTATTCTACATCCAGCAAAACCTCATCATGTACCCAAAAAAAAACATCATAATCTATCCAACAAAACCTTGTATATTCAGCAAAGCCTCATCATGCATGTGACAACACCTTATTACACATATGACAAAGCTTATCATACATTCAGCAAAAGGTCATCATAAAAAAGTATTATATACTCAACAAAACTGTATACATTCAGCAAAGCCTCATAATACCTGTGATGAAACCACATCCTAGATCCATCTTAAACTCATATATAGGACAATACTTCATCATTCTTCCAACAAAACCTCACCATTCATATAATAAAACCTTATCTTACATCCTGAAATTGGTCATTATACATCTTGAAAAACCGACATCTACAACCTATACCTATACATCAAGCAAAACTGCATCCTACATTAATCACATCATCATATATCCACTAGAGGGCACTGAATTAATATTCATGATGCTTCATGTTTGATGCTGTCACATCCTACACAAGTCACGCTCCTTAGCTATAGCCTATTACAATTAGTATATACTGGTTTATATGCTGGTGTCATTAAGAAGACAAAAGATAATGGAATACTAATAGGCTTTGTTTTATACATTGCGTTGTGCTTCATAGCGATACATCATGTGTGCAAGAACACAATATTTTATTCATTTTTATTATGTGACCAGCTGTTTTTAGCCTATTTTTTTCAGGTATTTTAAAAGATATCTGGTAATACTAGCAAAAGGGTGCCTATTGTGGGAACAGGAATGCTTGTGGTTGTCTAAATTCAGTATGTGACCTCGTATTAACAGAGCTTTGACAGTCCAAACATTTACTCAGTCTGCCCTAAGCGTGGGGTGCCAACATTACAATAGCCCAGAGACTGATCTCCTCCATGAATGAAATGTCCTGCCTCTGCAGGGATAGTTGTCATAGTTGTTCCTCATGCTGCAGGCAAAAAAGGTTGTCATGCTGTCACAAAGTCATGCTGTGTATATACAGGGTTATCCCTTACTGTATTTGTCCTGTGTAGTGGAACGACCTGCTTCTTCTGTTTACAGCAACGTTGGTTTTAACACCTTGGCCACCTCTGCCTCTTCAGCTCATCTGCTCAAAGCATAGTGTTTGAAATGCAGAGGAGGTGAATTTGATCTCCTGCTAAGCCCTTTTTTTTTTCTTTACAAAATCATTCTACTTCAGACAGCAATTGTGAGAAAATGCTTGGACAGGCCATTCTGCCAGACTCTCTTGCTGTTTGAAGGAAAACAATTTGCAAAGAAAATAGCTATTCCAGTTGTTGAACTTCCAACCCCTTCATGGCAAGTATAATAATACAGAATGTCAAGCCATCCATCAAGAATGCAACTGTAGTCAACAGGTGTTAGAAGGTGTTGTGCTTGCAGACTGCACAACTTAAAGTGGTTGTAAACTCTGCAAAAAAAAAAACCTGCTAGTATGCATCACTGCATTACCTTAGAACAATGTTGTTGCAGCAGTCCCCGTACACCACTGTGATGGGCGACACGTTTCCGGAAGTAACAGTACCAGGTTCAAGGGCTCCGGCGCTGTGATTGGCCGGAGCTGCAATAATGTCACTCCCACGCATGCATGCGGGAGCCACCAGTTATAGAACAGCAGCTGAAGAGATGGCACAGACAAGCCGTTACTTCAGTGCACATGTACTGATGACGTTGACACATGCGTATACAGTAAATATCTCCTAAACTGTGCAACTTTAGAAGAAATTCATGGTACCTACAGGTAAGCATTATTATAGGTTTACCTGTAGGCAAAAGTGGTTGTAAAGGGTTTACAACCACAGTAAAGGAGAACAGAGGCACAGGAACCGAGTACAGGCGGTCCCCATGTTAACCAAGTACAGGCGGTCCCCATGTTACGAACACAATAGGGACTGTAGGTTTGTTCTAAAATGGAATTTGTGTGTAAGTCGGAACAGTGCATTTTTAAGTGTAACTTCAGCCTGTGTAGGGATGTGGGATGTTCTGGGTGCTTCTTGGCATGCAGTCATATTATCTGGGGCTCTTCTGGCCATGCAGTACATGTAGTACTTCAGTGTGGGATGTGTCCAGTGCTGCACGATAGCTGCTCGGAGGTGTCTAGGACCAGCAAGGAACACAAGCGCCTGGCACTGAGGTCCATTCGTGTAGGAGTCATTCATAAAGTGGGTGTTCATAACTTGGAGACTGCCTGTACTGCTAAGGCTCTGAAACAGAGCAGCGGGAAGTGAGAACAAATGAACTGCTTGACTTTTGCTTTGTCCCACATGTCCCTTTTCTTCTATGCATCCCATCACATTATTGTATGTATCACATTTAATTTATAAAGTATTACATTGAATAGTTCTGGTCTGAACCATGCTGTAGTGCTGATCTTAAGCTGTTGAGTCTGGATAGGGAACGAGCAAGCTGAGGGTAAGGTTAGCGGAGGAGAGCCAGTCTTAGACCCAGTGAATGGAGAAAGCTAAGCAGAGAGTGGAAGTTTTAAGCCAATGAGTCCAGAAGGAGGATGCATTTGCTTCTCTATTGAGACCTAGACAATGATCTCTAGCTTTATTAACTATACTGATTGGCTGAAAATGATATGGAAAAAAAAAACTTAGCAGTGAAATTTAATTCGTTAATCATGTTTAACCACTTCAATACAGGGCATTTATACACCCTTCCATGCCTCATTGTAGCCAAACAAATTTTTTTTATCATTTTGTTCTCACAAACAGAGCTTTCTTTTTATGGTGTTTAATCACCGCTGGGTTTTTATTTTTTGCAATATAAGGAAAAAAATAAACATTTTGAAAGAAAAAAAACTTTTTTTTAGTTTCTATCTTAAAATTTGCAAAGAAATAATTTTTCCTCAAACATTTGGGCCAAAATGTACACTGCTACATATCTTTAGTAAAAAATAACCCAAATTAGTATATATATTTTGGTCTCTGTGAAAGTTAAAGTCTACAAGCTATGGTTTAAATCATTGAAAATTGATCACATCTGATGTACTGATGGCCTATCTCATTTCTTGAGACCCTAACAAGCCAGGAAAGTACAAATACCCCCCCCCCCCCATGACCCCTTTTGAAAAGTAGACATTCCAAGGTATTTATTAAGAGGCATGGTGAATTTTTTGAAGTTGTCATAAAATTATTTTTTATTTTTTTTATTTTACAAAATTGTCATAATAACAAGTTAGTTCTCTCACACAGCATATGCATACTTACAATGACACCCCAAAATACATTCTGCTGCTCCTCCTGAGTATAGCGATACCACATTTGTGAGACTTTTACACAGCCTGGCCACATACAGAGGCCCAACATGCAAGTAGCACCTCCAGGCGTTCTAGGAGTAGAAATTACACATCTCATTTGATGACAACCAATTTTTAACCCATAACATGTACTGTACATACCAATTACAAACCAAAATACATTCTTCTGAGCAAAGAGTAAACAAAAGATTACCTGTGGTTTTAGTAGTTCAATGGCCCACAGAGGAGCGCATCAGTCCAGGTAGCAGGCAGGGATGTGGTCAGCAGCAGCGAAAGGATCGTCTATGCAGCAGGCAGAAATACTGTCCATAGTACAGACAGCAGGCAGAGATATGGTTAGTGCAGCCAAAGTATTGGCCCAGGCAACAGGCATATGGTCCATGAAAAGTCCTGGCTCAGTGCAGGTAGAGTTATTGTTAGCACAGCCAAAGTATTGGTCCAGGCAGCAGGCAGGGGTAGAGGCTTCTCCCACCCAAATCGCTTTGAAGCCTCTGGACAACTAGACCCTGTTGTGGGAATTACAAAACAAAGAGAAAACCAAAAACTGTTTTTTAAACTCAGAACACAATTCTGGGACCCCTCACATATGTGAGAACCCTGTGTAGCAGGGTTAAATATCAGTCCAAGGGGCAGGCAAAAACATGGTCTACGGGCCGAGGTCAGTGCAGGTAAAAGGCAGTATTAGACAGTAGAGAGAGGCATAGTCGATAGTACAGGGTCAGTTCACATGAAAGGCGGAAACATGGCAGATAAACAATGCAGCCGGCAGGCAGAGGCATAGTCGATAGTAAAGGGTCAGTTCACATGAAATAGATCTGAAAGGACAGAGTTTTGCTAGTAACCTGAACTGCCTATATCTCTGGATCTACAGATGGTTTTGCAATGGGGTGATACAGATTTTCTTTATGATGGAAGCACATTTCTACCAGCTGATGATCAGTTTTCCAAATGTGTGGACAGGGAGTACTATCTATCTATCTATCTATCTATCTATCTATCTATCTATCTATCTATCTATCTATCTATCTATCTATCTATCTATCTATCTATCTATCTATCATATAAGTGGTGAAGGAAAATGATAAACTGGGATTGATTTACTAAAACTGGAAAGGGGGAAATCCTGGTGCAGCTCTGCTTAGAAACCAATCAGCTTCCAGGTTTATTGTCAAAGCTGAAAGCATAACTCCACTTTTGTTGAGAAAAAAGCATTCCCCCCTGGGTGATCTATGTACATTGCAAGGATTATAACAACCTTTGTTGCGGATTCCTACCTTTTGTTATTCTGAAGAAATCCCTGTTTGTTCCTATGTGCCTCTGTTCTGAGGGGGTCTAATGGGAGTGGTTTCATAATTATCCATCAGCTGTGCATCTGAAGAGCACTAATGAGGAAAGCTGCTCGGTCTGCATCCCTTTAGACATGTTCCTACTGGGAGTATCTCACCGAAAATGAAATTTTTGTTGCAGGGGATGCCTGAAATCTGACTTGTCTCTTAGGCAGACTTGTGGAAAAAACTGGTGAGCCAATCACACAAGCAGGGAATTATGTTTCTGGGGTGGGTCAGTACACATTCTGTGTACAGAACAACTCCAGGTAGCCATATTCCATTGCATTTTTTGAAAATTAGAGCGGCTGCAGATTGAAAAGGAAAGGTAATTTTTAAAAACATTCAATTACAATATGACTTGTCACAATTGTATATGCTATATTATTTTTTCTTTATTTGCTATTTTTTTTCCCCACAAGCTGAAGTTAGAAGCTGATGGGCTACCATGCATAGCTGCACCAGATTGTGCACTCTAAAGTTTTAGTACCCCTCTGTCATTTTTTGGGATTGTTTGTGTAGGTGTTCTAAATTCAGGTAAATAAAAAGAAATTTTATTATTCAAATCCTTTTTTTGTCCAGTTCTTTACTCAATCTGTAACTTCTGGGAAAACATTCTAACCGAAAAAAAATCTAAATGCTCAAACCAAGAATAAAAAAATGCACAAAGAGAAGTTTGTAAAACACATAACAAGACATGCACCTCTCTAGCATCTAGTTCTCAATCTGCCAATTACACTGTTTAGCATTCTGTGTTACAATGTACAGTTATTTTATCTGGGACAAAACACCATCTGGGAAGAAATGACATAAATAATCTACTGTCTAAACACTGAGAGCTTTGCTCTATGATGGTGATAGTGTTTTGTAGGAAATGCTGAATATAATTAGAAGTGATTACTTCCATAAGCTCAAAGCTAAACACATGGCGATCCTCATGTATATTCCTAATAATCAGGTTGTGTCTCGCATACACATCCCACTCTCTAGAATGAGCGAAATGTAAATGAATCACCTGTTCTCTATTTACATCTGAATGTCTGTTCTTGATAAATAGCTAAGTATATAAAGTAGAAAGTCTAATCAATACATACAGTGTACAATGAACACAAAAAAAGTTTAGCTAAAGCAGAACTTTACCTAATTAAAAATTGCTAGCAGGAAGGTTTTTTTTTATTTTTTTACTGTGAACGTGACATAGTGGGGTTGATTTACTAAAGGTAAATAGACTGTACACTTTGTAGGTGCAGTTGCACTCTACAAGGGCATTGGCTCCAGAGCTTAGTAAATGAGATGAAGCTTCACTTTGTAAAGAATACCCAATCACACTAAGTAAGTACAATATTACAAAATATAATTTTTGTTTGCACATGATTGTATGATAGAAGTCAGCAGAACTTCCCTTCATTTACTAAGCTCTGGAGCAAATGCCCTTTGCTGGGTGCAACTGCACTTTAAAAGCACACCGTCTATATATCTTTAGTAAATCAACCTACTATGTTTCTATTCTACTGCAATAAAACCTTCTTACCTTTTTTTCATAGCCAGAAAATAAATATTCTAAAAATGAACCTCTCGTGTACCACCTAGCCATGATCAATGGAAGTTCACTGTTAATTCCCCACTGGACAGAAAGAAACCTACCTATTGTCATAGGGGATGCCCGCAAACACTTCACAACATTTGAGAGGCTTGGTTGAAATCAGCCACACATGCCCTTTTAGACACATTGGGGTTGATTTACTAAAACTGGAGAGTGAAAAACCTTCTACATATGTGCTTAGAAGCCAATCAGCTTCTAACTTCAGCTTGTTCAATTAGGCTTTGACAATAAAACGTGGACGCTGATTGGTTTTTATGGAGAGTTGCACCAGATTTTGCGCTCTCCAGTGTTAGTAGATCAGTCCCACTGCAGACCAATTCTTACCCCAAGATTCATCACTAAATAAAGAAACCTAAACTTCCTGGCAAAATGTCATGCTGCTTAAAGTGGTTGTAAACCCTTACAAACCACTTTGACCTACAGGTAAACCTAGATTACAGCTTACCTGTAGGTCCAAGAAATAGCTCCTAAACCTACACGGTTTAGGAGATATTTACCAAAAGACAGGCCCCGCTGTCTATGGCGCATGCGCTGTAGACAGCGGTGAGCAGGCGCACTATCGCTGTTAGCAGCATGCCGCTGCTAACGCCGATATGGCGTTAGTGGCGGCTCCTGTGCGCACGCGTGGGAGTGACGTCATCGCTGCTCCGGCACTGTGAGTGGCCGGAGCAGCGATACCCAGAAGAAGATGGACACTCCGTACTACAGGGGACGGTGACATCGCTGGCTCCTGTGTCAGGTAAGTGACACATAATGGGCTACTGTGCGATGCATAGTAGTGCATTATGCTTTACCTTTCCAGGGAGACAAAGAAGAAGTAAACCCATTAGGGTTTACTTCCTCTTTAAAAAGGTTTATGCAATTGTCTTTATTTAAACCATATGCAACACAGTTGACACAGCTGATGTGGTTTTCCTTACATACTTACATGTTTAATTCTGATGTTGGTCAGTGTAGTGGTGATTTACTCACATATAACTGTATGCAGGTGAACTGGTATTCCAAGTTGCTCTAGGATCAGAGTACTTGTTAGACATGTGCAGTTCGTTTCGTACGAACCGAAAATTCATACATTCGGAATCATCCGAAATACGAATTTCTATGCTTCCGAATTGTATACGAAATTTCGTTGACTAATTTTAGCAAAAAATAAATGATCAGATTTGGGAAGAAGAAAATGATAAACATTTAGTTTGGTTACAGTGTTGTATGACCTGTACATGGCCCTTTAAAAAGCGGCCTGCGCGCACCCGCACGCGGCAAGCTCCGTGAGGCGGCATACCTGCGATCGCCTCATGGAGAAGAAGAATGGGGAGATGCTAATGTAAACAAGCATCTCCCCGTTCTGCCTAGTGACAGTGTCACTGATCTCTGCTCCCTGTGATCGGGAGCAGAGATCAGTGACATGTCACACGTAGCCACGCCCCCAGTTAGAATCACTCCCCAGGACATACTTAACCCCTACACTGCCCCCTAGTGGTTAACCCTTTCACTGCCAGTGTCATTTACACAGGAATCAGTGCATTTGTATAGCTGTATAAAGGACAATGGTCCCAAAAATGTGTCAAAAATGTCTGAGGGGTCCGTCATAATGTCGCATTCATTATTGGGGGGCGATCGCTGATCGTCGCCATTACTAGTAAAAACAAAAAAATTATTACTAAAAATGCCATAAAACTATCCCCTATTTTGTAAACGCTATAACTTTTGCGCAAACCAATCAATAAAGACTTATTGTGATCTTTTTTTTTTTTACCAACAATATGTAGAAGAATACGTATCAGCCTAAACTGAGGAAAATAAATGTTTTTTTATATATTTTTTGGGGATATTTATTATAGCAAAATGTAAAAAATAATGTGTTGTTTTCAAAAATTGTCGCTCTTTTTTTCTTTATAGCGCAAAAAATAAAAACCGCAGGGGTGACCAACAAAAGAAAGCTCTAATTGTGGGAAAAAAAGGATGTCAATTTTGTTAGGGGAGTCATGTCGCACGACCGCACAATTGTCAGTTAAAGCGACGCAGTGCTGAATCGCAAAAATTTGCTCTGGTCATTGGCCAGCCAAATGGCTTGGGGCTTAAGTGGTTAAAAATGTTCTCATACAAGATCCCCCCAACTTTCACATTGGACTCACATATTTGTTCTAATTGAATTCAAAAGAAAAAAAAAGTGTGAGTTTTTGAAAAAAGTTGTGTACATCCTGTTGAAAACATTTATATATGAATGTTTACTGCTTTGCAGTACCTATAATATGGCCAGCGGGTGTTATAATATACACACCTCTGCTACTTTTACGTTTATCGTCTTGTTTTCTGGGTCATTTCCGTGCTTCCTGCACAGAGGCAATGAGGATGATTTACTGTCCAATGAGGAGGCTGGATGAGTAAAGGTGACACAGGAAACTAAATTGATAAACCAGGAAGATGAGGTGCTTAATCAAGAACTATGTGTCACCTTTTTTTGGTTGTACAGTGTGACAGTTAGTTGTACAAATCATTTAGCAGTTAAAACAGTAAACATTTATGCATTTAGCTGTTTGTCTCAACTTTTTTATTTTTTATTCAACCACTTCAGCTCCAGAAGGTTTTACCCACCTCCTGAACAGGCCATTTTTTTGTGATACGGCACTGCGTCCCTTATAAATAGCATGGCCGTGCAACGCTGGCACCCAAATAAGAATGGATGTCCTTTTTTCACACAAATAGAGCTTTCTTTTGGTGGTATTTGTGCTATAAACAAAAAAAGACCACCAATGTTGAAAAAAAAAACAATATTTTTTACTTTCTGCTATATTACATATGCCCCCAAAAATGTAAACAAACTAATTTCTTCATCAATTTAGGGTGATATGTATTATTCTACATATTTTTGGTAAAAAAAAAATCCTAAATCCTTAACAAACTACGGGATAGATTTAAGGATCGTTATTTATTTTACTTTTTTTTTTACTGGTAGTGTCGGCGATCTGCGATTTTTAGCGGGACTGTGACATTGCGGCTGACAAATCTGACACTTCTGCTAAAAAAATGCACTGATCCCTGTATAAATGATACTGGCAGGGAAGGGGTTAACACTAGGGGGCAATCAAGGGGTTAAATGTGTTCCCTGGGAGGTGTTTCTAACTGTGGATTTACTGCACGAAAAGAGAGATTGTGATTCAGCTTAGCTGAAATACGATCTCTCACTTTTCCTCCCTGACAGATCAGCGGTGTGCTGTGTTTACATCGGCACACCACTGCTCTGTCTCTACCTGTGAACGATCGGTGACTCTCTGATTGACTCCCGCTGTATCCAATCACAGGAGGAGCGTGCACAAATTCACGTACAGGTATGTGGCTTTGCACATCCAGGCCACAATAAATGCACAGGGGGCGGTCTGGAAGCGATTAAAGTGGTTGTAAAGACTGAGGTTTTTTTTTTTACCTTGACCACTTGCCTGCCACGTTTTCCCTCAGTTTAGGCCGATATGTATTCGACATATTTTTGGTAAAAAAAAAAATCACAATAATCGTTTATTGATTGGTTTGCGCAAAAAGTTATAGCGTTTACAAAATAGGGGATAGTTTTATGGCATTTTTATTAATGAATTTTTTTTTTACTAGTAATGGCTGCGATCAGCGATTTTTATCATGACTGCGACATTATGGCGGACACATCAGACATTTTTGAAACTAACTGTAGGGGGTTGGGCTGTGTGTTAGTTAAGACTGATCTCTGCTCCAATCACATGGAGCAGAGATCAGTGTCACTTGTTGCTAGGCAGAACGGGGAGATGCTGTTTACATCGGCATCTCCCCGTTCAGCCTCCACATGAGACGATCGTGGGTATCCCCGTGGCGATCCAGTCCGCGGGACCTGCGACCGGACTCATGGGAGTCCCGACCGGCACGCGCGTGCACCGCTACCGGCACGCACGCGATGGCAGGGCACCACATACAAATGGATGTACCTGTATGCCAATTTGCCTACCCATGCCATTCTGCTGACGTACATTGACGTGCGCCGGTCGGGAAGTGGTTAAAGGGCAACATACCGGGACGAGCCCTTCTGCCAACGTATATCGGCGTGAGGCGGTCGGCAAGCGTTTTTTTTTTTTCTAAATTCCAGCTCCCCTATGTACCAATATAGCATTCATGTACTTTTTTTTTAATATAAAAGCTTTCCATAAAATCTACAGACACTTACCTTACTGTCCTCCGTCCATGATTCCAAACGTATCTATTGCTTCTGTCTTACATCCTTACAGACTGTAGGTCATGACACAGGAAGGAGTTGACCAGCTGACCTCATTAGCACACACCCTGCATTATCCACCCACCCACTCCCAGGTGCATGTTTTTTAAATGAAATGTAATCAATCATGATCAGCCGTCTCACTAAATACACAATATTCAATCAGATTGCATAGTGTATGGCCATCTTTATACAAGTACATAGGAGGGAGTGGACAGAAACACTCAGCTGTCAAGCCCCTATCACATCTCTAGTGCAGTAACTCACATTTCCACAAGCGGTTTTTTTTTGGGGGGGGGTTGCTGCCCTACACACAGCAATCTCCCCAAAGAAGCTTCAGAAGTTTTTTTTAGAGCAGAACTTAGTGCGTTTTTTGCTGTGGTTTTTGGTGCAGCGCATTTCTGAATTGCAAGGAAATGCAGAGATGTGAATGGAGCCTCATTGTTCTTGTGTTATCGCACCGATTTCACTTTCAGGGCCCATTCACATCTTGCATAGTGGGAGCACACATTTTATGCCTCAATTTTCCTGTGACTCGCATAGCGCAGCCTGTTTATTTAAATGGGCTGTGCTATATCTGGCTTATGGGACATGGCCACCTTCATACACCTAAAACTTGCACTTTCAGTGCCATTAATTGGTAACGGCACACCAAACACAGAAGCAAACACACATTTTGCCATGTGAAAAAAAAACGAGGGGCAAATGCTGCAAAACCCACAGTAAAAAACACGCAACACACAAAACACCCACATGTCCCATAAGCCACATATAGCACAGCCCATTTAAATCAACGGACTGCCCTATGTGTGTCACAGGAAAAACGAGCCACAAAATGTTCATTCCCACTATATTAGATGTGAATGGGCCCTGAAACATGGTGTCAGGATCACTTAAGTGCTCCTGCTCTTCATTTTAGCATCCGGGTTTTGGCTATTGCATTCTAGCGGGGGATCAATGGAGCGATCCCCCGCTGAGCAGAGCGGGCTCTGTACACGGATACGTCCGTGTGAAGGAGCCCAAACACTCTGTGTCTTGCTTGTGATAGAGACAGTGATACCTGTACTGTTCCTGTTCGAGCCCCCCGTTTATCTTCCCTGCTTTGCTAGATTGGATAGTCCTGTGTATGACTTGGATTGGATAATGGACTATTCCCTGAACTCAGCCTGCCTTTTACCTGGACTGTCTTTGGATCGGATATTGGACTATTCCCTGAACTCAGCCTGCCTTTTACCTGGACTGTCATTAGATCGGATATTGGACTATTCCCTGAACTCAGCCTGCCTTTTACCTGGACCATCATTAAACCACGTTATCTGTCTGCTAACTGCAAGTAGTCTGTTTGTTTGCTCTATTCGCATAGTGCCTGGTGGCCAGGCACTATAACATTGTGTATAAGTCTTGGGGGCAACCAAGTACCGGTAGGCCTGCTTGCCTTAAAGGAAAGGGGGGTGCTATAGGTGAAGCACACAGTAGCTAGCTATAGTGTCTGACCACCTGCGTTGGGGTAGACGTGGATATTAGGTGGGGGAACCTCAAATTACAATTCTGGCACAATCCACAATATTTACTTATTTTATTTTTTGAACTGATATCTTATTCATATTGTTTACCAGTGGCCTCTGCTTGTTTATAAATAATATATTCGAAAAACAGATCCTGAAGAAGCCCTCAATTTGGGTGAAACGGATTGACCCAAATGTGCCTTATTGTTTTTAAAGTGTTGTATAAATAAAACTTATTGATTTCAGATTAATTTTCCCATTTGAATAATTTTTATTATCTGGGCACCTTAAAAATCCCCATCTCCCACGAACCCCCTTACTTTTACGAGATTTGTGGGAAACATTTTTTTTAAATTTTATTCTGCTACATAGCCTTGTTTACATAGGAAGTGCCTAGGATGTAAACAAGGCATTTCCCCATTCTGTTTTGTGACATGACAGAGATCACTGCTCCCTGTCACACATGTCATGTGAGTTAAAACCCATCCCCCCAAAGTTAGAATCACTCCCTAGGACACACTTAACCCCTTGATCGCCCCCTAGTGTTTAACCCCTTCCCTGCCGGTGTCATTTACACAGTAATCAGTGCATTTTTATAGCACTAATCACTGTATAAATGACAATTGTCCCAAAATAGTGTTAAAAGTGTCCAATGTGCCCGCCATAATGTCACAGTCATGATAAAAATTGCAGATTGCCGCCATTACTAATAAAAAAATAATAATAATAATAGAAATGGCAAGAAACTATCCCCTATTCTGTAGACGCTATAACTTTTGCGCACACCAATTAATATACGCTTATTATGATTTTTTTTTTACCAAAGAAGAAGAATACATATTGGCCTAAACTGAGGTAAAAAATTGTTTTTTTATATGTTTTTGGGGCATATTTATTATAGCAAAAAGTAAAAAATATTGCGTTTTTTCAAAATTTTTGTTTTTTTTGTTGTTGTTTATAGCGCAAAAAAAAGAAAATGCAGAGGTGATCAAATAAAAGCTTTATTTGTGGGAAAAAAAGGACATACATTTTGTTTGGGTTCAAATTTCTACGACCGTGCAATTGTCAGTTAAAGCAACTCTGTGCCGAATCGCAAAAAGTGCTCTAGTAATGGCTGGTGATCAGCGAGATTTTGGGGGGACCAGTGACACTAATACAGTGATCAGTGCTAAAAAAAATATGTAATGTCACTGTACTAATAACACTGGCTAGGAAGGAGTTTACATCAGGGGAGATCAAAGGGTTAACTGTGTGCCTAGGTTGTGCTTACTCACTGTGGGGGAGGTGCTTTGACTAGGGGAAGACAAAGATCTGTGTTCCTGCTTTGCAGAAACACAGAATCAAAGCCATCCCTTCTGGCAGAATGACAATTTGCCTTGTTTACATAGGCAGATTGTCATTCTGCCTGTGACCTGTTTTTGGCGGATGCCAGCGCCCCACACCCAGAAGTGTCAGATCAGATTTAATGACTGTGGTGGGCGATCATTAAATAGTTAAAATAATATGTGAAGTCTCATTCTGTCTGGCACAGGTGTAAATAAAAGACTCAGACTAACATGGAATGTATGGCCTTAGGCTACCTTTGCACTTTTAGGGCCCATACACAGGGGCGTAGAGCCCTATATATAGTGAGAAGTGATTTTTTTGATTTGCTTGTACTAGTATATAGCTGTGTGCAGGCAGGCTATACAAGTGAATGGTACACATCATCTGTACAGACTCACCCACACAACCAAGCTTGTCAGGGATGGGTACATGGACCCAGACGCACAGGCTCTTTATTAGTGACCATGCTCCAATCCCTGCATACCTGTCAAACTCAGCCACAGCTGATGTGTACCATTCACTTATATAGGTTGCCTGTATGCAGTATAAAAAGATAAACAAATGGCTCTGCCCCCGTGCAAATACCATCATTTTCAGTTTTCAGTGGTATTTACAACAGACGACTAGGCTCCTTTAAACCTGAAACTGTGTTATGTAACATATGTCAAATGTATATGTTAAGAATTCCACAGTTTGGCAGGATTTAAGATGCTTGAAATTCCTGCATTTGACAATTTTCCATTGCTGTTCTCCACATTACAATTTCCCAGCATGTTGTAAGATGTTTTCATAAATGTCATCATGGATCACGTCAAAAAAGAAGATATTGTAAATAAGACTGAAAAATCTCAAAATGAGCCAGTCACTTTTGGATAACTGCAATTATTTCAAAGCTGATATAACTTTCCACATAATTCTAGTCTATGTAGAACTGCTTGATTGTCAAATTTTTACTTTATTCAACTCTTATATTGATTTAGATGGGGTTCGGCAAGCAGTTGATTTTATATATATTTTTATATTTTATATATATATATATATATATATATATATATATATATATGTACAGGACTTTTTTTCTCTTTGAATAAGTGTAGGAATCCCCCCTTTCTGAATCACCCCATTTTCCTCACCCCCTACCCACCTTCAAGCACCGTTCCATGGTTCCACCGCCTACCCACCTCCTAATAACAATAGACCTCCAACAGCAACAACAGATCTCCCAGCAGCCAGCATCAACAGACCCCTCCCTCAACAAAATTGACCACCCAGAAAGATAAGTCCCCCCCCGCCCCTCCCCCCTCCCCAGCAACAAAAGGACCTCCAGCAGACCCCAGCACCCCTTGCCATTACATACATTCAGTGCTGGAGGTGGCGGAACTGCATTCCCCCACATTCCCGCTGAAAAAAAGCCCTGATATATATATATATATATATATATATATATATATATATATACATTCACTTTAATAAGTATACTATAGTATTGATTAAATATATATATATATATATATATATACATTCACTTTAATAAGTATAGTATTGAGAGAATATGCATCACAATTATTCTTTTTTGTTTAGCCAGATATTTTTTACTTTAGAAAGCAATGCACTCTGTTCTGTGCTCCACCTCTATTATGACCATGCATGTCATAGCGCTAGGGAACTCAGTACAGAAGTTGTAAACTGTGTATCAGGCTGGTCTTACACACGTCCCCTGAGGTGACAACGCTGCTCTCCTGGTGTGGACTCTTGTAGCATTGTCACCCTAGAACAGGAAGTATCTTACTGGCAGAACCTTTATATAAGTGCTGATTATTTCAGGCCTGCGTGCTGAAAATTTATCGTCCCCAACTGCAAATTGCACACTGCTCAGCGCTTCAGGATTCAGATTTAAAAGAAAATTATAGCAATCTTTAGACTAATCCTTATGATTACTAAGCAATTCAATTAGATCAAAAAAATAATAATAGCTGCTGCTTATTTAAAATACATGTCATATGAAATATATACATAAAAAATAGATAAAACTTCAAAGAGTCCACAGATTAAATATATATATATAGCAGTGCTCAGTATACAAAATCTTATTCAGATCTTTGTTCATATGTGCTCTTGAAAGAATGGTGATAGAGTCCAACACGTGAAAAGAAGAAGAGAGATCGATACCACTTTCCACCTGGTGTTTTTCCACCTTATGTGCTCTCCAAATACAAGCCCCCCAAGGGGATGCACTCACCAGAAAATCAAAGATATATGAGCCTTCAATATACCAAACCACTAAGTTCTTTGGTCGTGGGAAATCAAAGATATAGGAGCCTTCAAAACATTACATTCTTTGGTCGCTTGATGTCACCATAATGGGGTGGTCCGAAGCTCATAAAGGAAACAAGATCATACTGACATAGCGTGATACTGTTTAAAAAACCTTTATTATAGACCCCCCGTACAAAATAGGCGTACCAAATATATTAAAACAAATCGCATTAGATAAGTGTACTGTGCGCCCTCAGACGAAGTCGGAAATGACGAAACGCGTCAGTGCGTAACACACACCGGAAGTGACGTGTGCATTCCAGTTACTCGATCGTGAACTAACCAAGGTACCAGGAAGTAAACCGAACGTACAGAGCGGTCGTTCGCGGTAACCGAAGGGGCTCACCACGAGAAACAAGGCACAGTACACTTATCTAATGCGATTTGTTTTAATATATTTGGTACGCCTATTTTGTACGGGGGGTCTATAATAAAGGTTTTAACCACGTGACTTCGGCACCTTAAGTACCCCTTCCCGGATTACGCAGTGAGGCAAACTCCCACTGATTGGTTCAGAGATAAAGATTGGTACTCAATGCGTTCAACCAGACTGTGTTCTCCAGCTTCCCACAGGTGTACAACCCCACCTATGACCAAGCAGAACTTCTATACAGCCCAGCCAAAGTACAAATTAGCACAATTAGCCCCAAAACTCATTACAGTTTTGGGCAAAAACTAAATTTAACATATATTGCGTACTCGTTAGGAGTAACGGCGCTACAGAAGAATAGGAGAAACTGCCCAAAAATAGGTGTGCCAAGCTTGTAGCATCATACTCAAAAAGATTTGATGCTGTAATTGGTGCCAAAGGTGCTTCAACAAAGTATTGAGTAAAGGCTGTGAATACTTATATACAGTACCTGTGATTTTTTTTGGTTTTTATTTTTAATAAATTTGCAAAGATTTCAAAAAACTTCTTTCACGTTGTTATTATGGGGTATTATTTGTTGAGTTTTGAGGAAAATAACATAACAAAATGTGGAAAAAGTGAAGCGATGTGAATACGTTCCATATGCACTGTATACAGAATATATACTACTGCGTATATATTATATATATATTTTAATACATGTATGTTATATATATATATATATATATATATATATATATATATATATATAATTTCTAGTTTATGTGGTAAACAAATATTATTGATTAGCTTCTCTTTAGAATGGGGTTGTGAGTGTCTCTATTACCTGGATGAATCGGGGTTGACAAGTTCTGAAGCCAGTACTTTAAATGGCATAATTCTAATTAGCTTAAGGTGTACTGTATGCCTCAAGCAATTTTTGTTCTAATTTTGGAATCAAGCATCTGTCTACTCCCACAGGTCACTTAGGTTGCATATAAATCTGTGGAAACTATAAATGAATGTAAATACATGCTGTGAACCTAATTTAGTTTCCTTGTTTTTCCCACCTTTCTAAAATCCTAAATACTACAGAAGTTGGTAGAATTAAGCTGCAGAGGGTCAGCACACAGCCAGGGAACTGTTCCAAGATCTGCTACATCAAACGAAAGACTAAATTGCATGCAATATTAAATTAAGCCTAGGTTCACATTTGTGCGAACACAGACATCGCATGTGATTCGCACCCGCACTGCGGGGCCGATCGCATTTGATGTCTGTGCAATGCGAGTTCAGCCATACAGTTATATGGCTTAACTTGTATTGAATTTGCACGGAAAAGGTATAGGGACTTTTTTCCCTCGCTCTGAAATCGGATAGCATGGGTGTTCACATCTATGCAATCCGATTCCTGTGTGAGTTCACAGTTCTCACTGAGATCTGTGAACGGATCTGGGGGTGTCATTAACAATGCATTGACAGCAGCAGAGGGCAGTGTGAACTACCTGTGGGAGAGACGTGATGAGGGAACCGGCACTGTGGTGTTCCCCTCATCGCTGCAGTGTGAACCTGGACGGAAAGCGAATACTAAGAAGATCAATCTTTTTGTAAGCGGAGATAACTGTGGATGAGATACGAAATCTGGCCCAAAAACGATTTGCCAAATTAATTAGTCACCCCTCATCCCTCTATTCCAATCTGAAGTAAAGTTTTGCTTTTAGTCATACTTTCAAGAATCACCATCATGATGAAGCTTAAGTAAAACTTACTTTCACTTTAAATAGTCAGTTGGGCCAAGCTGTCCAAATTAATTATTTAATTTACTAATTGCTGAACTATTTCCTGAACTATTTCCTTTACTAATTGCTGTGACTGCTGTCATTGCTGTATAAACTGTATTATCTGCTACATACACTATACCAGTGATGACGAAGCTTAGCCCTCCCCAGATGTTTTGGAACTACATTTCCCATGATGCTCATGCACTCTGCAATGTAGCTGAGCATCATGGGAAATGTAGTTCCAAAACATCTGGGATGCCAAGGTTCGCCATCGCTGCTCTATACAGCTTTATGTTCTGACAATGGTACAGGGGCTTCCCCTTTGCTGTTAGAACAAAATCAAGGAACACAGGGCTTCCTCCAGCTAATGAAGAAGTAGGCAGATGACATCACAATTTCTACCTCAGCCAATCAGAGGAAGCGTTGTATTTATTGATAAAATATAAAGTTTCCTGCGAATGGCTGAGCAGTGCTCAGTCTGACTTGATTTTGTTCCAGCAGCAGACAGGAAGTCCCCGTACCATTGTCAGAACACAGTCCTGTATGCTGTATGTAGCTGATAATATATACAGTTTATACACTGGCATCCAAAGCAGCAATTAGTAATATAAATAGTTTTCTTGGGCCAGCTTGGCCTGAACAAACTATTTTACGTAAACCTGGAGTTCGGCTTTACATTATTATAATTTTACAGACTTACTAATTTAAATGTATATTTATTATTCAGCTTTAAATTTTATTATCTTGAGAGCTCAGTTATCTCACAGGGATCTACACACTAAAACACAAGTTTAAGGCCCCTTTCACACTGGGGCGCTTTGCAGGCAATACACTGGGGCGCTTTATGCTAAAAATAGCGCCTGCAAAGCACACTGAAACAGCCGCTGCTGTCTCTCCAGTGTGAAAGCCCCGAGGGCTTTCACGTTGGAGCGGTGCAATTGCCAATTGCAGGACGGTCAAAAAAGTCCTGCAAGCCGCATCTTTGGAGCGCTGTAGGAGCAGTGCATTTACCACTCCTAAAGCGCCCCTTCCCATAGAAAACAGTGGGGCAGCACTGCAAACCCGCCTGCAAACCCGCCGCGGCTAAAAAAACTGTAAAGCGGCGCTAAATATAGTGCCGCTTTACCACCAGCGCCCGCAACGCCCCAGTGTAAAAGTAGCCTTAAGTTAAACTACCAGAGTCCAGATGACCACTGACTCTCAAGCTGAAGCGCTAGAGTCAGATAAAGTAAATAAAGCTATATAGGGAGACACATATGCATCTGTAATATTATTATTAAAATGTCCATATTTAAAAGAGAAGCATGTTTTTTTAGGAATTATACTTAGCTAGATGGATGCAGCTTTGGTCTGATGCTGCATTAGTCCCCTGGACCACTAACTGGTCAGGTCTCAGTGCTCTGGTGACCATCGGTCACCGGCTCTCTGCTCTGACCTCTACCCCCCCCCCCCCCCCCGCGTGCTCACTGAAGCTTTGGGCTCTGGAGAGTCTGGCTCAGACTCTCAGCGGTTTGCTCCTGGGTGGATCCAGACCATACGGCCATGATCTTTCCCCAACCTGGTGACATCAGGCTTTAGCCCACTGTCGACTGAAAACAGATCACAGGAGTGCAGAATGAACCACACAACTGTGATCCACAGGAGAAATACAGCCGAACAAGCTTTGACTGTACTTCTCCTTTAAGAGCCCTTAAAAGTGATTATTTAGAGCTGAACACCAGGTATTGATTTTTTTAGCATAGCTACGTAAACTGAACTAGAGCCGATGTATATACTGTATGCATGGGGCCATATCTGTAGGGTCCCAGTGAAAGCTGGAGATCAATATAGTAGTATTTGATACTACATTAATTGATACTGTCTTTGGGGTCTCATGAGCAAGGGTGTCTCCTTATCACCTGGCTAGTTAAAGGAGACACCCATGGACAGAAAGGAGGGGACAGCAGAGGAAAGGGACATATTTAAGGACAGGGACTATATACAATAGGTGAGTCCTCTTCTAAAATTAACAAAAGAGGGTTTAAAATGGGTTTAAGTAACATAGTAAATTGTGTCATCAAATTGGCTTTGATTTGTGATGTAGAGGTGTGTGAATCTCAGGACTATATGGGTATAAATGCAAATAATTTGGAAGGTAAAACCCGGTATTTTACATTCATTATATTGTAGGGGAGGCTGTTTAAATGAGTAGTCACTCCATTTACAATGTTTTATAGCTGGAAAAAATATTATGTGTGATTTAATAATTTTTTTCCTTTTTGACCCTTTGTGCATCTATTCATGGCCATGCCTTTTTGATCATTTTCAAAGCAGAGGTTCAAGTTAACATATTTAATATTTAAAATGGGCTCTACCCATCCATTAAACATACATTTAGCATATAAAATTATAACTGACTAAGTCTTTCCAGGTCTAAAATAAAGAGTGTCTCAATCTTTCGTTCTGCCTATTAAGTCCTCCTTTAGAGTATGTTGTAAAGAAATAAAGATAAGACGGGTTTGCATTTTAATTCCTTCCTGTTAAGCAATGGAAAAATGGTCTTGAGCTTGGCCACATACTCTGTCTATTAAAGGTAACAATTATCTGTAGGTGTGTACATCAAGGTGTTTTCATTTTTTCCAACTCTTGGAACATGCACTTAAAAAGGAAGCCTTCCTACTCCCAAGAGTCACAGAGTTTGCTTATAATCACGTAGAACACATGGCCATTGTAATTCATAGACAAGGCACAAACCTCAGATAATGTGCATTTGTACATTCTTAAGAGTATTAATCTGTTGTGCAGTTTTAAAATGTATTTTTCATTTTCGGTTAGATTAGGGAAGGGATAGAACCCCTGTCAAGACTGAATTGCCATCTGTGTCCCCACTATAGATAGACCCATTCTCTATATTTGTTCTGGTGACCACTGTCACACAGCTGGAAGATGAAGGGAAATCCAGCACTGTAGAGATGACACGAGAACAGAAAAAGAGAGGAAATCTTAAAAGTAAAGTATTACTGCACTTTCTATTAGGCAGGCATCTTTTGCATTAACCAGTGTTTTGTCAGAACATTATGGAACCTAAAGAAATTACTGAAACAAGTTCTAAGCCCCTATTTCCACTGGGTTGCGACTTCAAAGTGATGCAATTTGATCCAAATGCGCCTTTAGGCCCCTTTCACACTACGCGACTTAGTCGCGTGATTCTGCCGAGATTTTACAGCGATTTTGCGGCCGCGATCCTTGCCGCAATTCAAGGGCATGCCTGTGTAAACTTCAGGTCTATGGACCTCAACTTGCATTAAGGTGTACCAAAGTAGTACAGGGACTAATTTGAAGTCGGGGCCATAAAAAGTGCTTTGGGACACGAGTCCTGCCCCCGGGGACATGTATCAATGCAAACATTTTTTTTAGAAACAGCTGTTTTTTCTGGAGCAGTGATTTTGATAATGCTTAAAGTGAAACAATAAAAATGAAATATTCCTTTATATATTGTGCCTGGGGGTGTCCTTAGTATGCCTATGAAGTAGCGCATATTTCCTGTGTTTAGAATAGCACCACAGCAAAATTATACTTCTAAAGGTCGCAGCTGTAATTTATTGTCAGGGCCTGGCAATATAGATACAAATCATTGAAAAAAACAGTCCATTACCAGGCCCTTTGGATCTAGTATTGATATTAAGGGGAACCCCACACCAAAATTTAAAAAAATAATTGCGTGGGGGTCCCCCCAAAACCCATACCAGTCCCTTCAGGTCTGGTATGGATTTGAAGGGGAACCCCCGAGCAAAAATATATACCAGACCCTTATCCAAGCATGCAACCTGGCAAGCCACAGGAAAAGGGGGAATGAGTGAGCGCCCCCCCCCCCTCCTGAACCGTACCAGGCCACATGTCCTCAACATGGGGAGGATGCTTTGGAGATCCCCCAAAACACCTTGTTCCCATGTTGATAGGGACAAGGGCCTCACCCCCACAACCCTTGCCCGGTGGTTGTGGGGGTCTGCCGGCAGGGGGCTTATTGTAATCTGGAAGCTCTCTTTAACAAGAGGACCCCCAGATCCCGGCCCCCCATGTGAATAGGGAACCTGATACATTGTACCTTTACATATTCACAATTAATGTGTAGTGTTACAACCCCTGACACAACAGTGTCAAAATTGTAAAAAAATGACAGTGGACAATTTGGGACAAGTCCTTATTAAAAGATAAAAAAGTGTCCCATGATGTCCATTCATCTTCGATCACAGCGTCCGACAGACCGAGAGAAAAAAAAAACGAAAAAAACTCACTGCAGGCTTTTGACAGCTGTTATATATCTGAGGGCGGGGCCAGCCGGTGATGTAAATGGATGACCCCGCCCCCCTCAGATGTTACATGATCAAGCCGTTTTTTTTCAATGATTTTTATCTATATTGCCGAGATCCAGCAATACATTACAGCCTTGAGCAGTTTTAAATTACATTTTTTCCTTTACAAATGTAATTTTGCTGCTTTCATTCATAAAACTATGTACAGCTGGCATGTAAACAGCCTTACATAGTGTGGGGCATGCCCCCCGAGCCATGATTGACCAATCATGGCTCTCACAGCAGAGCGCGCTGTCATTGGTCAAAGCATGCAGGTCAGGTGCATGCTTTGGCCAATCAGCAGTGCATTGATGGTCTCGCCGTTCATTATGGCACGTTCCACGGGCGCTCAAATTTTCTGCTATTGCCTCATAATGTTCGGTATTCAGCGAACAGGCTCATCCCTAGATATGAAGGGTACTCATTGGAAATCATGGGCTATGACTTTTCATGTGACTTTGCAGTCCCAAGTCGCAGGACAAGTCGCAAAAGTGTGAAAGGGACCTTAGTGCGACTTCAATGCAATTTCTGACAATTTTAATGTACTGAAACTTTACTATGTCCAATCAAAAAAGCACAGTGTGACATAATTCCAAAAATTAGGAGAAAAAACTGCATGCCCCCCCCCCCCACACACACACACACAATCCATACCAAGGCCTTCAAATCTGGTATGGATTTTAAGGCGAACCCTAAAAATGGGGTGGAGCCCCCTCAAAATCCATACCAGACCCTTGTCCAAACATGCAGCCTGGCAGGCCAGGAAGGGGGGGGGGAGTGAGTGCCCCCCTCCTGAATCATACCAGACCACATGCCCTCAACATGGGGAGGGTGCACCTTGTCCCCCAAAGCACCTTGCCCCCATGTTCATGAGAACAAGGGCCTCTCCCCCACAACCCTGGCCTGGTAGTTGTGGGGGTGACTTATGGGAATCTGGAAGCCCCCAGATCCTTTACTCATTCACCAAAAAATGTGTAAAAATAAATTTTAAAAAACGTTTTTGACAAGTAGTTTATTCAAAAATGAAAACCAAAATACCTTCCCGGTGTGGATCCATCATCAATCACAAAAACAAAAGAGTTCAGCACATCAGTGGACTGACAGTTCTTAAATAATTAAGGGGTGGGGCCACTCAATGATGTCACCAGGTGGCCCCACCCCCATCATCGACTGGGGGCATGCTAGGTCGATTACGTCACAATGTGGAGTAAACTTCCATGTATGATTTTTACCTATGGGCAAGCCTATTATGCGCTCTGAAGGAATAGCATAACGGTGCCCTTCCTTCAGAGCCACGCTGTAAACAGTGACTCCCTCATGCATGCATAAGAGTGGCTTGGCCAATCAGATAGGCTGACAGCAATGCATGCTAGCACATTATGACTTAACCACTTGCCGACCGCCTCACGCCGATGTACGTCGGCAGAATGGCACGGGCAGGCCCGGTGCCTGCGGCGGTCGGTTTTCGTTCGGGAGCGATCCCGGACGAGGGGACGGCCATTCATTCATGGCCACCCCCTCGCGATCGCTCCCGACGAATGGAAATCCCCGGTGACATCACTTCCTCTCCTGTAATGTAAACACAGGAGAGGAAGTGATGTATTCTCTCCTCCGTGTCGGTATTTTTCGTTCCGACACGGAGGAGAGCGGATCAGTGAGTTGCACCAACACATCCCACACACAGTAGAACATGCCAGGCACACTCACACCCCCCCTTTACCCCCCGATCACCCCCCCAATTACCCCTGCCCCCCCAGTCACAGTGACACCAATGTCATTTTTTTTTTTTTTTTTTTTTTTTTTGCATTGGTGTCATTTGTGACTGTAATAACTGTTAGGGCAGTTAGGGTTAGCCCCCTTTAGTTCTAATGTACCCCCCTAACCCCCCCAATAAAGGTTTAACCCCGTGATCACCCCCCGTCGCCAGTGTCACTAAGGCTGGGTTCACATTGCAGCGGTTTATGAGAACGAATGTGATTCGCACCGCACTGCAGTGCAAATCACATCCGATCTCTGTGCGATTCGAGTTCAGCCATTCGCCGCACCCGCCGCACCCGCCACACCCGCCGCACCCGCCGCAAATTCGCACGGGACCCTTTTTTTGGCCCGCAGCAGAATCGGATCGCATGGGTGTTCACACCATGCGATCCGAGTTTGCAGATCGCACTGCGATATGCGAACTGATCTGGGGGTGTCAGTAACATTTCACTGACACTCCCAGCAGTTCGCATAGGGCAGTGTGAACTGCCGCCGGGAGGCATGCGATGCGGGAACCCGCCGCGGATTCGCGGCGTTTCCGCATCGCTCCAGTGTGAACCCAGCCTAATAAGCGATCATTTTTCTGATCGCCGTATTAGTGTCACAGGTGACGCTAGTTAGGCAGGTAGGTATTTAGGTTCGCCGCAGCTTTTTATAGCGCTAGGGACCCCCATATACTACCGCATAAAGCCCCCTGATTGCCCCCTAGTTAACCCTTTCACCAGTGATCACCATATAACTGTTACAGGTGACGCTGGTTGGTTAGTTATTTTTTTATAGTTTCAGGGCACCCGCCATTTATTACCTAATAAAGGTTTAACCCCCTGATCACCCGGCAGGTGTCATTTGTGACTAATAACTGTTAGGGCAGTTAGGGTTAGCCCCCTTTAGTTCTAAGGTACCCCCCTAACCCCCCCAATAAAGGTTTAACCCCGTGATCACCCCCCGTCGCCAGTGTCACTAAGGCTGGGTTCACATTGCAGCGGTTTATGAGAACGGATGTGATTCGCACCGCACTGCAGTGCAAATCACATCCGATCTCTGTGCGATTCGAGTTCAGCTATACAGATAGTATGGCTGAATTCGTGTCGCACCCGCCGCACCCGCCGCAAACTCGCACGGGACCCTTTTTTTGGTCCGCAGCAGAATCGGATCGCATGGGTGTTCACACCATGCGATCCAAGTTTGCAGATCGCACTGCGATATGCGAACTGATCTGGGGGTGTCATTAACATTTCACTGACACTCCCAGCAGTTCGCATAGGGCAGTGTGAACTGCCGCCGGGAGGCGTGCGATGCGGGAACCCGCCGCGCATTCGTGGCGTTCCCGCATCGCTCCAGTGTGAACCCAGCCTAATAAGCGATCGTTTTTCTGATCGCTGTATTAGTGTCACAGGTGACGCTAGTTAGGCAGGTAGGTATTTAGGTTCGCCGCAGCTTTTTATAGCGCCAGGGACCCCCATATACTACCGCATAAAGCCCCCTGATTGCCCCCTAGTTAACCCTTTCACCAGTGATCACCATATAACTGTTACAGGTGACGCTGGTTGGTTAGTTATTTTTTTATAGTTTCAGGGCACCCGCCATTTATTACCTAGTCTCACTAGTGTACCCCTAAATTTAGGGGTGTCTACTTTCTAAAATGGGGTCATTTGGGGGGGGGGGTTTGTGCCATCTTGGCATTTTATGGCCTTCAAAACTGTAACGCCCTTAGAAAGCCTGAAGGCGGTGCTTGGTTTTTGGGGCCCCGTACGCGGCTAGGCTCCCAAAAAGTCCCACATATGTGGTATCCCCGTACTCAGGAGAAGCAGCAGAATTTATTTTGGGGTGTCATTTCACATATGCCCATGGCATGCGTGAGCAATATATCATTTAGTGACAACTTTGTGAAAAAAAAAAAAAGTTTGTAATTTTCCCGCAACTTGTGGCAAAATATAAAATATTCCATGGACTCAACATGCCTCTCAGCAAATAGCTTGGGGTGTCTACTTTCTAAAATGGGGTCATTTGTGGGGGTTTTGTGCCATCTTGGCATTTTATGGCCTTCAAAACTGTAATAGGTAGTGAGAAGTGAACTCAAAAAATTACGCCCTTAGAAAGCCTGAAGGCGGTGCTTGGTTTTCGGGGCCCCGTACGCGGCTAGGCTCCCAAAAAGTCCCACATATGTGGTATCCCCGTACTCAGGAGAAGCAGCAGAATTTATTTTGGGGTGTCATTTCACATATGCCCATGGCATGCATGAGCAATATATCATTTAGTGACAACTTTGTGAAAAAAAAAAAAAAAAAAAAAAAGTTTGTAATTTTCCCGCAACTTGTGGCAAAATATAAAATATTCCATGGACTCAACATGCCTCTCAGCAAATAGCTTGGGGTGTCTACTTTCTAAAATGGGGTCATTTGTGGGGGTTTTGTGCCATCTTGGCATTTTATGGCCTTCAAAACTGTAATAGGTAGTGAGGCGTGAAATCAAAAATTTACGCCCTTAGAAAGCCTGAAGGCGGTGCTTGGTTTTCGGGGCCCTGTACGCGGCTAGGCTCCCAAAAAGTCCCACATATGTGGTATCCCCGTACTCAGGAGAAGCAGCAGAATTTATTTTGGGGTGTCATTTCACATACGCCCATAGCATGTGTGAGCAATATATCATTTAGTGACAACTTTGTGTAAAAAAAAAAAAAAAATTTTTTTTTTGTCATTATTCAATCGCTTGAGGCAAAAAAATAAAATATTCAATGGGCTCAACATGCCTCTTATCAATTTCCTTAGGGGGTCTACTTTCCAAAATGGGGTCATTTGGGGGGGTTTTGTACTGCCCTGTCATTTTAGCACCTCAAGAAATGAGATAGGCAGTCGTAAACTAAAAGCTGCGTAAATTCCAGAAAACGTACCTTAGTTTGTAGATGTGACAACTTTTGCGCAAACCAATAAATATACAATTATTGACTTTTTTTTTACCAAAGACATGTGGCTGAATACATTTTGGCCTAAATGTATGACTAAAATTGAGTTTATTGGATTTTTCTAATAACAAAAAGTAGAAAATATCATTTTTTTTCAAAATTTGCGGTCTTTTTACGTTTATATCGCAAAAAATAAAAATCGCAGAGGCAATCAAATACCATCAAAAGAAAGCTCTATTTGTGGGAAGAAAAGGACGCAAATTTTGTTTGGGTACAACATTGCATGACCGCGCAATTACCAGTTAAAGCAGCGCAGTGCCAAAGTGTAAAAAGACCTCTGGTCATTTACCAGCAAAATGGTCCGGTCTGAAAGTGGTTAAACTGCCCATCCCTTAGCTAAAACAGGAAATGAGAGGAAATCCCTGCAAATTAAGGTAATCTCTTGGGAAACCCCAGGTCACCAGAACTAGTGTCCCCAGTGGAAGATGTAACCTCTATTACGTTTGTTAGGACAACCCAAAATTTGGGATTTTCAATTACTTTCACTTTCATTGATAATGGTAAACAGGAGAAATAGAGAGGGTGAATCTCCCTAATGAGGAGCAAAAACTGTATATATAAGCCTGACAGGTGCTATAATCCACTTCCACTCTATCCAAAATGACAAAAAAGTTTTGTCTTTAGTTATACTTTAAGTACAAAAATGGAAAGTAATAGACTCCCATTATACCACAAAGGAACAGCTGGAAATGGGGATTTATATGTGCCAGAACAATACTCAATGAACAAAATATCAATAAAAACCATATGTTATCAGCTACTAGCTACTATCAGCTACTATCCAATCATAGCGGTACATATACAAATTTGAGGAAGAAGACAGGTGGATTGACGTGTTTTGCTTAGAAAGACCCTCTTCAGGATCCACTTCCTTTGTCTTCAATGTAAACCATCCCTGCAACAAATGATAGGTAGACAGAATATTAAAGCAAGCGAGCACGCCAGACAGAGGCCTTGTCCAAGATTTAACGACTCCAATGGATGTAGTGGATGAACACATCTACATGACGAATAGTCACAATGTTTCAGAAGGGGCTATTAAAAAGGATAAAAGGATAAAAGAATAAACCGTACACCATCAACAGAAAATTTGTTTTCAATCTAGTCTGCTCTGTCATTGGTGGATTTACCTAGTTAGAGAACATTGTTATGGTTAAAGCGATATTAAAGTCTTGGTTTTTTTTTGTTTTGTTTTTTAATAAACAAACATGTTATACTTTCCTGCTCTGTGCAGTAGTTTTGCACTGAGCAGCCCCGATCCTCCTCTTCTCGGGTCCCATGCTGGCGCTCCTTCCTCCTACCGGATGCGCCCAGAGCAAGCAGTTTGCTCTGGTGGCACCCAAGCAGGCGCACTCCTGAGGCATTCCATTTACACACAGACCCGCCACTCAGTCCTACCCCCTACGTCTCTTGATTGGCTCCCTTGGACATTACTGGATCGAGGAGGGGCTCAGGTAAGTATTAAGAGGGGCTGCTGTACACAAAAGTTTTTTTTTACATTCATGGCCAAATAGAAAGCAGCCAGAGAACATGAAATGAAGTCAACCAAGTCTTGTGGCCTTTACATTTGGAATCATTAAGTTCCCCCCAGGAAAATTAAAACCAAAAATGGGTTATTTTCTGCTGGCACTGGACAGGCACTAGTAAACAGTGATAAATCCATGGCAATGCAAGATCATTTACAAAAAGAGAGGAGGCATGCAGAGATGTGTGGTCCTAGCATTTGAGAGATGCATCCAGACACTGCTGAGAGAGATACTAGCAAGGGGCATCTGAAATAAGAACCCTGCCACTTTAAAAAAAAGACTTTCCCTCCTCTTTATAGCCAACCCTTACCTCATTACAAATATATTGTCAGTTCTGTGTTATGTGTGTTGTGTGTATGATGTAAGCAAACCAGTACTAGGAGTACCCCTTCTGTATCTGCATATTATTACCATTAGGGCTTATTTGCATTTGTGTTACCCTCTGAAGAGTGATCCACAGTGGATTGTTTTCAGAAGGCATTTGACAAGTAGCTGGGAGGTAATATGTCAGAACAAGGCCCTATTCACTTACTGTAAACGGGTCCAATTCATTGGTGGCACTGGGGTGTAATTTTTCCTGTGGCATGTGTACAACCACCTCTGGCCACAGTGTTAGATTAACTAATTGCCGACCAGCCACCCCAGTTACACTGCAGCAGGTTGGCACGGCTGCACAAATTGCCATCATTGTGCGACGGCCACTTTAAGAAGCTATAGGGGGCTCAACGCCAGAGCTGATGCGCGTGGCCGGCAGCTGCGATGTCCGGTGGCCACCCGCAACCGCACCTCAGAGAGACAGAATGAGGATTTGTCAATGTAAACAGATGGATCCCCATTCTGACAGGGGAGTAGAGAGAGATCTGCTGTTCCTAGTGATCAGGAACAGCGATCTCTCTCCTCCTCTAGTTAGTATACTGCCTCCACAGTTAGAAACATCTCCCTAGGGAACACTTAACCCCTTGATCGCCCCCTAGTGTTAACCCTTTCCCTGCCAGTGACATTTATACATTAATCAGTGGCTATTTTTAGCTCTGATCGCTGTATAAATGTCAATGGTCCCAAAAAAGTGTCAAAAGTGTCCGATCTGTCTGCCATGATGTCACAGTCCTACTAAAAATGTCAAATCACTGCCATTACTAGTAAAAAATAAGTAATAAAAATGCCATAAATCTATCCCCTATTTTGTAGACGCTATAAATTGTGCGTAAACCAATCAATATATGCCTATTGCGATTTTTTTTTTTTTAACAAAATATGTAGAAGAATACATATTAGCCTAAACTGATGAAGAAATTCGTTTTTTTGGGATATTTATTATAGCAAAAAGTAAAAAATATTGTTTTTTTTTCAAAATTGACGCTTTTTTTTGTTTATAGCGCAAAAACTAAAAACCACAAATACCACCAAAAGAAAGCTCTATTTGTGGGTAAAAAAGGATGTCAATTTTGTTTGGGTACAACGTTGCACAATTGTGCAATTAAAAGGACGCAGTGCCGTATCGCAAAAAATGGCCTGGTCAGGAAGGCGGTAAATCCTTTTGGTCCTTAAGTGTTTAAGAGAGCAGCTTAACTGCCTGTTTTTACCACTCCCTGGCCACAGGTATAAACCAGAACTTATTGTCATAAAACATGTATGATATCAAAGTTTCACTGCAGAATTTCCTCACGTTTGTGTGTGTGTGTGTGTGTGTGTGTGTTGGGGGGGGGGGGGGGGTAGAGGATTGAGAGTACTGGATTAAATAGCACTGTCTGGGCATGGCCTTGTCTATTTAACAGTGCTTCTGGTGTCTGGACAAGAGGCCCCTTTTTATAAAGCACTACAGATGAGTCAGGAGGTGGTCAAGTGTTCATATAATGCCAAATGGAGATGACACAAGTCTATGAAAGGCAAAAAGCTTGGCTTTCTTTACGTTAATGAGATGTGGAAAGTATACATTTAATTAATTTATTTTCCTTCATGACTCTGCAAAAATAAAAACACCATCTCCATTTTATTGACAATCAACTAAAAATAACTGGCATAAACATTGCTTTAAAAGACGTGATCAGCTAAGCAAATTCAAAGTTAATCCTATTAATTACAGAATCACAATTATCCTGATTAGCTTTTTTCTCTGTGATGATTGTGCTTGTTATAGGGATGCCTATGTAACTGGTTTTGCTGAAAAATGTTCACTTCTACAGGGGATTGACTTCAGAGGTTTGTCAATAATTCAGCAGTTTCATGTTCTCGGTCTATTGTCAATGATTACATATTAGCATGCCTGCATTCAGGTGTTCCCGTCATCCACCATTGATGTCTGACTTAGAGGACAGAGGAGAATTTTATCTCTAGGGAATTAAATCTCATAGACTAACAAGAAACTGCTTAAAGGTTAAGTTCACCTTGTCCAGAAAATAGCCTATGCAGTCCAGGGGCTCTTGTAGGAATCAAAAACTGTGCAGCTTTGCAAAATGGTAAAGAATAATTCCAGGTATGGTATAATTTGACATAGTTCCGTTGATAGTTTATACTATACCCAGCCTGGCCCCTGTTAGCTGGAAATCACTAAAGTAGACACCTCTATTTCTGTAATCTCCACTTGCTTCTGGGCCCGCTCTGAGTGGCTGCACTCCTGCTTACTGAACACAGGCGGTCAGCCGCTTGGCAAGGGCACCATTTGCTTTATATTTTCTGAATGAAAGCAAAGTCCTCTCTGGTTGCACAAGGCAAAGAGGTGGGGTGGTGACATCACAATTTCCACCTCATCCAATCAGAGAACGCTTTGCAGTCATTCAGAGACTGCAAAGCATTCTCCGAATAGTGCCCGTGCTAAGTGGCTGACCTCCTGTGTTTATAATGCATCAGACCATCTGCACAGCACATCTTCAGTGATCTCCAGAAGCAAGTGAAGATCACTGAAGTAGTGGTGTCTTCTACGTGGTTTCCAGCTTCCCGGAGCATTAGCTAAGCATGGTATATTTTTATATACATCGTTACAATGGTCCAAGTTGGAGCAATATAACTATGTATAATATAGTCATGCCTGGAATTATTATTTTATTCATTTTATTGTTGTACCTGTGGGTCATTTGGCCTGGACAAATCTTCTCAGTCTACAGTCCCAATCTAGGATGTGAAATCTTTTTGGGTGCTCACCCTCAGCATTACAGATGTGAAAAACTAATGGTTTTCAAGTTCTAGCAACAAGATAGGACGTTGGGATTGGTAACTGGGAGTTTTTCCAGCTATGTATGTGTTGTTGTCAGTGATCGTACTGGAGAGCAGCATGGCCATTCACAAAAATTCAAGCCAATGACAACCCACTCCCGCTACCATATTTGACTAGACTAGTCAAGGCTGCCTGCCAGGGGCGTTGCTAGGTGGCAAAAGGACCAGGGGCTTCAGCCTGAACGGGGGGGGGGTGTTGTACGCGACTTTTTTTTGGCTGGGCCGTGACACTGACGGTAGTGACTTACATACACTGACCTACCTACACTGACGGTAGTGACCGACCTACACTCACCTGCCTGACCTACATACACTGGACATATACATACACTGACCTACATACACTAACGGTGGTAACCTACCTACACCGACTGACCTACACTGACATTACCACACACACTGACCTAACTACACTGACATTACCACACACACTGACCTACCTACACTGACATTACCACACACACTGACCTACCTACACTGACATTACCACACACACTGACCTACCTACACTGAAATTACCACACACACTGACCTACCTACACTGACATTACCACACACACGCTGACCTACCTACACTGACATTAACACACTGACATTACCACACACACTGACCTACCTACACTGACATTACCACACACACTGACCTACCTACACTGACATTACCACACACACACTGACCTACCTACACTGGCATTACCACACACACACTGACCTACCTACACTGACATTACCACACACACACTGACCTACCTACACTGACCTACCTACACTGACCTTATTACACACTGACCTGTCACAGTAGCCAGTCTGAGGAGGAGAGGAGAGCGGCTCGTCCGAGCACCAAGCGGGTATGTGGCGCGGCAGCCTCTTTGTAATTCCCGCCTTCTTGAGCCAACAGCGCCTATGATGGACATCACACGTCCCTCGGTCCCGGCATTGGACCAGTGGGATGTCCATCATAGACGTGCAGGCTCCAGAAGGCGGGACCTGCTCTGGCACTCGGCCGCACTCGGCCACACTCGGCCACACTCGGCGGCTCTCGGGATCAGATTGGTCCCGGCACTCGCCGCAACGCTCGGGGCTAACAATGAAGACCCCGCGGAGCTGACACTTGGGGCTTTAGGGGGTCTCATTCGGGGCTTCAGCCCCCCTAGCCACCCCCTCCCGACGCCCCTGCTGCCTGCCATGGGTTGTTGTCGGGTACTGTTTTTGTGAATGACTGAGCTACACTTCAGTAACAAAAGAGTTAAATCTTTGTAATATATTCAGCTTGATAGGCAAATGTATGCCATTTACATACATAATGAATGGGCTTGAAATATTTTGGGTGCCATCATTAACAAACAATTAATTAGGCATCAACATACAGACAGCGTATACTGTATATCTGCCTACATGGGGCCAAGTAGTTAATGTGAATGAGCTTCAAATTATTTGAATAACATATAGTAACAACTACTTCTTGTAATTGTCTCCCCTGCCCCCTCTCTGTCATTGAGTGTCTCTCCTTGAAGCGATCTTTCTCCCCCATCTCTGCTCTCCGTTTCATCAATGAAATGACTGTCGTGTATAGCCAGCTTTAAAATGCTATTGGATCAATAAATGGATCTCATTCATGACATTAGTGATTAATGTTTTTCTTGACCATAATTATCTGTCTATAACCTTTGTAACATGTGAACAGCTGAGACAAAGTATTTTTGGAGGTAATACTTATATATGCTTCATGCATATTGGTGTACACAAGAATACAAGTGGACACGCTTGGTAAGATTGGTAGGAAAATGTAACAAACACTCCTCTGGAACACTTGCCCAATCATTAGATAAGCCACAAGTCACATGACAGAGGGGTGCAGCAGGGTCAAGGACAGGTAGAGGTACTCCAGCTCATAGTTCCAAAGGAGATATCTATCTGTAGGTTATCCGTTACTTGAAAGTGTCAAATGGACACAAGTTTTGGAGGTTGCACAATCATAATTTTGAGATATGTGGACTATAATTACAGAACAGAAATTATTTCACATAGTAAGTCATTAGTTTAGTCGATGTTATTTTGGTATCCATCTTCCTTTGTTGGTATGCTTTTGTGCATAATAAATTGTCATAAGCGTTAAAGAATAGTAAATAGTCCTCCCACCACAGGGGTCACTGTGGCTGAATTTCCATGCTGTAGACTTGCAGAGACCTTCCTGTAGACTCACCACTGCAACTTTGCTGCAACTTTGCCCTTGCTACAGACTTGCTGTGCAAAATTTGCTACAAATTGGAAAAGTGTCAACTAGAACTTGGTGTACAACTTGCCAGTGAAAATGTGCAGCAAGTTAACAAACTTACAATTCAACACTGCCACAAATTTGTGGCAAGTTATCCTTGCTATCTGGGTTTTATAGTGTCTAATCTATGTTACCTCTTCCTACCTCATATACATTCCTATTGGCCAGTGTGAAGGCCTGTCATAGTGAAAGGCCAATAGAAGTGTGGGGGGCATCAAGCTCTGACATTACTCAGAAGTGTGAGTGTTGGAGCTTTGCCGGGTGTTTGCACTTTATCCATGCATCCATTTTTTTGGGGGGGGGGGAGGGAGGGGGTAGGGTTAATGACAGAGTTTCTTTAAAGTAGCTGTATAGGGAAAAGTGTTTTAACCCCTGTCAGATTTGTTTTTGCCATCTGTGTCCCATTGCAGATATTTTCAATAATTTCCTGTTCCACAACCAAACAGTACGAGATAGGAAATCCCTGAAAATTAAGGGAATTCCTTGGGGACCCCCATTGGAAGATTTCCCCTCTATTACGATTCTGGAGACAACCCAAAATATGGGATTTTTTTTCTTTTACTTTCACTTTCAATGATAATGGTAAATAGAATAAATAAAGAAGATAAATCTCCTTAACGGGGAACAGACAGTAATAAAACCTGACAACCGTTCTAATCCCTCTACACTTCATCCAAAACTAAAAAACAAATGCCCTTAGTTATACTTTATGCACTCCAAAGGGTTCCCAGACTATTTCCATTTGTGACACCGAAGGATACTAGTAATACAAATGCATTTTTCCTTTGCATTTAGGTTACAGAAAACTAGTTGCTGCCAAACAAAAATTAAACTTAAATGGGAAATCACTTCTAGGGCAGACGAGGACAAACAGTAGATTAGATCTTGGTGAGTAATCTGCAGTCAATGTAGAACGAGAACACGTATTTTTTTTTAGAGCTTTTTTCCAGTGTTTAACCTGTTACTCTATAATAGTATCACCAAAATGACTTTGATTCTAAGATTAAAGGGAAATGACATCTTTTCATGCTCCACTCTGCATAGACAGCTAGTGGCAGAATTTCACTTTACACGTTTACAACTATTATTACAATCCATTCCAGTCCAGTCACATTTGAGATCAATACTGTATACTGTATGCACCTTAATGAAAGGGAAGGGTCCCCCGAAATGCCATGACTTTCTACAAATTTTTTAATAAACCAACATTTTGGATTATGTGTCCATAAGCGGGACACTCTTATTGCTTCTTGTATATTGGACTTTTTAAAGATATATTAACCACTTTCAGACCGGACCATTTTGCTGGCTTAAGACCAGACCACTTTTTGCGATTCGGTACTGCGTCGCTTTAACTGACAATTGCGCGGTCGTGCGATGTGGCTCCCAAACAAAATTCACATCCTTTTTTTCCCACAAATAGAACTTTCTTTTGGTGGTATTTGATCACCCCTGCGGTTTTGATTTTTTCGCTATAAACAAAAAAAGAGCTACAAATTTTGAAAAAAAATGCGTTATTTTTTACACTTTGCTAAAATAAATATCCTCCAAAAATATATAAAAACATTTTCTTTCCTCAGTTTATGCCAATACGTATTCTTCTATATATTTTTGGTAAAAAAAATTGCATTATGAGATTATTGATTGGTTTGCACAAAATTTATAGCGTTTACAAAATAGGGGATAGTTTTATGGTATTTTTATTAATAATTTTTTTTTTACTAGTAATGGCGGTGATCAGCGATTTTTTTATTGTGATTGCGACATTATGGCGGACATTTTTGACACATTTTTGGAACCATTGCCATTTATACAGCAATCAGTGCTATACAAATGCACTGATTCCTGTGTAAATGACACTAGCAGTGAAGGGTTTAACCAGGGGGTGGCAGTGTAGAGGTTAAGTGTGTCCTAGGGGCGTGTTACTAATTGAGGGAGGCGTGCCTGTGTGTTAGTGAACACTGATCTCTGCTCCAATCACAGGAAGCATAGATCAGTGTCACCTGTTGCTAGGCAGAACGGGGAGATGCTGTTTACTTACGCATCTCCTCGTTCAGCCTCCACGTGAGACGATTGCGATCCCTGTGCTGTGGGGGATCTGTCAGCCTTTTCTGAATGGGGAGTCAGTGACCCGTCCCGATCTGTGTCCTTTGTCCTTCATCTCATTTCTTTGTCTCAAAGGTGAAATATCAGAGGTCTGTTTAGATTAGTTCTGATATCTTACCTAAGCCCCCACTGAGGGTCCTACAAAGTTGTAAAAAATATTTAAAAAAATGATATTGTAAAAAAAATGAATAAAACAAATGGAAGAAAAATAAAATAAAATAAAAAAACGACTGACACCAATGGCAGAACTACCACACACACTTCGGACTTGTGACCAGACCCTGGCATTCCTATGCTTTTACCTGCATTTTTTAAGTTGGTGAAAGGGTCTCTTTAATTTCTGCCAAATTAACATATGCAATGCATATGTTTTGGTGTAAATAAGCCCAAATGCATTATTGACTTGTAAAGATCAGCTCAGGTTTAGCTAACAGTTTTTTTATGTATCTGAAATGTTCTTCTAAGTCAGACAGAAGTAAATAATGATGCCAAATCAGAAACAGTTTGTCCTTTCACATTAGCCTACACATTAAAACATGTATGCACTTAGGAGCATGTTGTGTTGTTGCAACTGGTGTTGCCACTACGCAATACACTGCTTACTTTTTTTTTCTCTTTTTCTTAACATTTTTTGAAGTGTCATATAATGGAACTTCAGTGTGTTGTGATGCACTATGGTGGGGTGACCTTCAGTGTGATGCTGCATTTTTACCCCAACACAGCATTGTGGTGTGAACAGGGCCAATAGAAAATAATTGTTTTTTTGTGTGCTATTATGTTGAACCTGAGTTGATTTATACAGATCAACACAGCTCAATAGAGATGGTGTGAGTGAGCACTAAGGGCCGATTCACATGCAGTTCTGTGCAGTGCATTTTCAGCCCATTTTTTTTGAATTGGCTAATATCGCATTGCACCATACCAAATGTACTTCTGTACCATGCGATCTGACGCAGGCAAACAGACAAATGCAGTTTGGGGTGTTGTTAACTTAAAGTGTTTGTAATGTTTAAAAAATATTCACTGCCAGGCCCTCTCTTTTATGCAGCCATAACACAGTGTAAGTGTTTGTTGAAAACTAAGGCTTCATGCACACGAGACGCAGATGCAAACGCTGCTGGACACATGTTGAAACCGGCGTTTAGAAACGCGCGTTTTGCCGCGATTTTACCGCGATTTAGCGGCGTTTTACCGCGTTTTACCGCGTTTGCGTCTAGAAGCGTTTAGTTAAGCTAACATCATAGACCCTCCCCAGCTCAAAAAAACAGTATTAACTATTTCAGCAATTTTGTGAGACCAGAGTGAGTAGCAGCAGCTGTGAGAGCTGCAGTGTACTTGTATTTAGCGTGTCACTTGCCACGGCACCTGCCACAAGTTGTGGATTGTCCACTTGCCACGTGACTTGCCACATCACCTGCCACGTCACTTGCCATGTCATCTGCCACAAGTTGTGGATTGTCCAACTGCCACGTCACCTGCCACAAGTTGTGGATTGTCCACTTGCCACGTGACTTGCCACATCACCTGCCACGTGACTTGCCACGTCACCTGCCACAAGTTTTGGATTGTCCACTTGCCACGTCACTTGCCACAAGTTGGGGATTGTCCACTTGCCACATCACCTGCCACGTCACCTGCCACAAGTTGTGGATTGTCCACTTGCCACGTCACTTGCCACATCACCTGCCACGTCACTTGCCACGTCACCTGCCACAAGTTTTGGATTGTCCACTTGCCACGTCACTTGCCACAAGTTGGGGATTGTCCACTTGCCACATCACCTGCCACGTCACCTGCCACAAGTTGTGGATTGTCCACTTGCCACGTCACTTGCCACATCACCTGCCACGTCACTTGCCACGAGATGTGGATTGTCCACTTTCCACGTCATCTGCCATGCCACCTGCCACAAGCTGTGGATTGTCCACTTGCCACGTCACCAGCCACATCACCTGCCACAAGTTGTGGATTGTCCACTTGCCACGTGACTTGCCACATCACCTGCCACGACACTTGCCACATCACCTGCCACAAGTTGTGGATTGTCTACTTGCCACGTCACTTGCCACATCACCTGCCATGTCACTTGCCACGTCACCTGCCACAAGTTGTGGATTGTCCACTTGCCACGTCACCTGCCACGTCACCTGCCACAAGTTGTGGATTGTCCACTTGCCACGTCACTTGCCACGTCACTTGCCACAAGTTGGGGATTGTCCACATCACCTGCCACGTCACTTGCCACATCACCTGCCACAAGTTGTGGATTGTCCACTTGCCACGTCACTTGCCACAAGATGTGGATTGTCCACTTTCCATGTCACCTGCCATGCCACCTGCCACAAGTTGTGGATTGTCCACTTGCCACGTCACCAGCCACATCACCTGCCACAAGTTGTGGATTTCCACTTGCCACGTGACTTGCCACATCACCTGCCACATCACTTGCCACGTCACCTGTCACAAGTTGTGGATTGTCCACTTGCCACATCACTTGCCACCTGCCATGTCACTTGCCACAAGCTGTGGATTGTCCACTTGCCACGTCACTTGCCACGTCACCTGCCACGTCACTTGCCACGTCACCTGCCACAAGTTTTGGATTGTCCACTTGCCACGTCACTTGCCACGTCAGCTGCCACGTCACTTGCCACAAGATGTGGATTGTCCACTTGTCACATCATCTGCCACATCACTTGCCACATCACCTGCCACGTCACCTGCCACAAGTTGTGGATTGTCCACTTACCACGTCACTTGCCACATCACCTGCCATGTCACTTGCCACAATATGTGGATTGTCCACTTTCCACGTCACCTGCCATGCCACCTGCCACAAGTTGTGGATTGTCCACTTGCCACGTCACCAGCCACATCACCTGCCACAAGTTGTGGATTGTCCACTTGCCACACCACTTTCCACGTCACCTGCCACGTCACCTGCCACAAGATGTGGATTGTCCACTTGCCACGTCACCAGCCACATCACCTGCCACAAGTTGTGGATTGTCCACTTGCCACATCACTTTCCACGTCACCTGCCACGTCACCTGCCACAAGTTGTGGATTGTCCACTTGCCACGTCCCTTGCCACGTCCCCTGCCATGTCACCTGCCACAAGTGGATTGTCCACTTGCCACATCACCTGCCACAAGTTGTGGATTGTCCACTTGCCACGTCACCTGACACAAGTTGTGGATTGTCCACTCGCCACGTCACTTGCCACATCCCCTGCCACAAGTGGATTGTCCACTTGCCACGTCACTTGCCACGTCCCCTGCCACAAGTGGATTGTCCACTTGCCACATCACTTGCCACGTCACCTGCCACAAGTTATGGATTGTCCACTTGCCACGTCACATGCCAGTCACCTGCCACAAGTTGTTGATTTTCCACTTGCCACGTCACCTGCCAGGTCACTTGCCGCGTCACCTGCCAGGTCACTTGCCACGTCACCTGCCACAAGTTGTGGATTGTCCACTTTCCACGTCACTTGCCACAAGTTGTGGATTGTCCACTTGCCACATCACTTGCCACCTGCCATGTCACTTGCCACAAGTTGTGGATTGTCCACTTGCCACGTCACTTGCCACCTGCCATGTCACTTGCCACAAGTTGTGGATTGTCCACTTGCAATTGCAATTGTTTAAAATATTTTTCTAATGGTTTTTCATCATTTGCAATCATTTTTGAGATTTTTAATGTAAAAAAAAAGGTCACCTTTAAAAACGCATATAAACGCAAACGCGGCTAAACGCGGTAGCGAAGTTTTGCCGCGTTTTACCGCGTTTTGCCGCGTTTTGCGTCTGAAACGTGGAAATTTTTGCTTCTGAACGCATTTTTTTGCTTCTGGAAAAACGAGATTAAACGCAACTGCATAAAAACGGAAAAAAACGAGACTGTGTGCATGGACACATAGGATAACATTGAATGAGTTCAGGGGCAGTTGAAAAAACTGTCCAACTGCATCTGAACGCGCGTTTAACTGCGTCTCGTGTGCATGAGGCCTAAGCCTGTAAATACCCTTTTTCAGATCTCTTTAGGCCGGTCGCGTGACTCCCGGCCCCTCTCCTAATCCATCTATGGCTACAAAGGGAGGGACTGAGATCTCCCTCTGACGTCAACCAGGGAGGTCACGTGACCGCTATGCTGGCCTCTCCACCTGTAACCCTTAGATGGGGGAGGAAAGCGGCCGGTAGTCATGTGATCGACCTGAAGAAATCGGAAAAAAGGTATTTACAGGCTTTATTTTCAACAAATACTTACAGTGTGTTATGGCTGCAAAAAAGAGAGGGGCTGGCAGTGAATTTTTTTAACAGTTTACTTTGTTACTCATTGCGGCAGGAGGGAGGGTGGAGATGGCTCACACACAGGAGCTGACAGGCAGGGAGGGAGGGGGAGAGAGGAGAGCTGCGGATGACAGAGTCATGTAACCTGACCATGGTAATCAGGGCTCAGTAGCCATGATTATCGTGGTCAGTAAACAGAGGGGAAAACAGGAACTGGTAGCAACAGCCAGGTTTGTTTTACAGCTTAAAGAGGGGCATATTGGACAGCACAAGCACTGTTCTGTTTAATCTTTAATCTTTTTTTAGGGTTACAACCACTTTAATATTGACACCCGCTGCAAAATGGCAACTGCAATGCATTTTGAATGTGGTGTGGAAAGCACGCACAGAGCGGGTTTCCTGCACCGTATTCTGGTGAGAACGACCCTGAAAGACATAAAGAAAAAAAAATGTTATTACTAGATATATATGTGTTTTATTCATCTTTTTTAGCCCTTTGCCTGGAGTCCTGCTCTGCATAGTAAATGGATGACAGCCATGTATGACAGGAGTACCACTTATGTAAATACAGTATGGAAAACAGTATAAGGTAAAAGCAATAATGGCTCAGAAGCTTTATCCTTCAGAAGAATATCCATTATTGTGTTCAAAATATGCAGTACAATCTATGAGATAATTGTCAGTCTAAGAGAGTTACATCAAATAAACAGTAACATAGGCCGTCTTCATAGTATTCTTTCTGCATTGGTACCCATGCAAGTCAAATGCAAAAACAATTCAAAGTCAGCTCAAATTTTGCTCAAATGAATTTGTCACTGTTAGTAATTCCATCCCCACTCAGGTTATTATATGCGATTATGCGCCCTTTCTTTCCTGGTTTGTAAGTGCATTGATTTTCTTTGCTGATCTTAAAGCATACCTTATATGAAAATGCAAGGTCTGCTAAGTCCACAGAATAAAAGCAAAATATGGAAGTAATGTGGAACAGAAAATTAAAATAAAAATGTAAAAAAATATTTACCTTACACCCTGGGTTGTGATGCTTCCTGTTAACACCAATGACATCACCGGGCCTCACTGAGGGATCCTGTGAAAGCTCAGAATTACAAATCTTACGAGTAGAGGCTTTGGTACTGTAGAGTGCACTCCCATAGGAGTGGGGTTCCACAAATATCCTAGGATTCTGTTAAAAGGCCCAGTGACGTATGTCTTGCTTAGTAAAATGTGCCAGAAGCCAGGGTGTAAGGTCCATTTTTTCCTCCCTCTGAGACAGTGGCTTTTTTCATCCCACTCACTGAAACTGACATTGCAGCATTTTTTCTTGCCACCGACACTGATGCAGGGGCATTTGTTTGGGCTTGTATTTGATGGCATTGCTTTAGTTTTAGATGTTTCTGAGATCATACAAAATTTATTGACGGGCATTTGACCTGCAGTTCACATCCCTGTGACCTGTATTTGACATACAAGTGGGTTTTTCATTCCCACATATATCGGAGTACAAAACCCACCTGAAGAAAAAAACAAGGCCACGGACAGAGGCCTCAACTCTGCCTACTCTGCTCTCACAAGTGTATGCCTTAGAGTTTGACTGGCTCCTAGTGTGGCCCCTTCTTCTCCAGAAAACATAAAAACCCTCCCTTGCAATGAAAGGGTTAACTGCTCATTTATGTCCGCATATACACGACCAGACTTTCTGCAGAAAAGGTCCAACGGAATCATTTCATCGGATATTCGTGTGTGGGCTTCATCTTACTTTTTTTTCCAAAAATTCTGATGGACCTAGAAATAGAACATGTTTTGAAATGTTTCCTATCAGGAAAACCGTTTGTCTGTATGTTATTCCAATGGACCAAAAACGACGCAAAGGGCAGCTATTGGCTACTGGTTATTGAACTTCCCTTTTCTAGTCTCGTTGTAAGTCATCGCGTTCTAAACTAATTAACTTTGTTGTGATTGTGTAGTGGGCAAGTCCGTTTCAGGAGAACTCCATCAGAACTCCGTTGGAAAGACCGTCAGAGTTTATTCTGAGGAGAAAACCAGTCATGTTGACCCAGCATGAGGTCATTCAGGCGACAGAGTTCCATCTTTGTTTCATCAGACCAGAGCATTTTATTTCTCTTGGTCTGAGAGGTGCCTTTTGGTAAACTCCAGTCTGCTGTCATATGCCTTTTACTGAGGAGTGACTTCTTTCTGGCCACTCTATTATACAGGCCTGATTGGTGGAGTGCTGCAGAGATGGTTGTTCTTCTGGAAGGTTCTCCTCTCTCCACGAAAAAATGCTGAAGCTCTGTCAGAGTGAACATCGGGTTCTTGATCACCTCCCTGACTAAAGTCCTTCTCCCCCAATCACTCAGTTTGGCTGGGTGACTCGGCCTAGAAAGAGTCCTGGTGGTTCTAAATTTCTTCCACTTACAAATGATGGAGGCCACTGTTTTCATTGAGATCTTCAATGCTGCAGACCTTTTTCTGTACCCTTCCCCAGATCTGTGCCTCGATACTATGCTTTCTCAGAGGTCTACAAACAATTCCTTGTACTTCATGGCTTGGTTTGTGCTCTGACATGCACAGTTAACTGTGGGGACACAGGTCTAGCTTAAAACTTGTGGGCCCGATGCAAAAGTTGTCCTGGGGCCCCCCACTACTACCCGCCCCTTCCACTGTGTGCCAAGATACTCCAATTGGGTGCCAAGATACTCCAAGTGGCTAAAGAGTTATTTCAGAGATTCATGTACATATTGAGAGAATAATTCAAAATATTTTGTAGAAACCATCATAGTAATTACATGACCTTCCCCCTTCCCCCATCCTAGTAATGACATGACCTTGTCCCTTCCCCCAACAAACTATTAATGACATGACCTTGCCTCCCCCCATCCTAGTAATGACATGGCCTCGCCCCTTCCCCCTCATCCTAGTAATGATATGACCTCGCTCCCCTCCCCCCATCCTAGTAATGATATGACCTCGCTCCCCACCCCCTTCCTAGTAATGATATGAACTCACCCCCTCCCCCATCCTACTAATAGCATGTCCCCAGTCAATAAGAGCAGAGGAAGGGTGTGGCCTGGGGAGAGGGCAAACAACTGGAAGCTGATTAATGGATTATAGAACTTGGCTGAGGTACGGGGGACACAATGTAGATTGGAGTTGGACTTCAGCTCTGGGATTTTGTGGAGGAAATGTAATACGACAGTAGGGAACAGAGCTGTGGGCCCCCTGGAGCTAGGGGCGGGGTCACAATTGCAACCTCTGAGACCCCTGATGCTACGACCATGTGTGGGACCTTATATAGACAGATGTGTGCCTTTCCAAATCATGTCCAATCAACTGAATTTACCAGAGGTGGACTCCAAACAAGTTGTAGAAAAGTTTTTTTAATTTTAATACATTTGCAAAGATTTAAAATAAACATCTTTCTCGTCATCAATATGGGGTATTGTCTGTAGAATTTTGAGAAAAATAATGACTTTAATCCATTCTGAAATAAGGCTGTAACATAACAAAATGTGGAACAAGTGAAGCATAGTGAATACGGATGCACTGTATACGTACCCAGCTTCAATATTTTATTTTAGTACACTATACGAGGAAACCCAGCAATAGAATATACTATATCAAGTATTAACAAAACATACTTTTTAGAAACAATGCTGATTTTCTTTTCTTAATACATTCAACTAAATATAGAACAATAGAATTTAGATAAAAATCTTGATTCTTTTCATACAAAATATTTATGGCAGCAATAAGATTAATAGTGGAAAGTTCCATATTGGAAGCATTTGTGCAAACACCCATGGGCAGTGCTCACATACTTCGACCCACTAATTTTGCCTTAGTTCTTAAGGAAACACCTAAGGAAGGTTATGCAGTTTACTGAATTTCCATTGCAATTACTGTAGTTATACATTCAACTACTTTTCTATGTTGTGCCAACTTTAAAGGTGAAACTTGCAGGTTGTTAACCATTTAGTATCCATATACAAAAGGCATACACTGACTACACGATCATTATAAGAATTAATTCACACCGTTCAAATCATCTCTGGAAATATTCACATATGGCTGCATAGGAAGAGCACACATTATTCCTGTAAGAAAACCAAGACCTATCACAGTCCATTTAGGAGCAAATAAGTTCATTTGCATCAATGGCTACATTATACAGAGGTGGCTGGTTTGTACCTTGAAGGGGGCACTGCCAATGCGTTGTAGTGACATAGCAATCTGTTGACTTCTTTCTTTTTTTTTGTTCAACGCCATTGAAATGCAACAAAATGATATTTCATTCATCTTTATTTACTGCAGTGGGTCATGAGGCGAAGTACTGCGTTGCAACCAGGGCTTTTTTCAGGGGGGACTTGGTGGAACTCAGCTCCACCACCTCTGGCTCAGACCCTTGGGGGGTCCTGCTCACCACAATCACTTGTAAACACAGAAGTCCGGTTTCTGTGTTTACAAGTGACAGCTTTAAGACCCTTCTACTGTTTGTGAAATATGACCACACCCACTATTTGATGCGATTTGGAGGGTGTGCGTGGGGGGAGGGGTTTTGGAGGGTCGTGGTTGAGTTCCAGCACCTATTGTTTGAGAAAAAAAGCCCTGGTCGCAACATACTGTTCTGAGAAAAAATTAAAGCATGTCCTTCTTTTTTTTTTTTTAGTACATACCATTGCAGTGCACTGCTGTAAACTGAACTCCTAGAACTCATGGCAAATTGCTTTGTCCATGTGTTGAGACTTCCATGGGTGACTCTGTTGACTTTGGTCGATGGAGCCGGAGGAAAAATTCTCAGCCTGAGCAGTGCCTGCATCCAATCAGATGCATGCATTATTTGGGTATTTTAACAGCTGAGGGTGCTGTGGGTGTCTGAATACCATAGTCTCAAGTGGTAGATTGATTGCACGGGAGCCATAGGTAGATATACTAAGGTGCTAATAATATAGTTGACAAAAATGGACTAGAAGTGGCACCATGATCGTGCTTTCCGACAACAAAACCGTGGTTGTTCAAAGTTTGTTGGCTCCAACTTGTCTTGCATACACATGGTTACACAAATGTTGCCCAACAATTACGAATGTAGTTACGTACAATACGTACGTGATGTCTCCATTGCAAACGCTAATTTTACAAGACTGATCGCTTCTGGCTTGTACTTGATTCCAAGCATGTGTGGGCTTTTGTCCGACGGACTTGTGTACACACAATCGGAAAGTCCGACAAAAAAAATGTGTTGGTGGAAAGTTTGAGAACCTGCTAGGCAACATTTGTTGGCAGAAAGTCCGCCAACAAATGTTTGATAGCATACACACGGTCGGACTTTCCGTCAACAAGCTCACATCCAACATTTGTCAGAAAATCCAATCGTATGTATGGGGTATAAGAGATAAGTGGGCTGTGTTCCTAAACTGAGGAACTGGACAAGTGTCTGCAGAAGTAATATTTAAAGTGGTTCTAAAGCCTTAAGTTTTTTCCCCTCAATGTATTCTATGCAGTAACCACTTGGCGCCCAGTCGCCGTCAATATACTGCAGCAGGTCGGCTCTTTCCCGTGAATCACCTAGTTGTACATCGGCTCCTTTAAGAGCCATAGCAGGCACGCATGCGCACTTGCTGCACGGCAGGGGACCAGATTTTTTTTTTAATTGCTGCTCTTTTTTTTGTTTAAAGCTCAAAAAATAAAAACCGCATCGATGATCAAATACAACCAAAAGAAAGCTCTATTTGTGGGGAAAAAAGGACATTTGTTTTTTTTGGATACAGCGTCACACGACCACGCAATTGTCAGTTAAATTGATGCAGTGCCGTATAGCTTCCGGTCTGTAAGTGGTCAAAGTGTTACTAAACCCAGGAGCCTGCATTCACTATATCTGGTCTCCCACAGTACACAGTACATTAACGTGAAATTATTTGAATAAATATTAACTGCTAAATACCTTTTCTCATCAGCAGTATATAAGGGTCTTACAGTATTGTCTCTGTCGGTGTCTGTTTAAAGCCTGTAGTAGGAGTTTTTATTCTACTCTGACTGTCCTATGAGCCTGCAGGACCCCTGACCCTCTGTCTGGACAGTGCTGATCGGTCCTGTGCTGATCACATGCACTCTCCCAAGAAGAAAACATCTCACTAGTAAAACACACCAATCTGAGCATGGGCAGAGTGCCCCAAGGCTCTGTACTGTCAGGAGATGGACTGTGGAAGAAGGGGAAGACCGGAGAGGATCAAACAGCCTTTTTACACAATGCTCAGGATGAACCCCTTAGGTTCCACAGTGAGTATAACAAGCATGCTTAACTGCATATAAAGACTGATTTTACTGTTGTGGAATTAATAACAGTTTAAGGTGAAAAACCTTCTGTGCTGCAGCTCCCCCCCAGCACCCCCCTTTTTCTTACCTGAGCCTGATTCAATTTGATCCAGCGATGTGCACGAGCACAGCAACTACTGCAGGTGTCTCCCTCCTCATTGGATAGATTGATAGCATCGGGAGCCATTCGCTCCAGCTCCTGTCAATCAAAAGCTGTGACATAGGAGCAGGGGGTCGGGCCAAGTTCTGCTGTCTGTGTCAATGGAGGCAGCAGCTGGATTTGGGAGCGAGCATGCACAGGTGCCCCCATGGAAAGCAGATTTCCATGAGGGCACCCACCAAACAGGAGAGGCCAGGAGCATCAGCGGGGGACCCCAGAAGAAGAGGGTCGAGGCTGCTCTGTGCAAAGCATTGCACAGAGTAGGTAAGTATAGGCATGTTTGGTTTTTTAATTGAAAAAAAAAAAACAAGGATTTAATACTGCTTTAAGTCTGAAAACGTGGCACACCAAAGTTTTAGAGTCCAAAATTAGGTTTTATTCCAAACGTTTAATAGGTGCTACAGCTAACGCATTTCGGAGACCACACTTTGTCTCCTTCATCGGGACTACACCATGATGTGAACATATAAAGTAAAAAAATGCATAAAGAGATCCTACAATTTTGAGATGCATTCGTTTATTTTATATTTTTACATCACGTTTTAGCCCTGATGAAGGAGACAAGTGTGGTCCCTGAAACGTGCTGGTTGTAGCACTTGTTAAATATATGATAGAAACCTAATTTTGAATTCTATCACTTTGGTGTGGCATTTTGATTTTCAGACTTGAATTAATACAATACCCATCACTACAGAATCATCCATCCACACTGTTTAGCATTGATGGGCGATTCGAGTGATTTCTCTAATGCAGCTGCCTAGACAAGGAAATGTTAAAGTGTATGGTAAACTTTATTAGGTGATTGTGTTAAATCAGCAACTGAGCTCATAGAAGAGATGATGGTTGTACGTTGTACTTAGACCCCACTGTGATGCTCCTGTGTCTGTTTCTTTTACTAAGTAGTTATAAGCCCTGTTGTAGGACCGTGTACTCACTTTACCTTAGGGCACTTTCACACTCATAGTGCCCAGGCACTGGCGGCAAAGCGTCGCTATTTTTAGCGGCGCTTTACTGTCGTTTTCGCACCGTTTTTTGGCCGCTAGCACTCGGCCTTTCACATTGGAGTGACAAGAGAGGTGCTTTGCAAGCGCTATTTTTACCACTATAGCGCCTGTAAAGCGCCTCAGTGTGAAAGGGGTCTTATTATCTTTACCGTATCCATCTATACAGAAAGTAACTTTTCTTAGAGCCCTTTCACGCTGGGGTGTTGAGGGCATCGGTGGTAAAACACTGCTATTTTTAGCGGCGCTTTACCGTCATTTTAGCTTTTAACCCCCGCTAGTGGCCGAAAAAGGGTTAAAAGCTCCCACAAAGCGCCGCTGCGGCTTTCAATGGGCAGGGGCGCTTCAGGAGCGGTGTACACATTGCTCCTAAAGCGCCTCCAAAGATGTTGCTTGCAGGATTTTTTTTGATGTCCTGCCAGCGCAATGCTCCAGTATGAGAGCACTTGGGTTTTCACAGTGGAGTGACAGGAGAGGCGCTTTGCAGGCGCTATTTTTAGCGCTACAGCGCCTGTAAAGCGCCTCAGTGTGAAAGCAGTCTAAGAACTGATTCTAATATTTTGTAGGCTTGTGCAATTAGTTTCATATCGAATCGAAATTCGGCCGAATTATGCATAAAAAAATAACAAATTACAACGAATACGAAAGAAATTATAGCGGATATAACGAATGGATTCGACATGATTCGGTAAATCTTTAAAGATCTAATGAAACAAAAGGTCAGCTCAAAGTAAATCTTATAGTCCAATCAGCTGATTAATTTTGTGCCGGAGGATGGATTACTGGCAAAGTGCATTCCTGAGAACTGAGTTAGAAGGGTGTTGTATTGTATCTGAGCCAAGGAGAAGAGACGTTGTCATTGTATGTGTTTAAAGATTCAATAAACAAACGACTTTCCAAACTATGAATCATTATCACGAATGTAGATACATACATATAATGAATGAATTCGACATGATTCGAGTTTTAGTATAACGAATATCGACACTCTACGAATAATAACGAATTATCCAAAAACGTATTAACGTAACATAATGAATATAACAGAACGAAATTATGTATTTTGCGAATGACAACGAACCGAAACGAAACAAAATTTTCCGTTGTAATATTTTGCACACTATTCCCCCTGTCCAGATTCTGTCAAATGTGATTGGCCAGTCTTTGGGTGGAAAACATGAGGGAAAAAAAGTAAACCATTGTTCACTGGATTTTTCTGAAAATGCCGGTTCCTTATCTGTTACGCTGATCCAAATAGCTTCTTATGCCACGTAAACATGATTGAAATTTTGGTCGGAAAAAGTTCTGATGGTTTTAGAATGGAATTCAGACGGGATTTAGCTCAAGCTGTCTTGCGTACACACGGTCACACCAAATTCCAACCACCAAGAACGCGGTGACGTACAACACGTACAACGGGACTAGAAAAAGGAAGTTCAATAGCCAGTAGCTAATAGCTTCCGTCTCGTAGTTGAATCTGCGGGAGTTTTTGCGAGTTGGGATTGCATACACACGAACGGATCTTCAGATTGAATTTTTTTCCGACCGAAAAACTGAGAACATGCTTTGACCAAAAGCTCTCATCAGTCTTTTGCTGGCCGAATTTCCGATCGTGTATACGCGGCATTAGTCACTGCCCAGAACAAGTATGCAGATTAGGAATTCTGACTTTACGGTGACATTCTTGATCTGTAAACTTGTTCAGGTCAGTGTCTCAGAAAGCCAAACGCAGTCAAATAACTAGCATTTAAATAAGCTTTAGTGAATTCCGCTGTGTATGCAAGCCAAACCCTGGCACTCAGAGATCAGTTTAAGCCAGCAGGCCATGTTATATATCGCTGTCCCTCTTGGATTGTTAGGCTCCTGCCTATGCATTTCATCACTGTAATTTCTTTAGGACACAGTGCTCAGTGCTCTGGGAATGAAATGTAGGCACCAGCAGCCAGTAGGTCACCTACCCACATACAATATGGGAAGCAATGATGCCCCACATAAAATTGAGAACATAGAGACTGACCAAAAAATCCTGGTCCACAGCATTACATATAACTAGCATTTGCAGAAGATGGTCACAAAGGAAGCCTCCTTATTTATCGCAATATAGATTTCCTTTAATGTGATAAGCAAGGGGAAAATTCATTTTAGCCAAAGGCCTCATGCTTACGAACATTTACAACAACTAGCTTGTGTATCCTCAGGCATAGAATTCCTGACACTTTTACATGCCCAGGGAGCTGCAGGTGCCACATACATGGTTGTAAAATGGTTGTACACAACTGTATTTGTCTAAATGCTGACTGCTTCTGCGTCAACAATTACCCGTACACGTTTGTACCACATTTTCACAACAGACGCACATGCATGGGTAAGAACCAAGGTGATTGACATTTACTTGAGTACAGATGCATACAGTCATTCTTATGTAGTAACGGCTGCACATGGTACCTATAGCTCCCTGGTTGCCCAAAAGTACTGCTAAGTTTACACTTGAAGACTTGTCCGTATGTAAACGCCCATGTGCATGAAGCCTTAGTATGGTGTTTGAAAATATCTTTTTTTTTTTCATTGTAGATATAGTATTATGTGAATACATCTTAATTTATGCATGATCTGTGCTTTCTTGGCATCTTGCTGTTTTTACTAGATGAATGTCAATTAAAATGTTCAAAGCTGTGAGATCTATTGTCTTTCTCCTATATTTGCACCTGCAGTAACCGGTTATTGATGGAATGTTCTCCAGTATGCTTAATTATGCTACATAGGTTCATGCAGCGTATAAGAAATTTTTAAAGTTGGCATGTAATTACCCATATTTCAAAGTCTTTAAGAGCAGATTTGTGGTACATAGTGTACCGTATATCTCAGTTCAAGTTTTTGGGGCCAATTAAATAGAGAATTGTATAGGGCATTAAAGCTTTTATAGCATGAGATTTTTGATGTGATGGTCATTTCTACTGCCAATGTGGTAATATTTATAGTCACAATAATGTAGTATTTATCACTGTGATAATAGGTTTAGGTTAATTTTTAATTCACATGAAGGGTTAAGAAAACTTTGTCATTTTGCCAATTCAAACAGTGTCTGCTTGTAATTGACCATCCCCACCTTTCTACTCAGTTGGAGCCATGGCTCAGTTTTTCTAATGGTGGGGTTTTCTAGGTATGGTGAGCATGTGACCTCCTCCATATAAGATGTTTTGGGCAGTCACCAGGATCTCCACATGAGGGAAGGGGGAAGACATCTTCTACTTGGTAAAGTTCTGACACCATCTCAAAGTGGGACTTAACCATGGTGGATTCCTGTGGCGGGTAGTTAATGAGGAAGCATGGATTGCTGAATATACCTTGCTTGGGTAGGAGGTGGGTGGCCTATGAGAATGCCCATTGATGGTAAAGTAACAAGGGCTGTTTAAGTTTAGGAAGTTTGGGTTTAAGTTAAAGTAAACACCATGTCTTCTTCTGCAGATGAAGCTTTAAAATATTGTGAGTTCCTACGCTCTTAAAAACGAACTTGCTCTAGGTCAGTGTCTCAGAAATATTTAAGCCAATGGCTCACCCAGTAAGTAGAAGAAAAGATCAGCAGAAGAGTATTTGTCTGAGAACAGGTTTCCCTTTCCAGCATGGTTGGGGACTTAGTAAGAAAAATCAAAGTCCCCAGGAAAAACCTATAGAAGCATACAAAACATATCAACAGTTTATCAAAAAATTATCCTTGGTGGGGATTATAGCCAAGTTTACAGTGCAAAGAAGCACGCAAACTACTCATGGAAAAGAAGCAAGCAAGCTATAGGCAATGCTGGGTAAATTCAGGAACGGGGGTGCTTTTTAGTTTTATTATTTTTATATTTCTCACTCCTTTGCAACGTATGCAAGAATAAAACATTATCCCTTGTTATGGTTATGTGCCATGTAAGGCATCATTTTTTTTTTTTTATTACTTTTTTACATTTAAAGTCCAACCCTTGACTGCATAGAAGAGCAAACAAGAGTTATGGGATATGGGAGTAAGGTGGCCAGTAGTATTCTTCCATTATTTTTCCTGCCACACACTCCCCTATCAGTGCCAAGAGGAATGAGTAATAGATAGTATAAATAGATAGTAATTGTGCATATACTCCAGGTAGGCAAAGGTCCACATATTCTGTGAGCAGCAAACCCCCCACACACCTCCAGCCTATAGCTCCAGTATAATCATCTTAGCATTCTTGAACCACTAAAGTAGTAATGCTGTACCAAACACAGCATTTCTCCTTAACATGTATTTAGAGCCAAAAATGTAATACTGTACATAGTAGTTTACCAGTCTTTATATGTGGTGGCTACATTTGGTTTCTTTTTTGATAGAGCACCCTTCCTGTCCTAAGCTGACCACGCTCACTTTCTATATTATACAGTGTCTGTGGAGGAGCAGCATTATCATCTTAAGCTGGCCATAGATGGATCGAAAATTTGTCCGGTTCAGCAGGGACCACCCATCTATGTATGGTCATCCCCAGTCTGTTAAATGGGAAAGTTGGAAAACTTTTGTTGATCAGTGGCTTCAGTTGCTAATCAGTGTATACTGACAGTGGAGGAGTTCCCGCTGTCAGAATAAAATGTCCCAGTGAGGAGGATTTCTCTATCCACCTCACTTGTGTGGGTGGAAAAATCTGTCTGATCAAAGAAAAAACAGTAAAAAAAAATAATCCATGGCCAGCTTCAGTGCCGGTGTTGTGACATATACAGTCCAGCCATTGAAAAGTGTCTGCCCCGTACTGAGCAGGCGCAGCGCTTGCGCAGTACGCAGCAGAAGGAGATTCGGAAAATTCCCGAAGATGAACGGCGCCTGCGCCGTGAGTCCAGGTGCAAGCCCCACCATCCAAGTGGGGCTCTTTTTATTCTGACTCTATGTCCACTTGGATGGTGGGGCTAGAACCTGGACTCACGGCGCAGGCGCCGTTCATCTTCCACTATTTTCTAAACCTGCTTATCCTGTGTACTGTGCATGCGCAGTACACAGCAGACACTATCCGATGGGGGACACTATCCGACAGGACATCGGTTCACACTAGTGTGATGCGTGAACCCTGCGAATCAACTGCAGGTTCCCACATCGCACCCGACACACACGGCAGTTCACACTGCCATATGCAAACTGCTGGGGAGTGTCATTGTATGTTAACGACACCCCCATTTCAGCTCACATATCACACTGCGAACTGACAGTTCGGACATGAATCGGATTGCATAATGCGATAGCAGCTATACTATCTGTATGGCTGACATCGCACCGGACAGACATCACATGTAAGCTGCGAATTACATGCGATGTCTGGCATCGCACTAGTATGAACTGGCAGTCAGGCTGCTTTTCTTATCTCTATTATTTGGATCGGGGTTGTTTTGTAGATCACACAAGACACCTGGAACAGCCGAGAACATTATTGAGATTTCAGTGTACAGGAAGTGCCAAGGACACTGGACTTCAAGCAGGATCAAAATGAAAACAAAAAAAAACTAATACGGCCATCACATCCAAAAACTGGTAACCTGCAATATATTCGATTTTTGTACTAGGATTTGGATAGGTTTCCAATGCATAGAAAAAAAAAACAAATTAAAAAAAAGCTGTAAAAATGTGAAAGAATGTAATTAAAAAATAAGCAAAATGAACAGGCATGCAATTAAAATATCTAGTTTAGGTTTAATAAAAACATAGTATGCATATATCATATTATGAAAAATATCAACATATTTTGCAAAATTTATGAAATAAAATAGGCGCAATAAAAAAAAATAGAAAATGTGTTTATGATACTTTATAATGGTAGAATATAAAAGGCAAAAATCACATCTCTCCAGGATGTTTCTGTAATAACCTGAAGGTTTTGTTCTGGGAGGTGTTTATTTTTAACCCAATCACGCTGAGTTATTAGGGAAACCCATTGTTATTGGCGTGTGTTACTTTCTTCTTGCACAGTAGATTAGCATCAGCAGGTTGCAGCAATTAACCCTTGTAGCGAACAGAAGGAATAATGTGAGGGCCGCCCTTAGCTGCAGTGCAGGTCTACAGGGGCTTCATTATAGGGATAGCGCTAACGCCAATACATCCATCAGCCTGTGTCATGTTATGCAGCACATTAAGATGCATAGAGAAATTCAATTATTGCTAGCAGCATGTCCCTGTCCAATCCTTTTATGCGAGGCATTACTAAACGACACCTAGGCCATTGCACATTTCATCATATGGAAATGTGACCATATTCATTGATTATTCAAACCTTATTAAAACAAGGCATTGTGGAGAGGAGTATTTTTACTGATTGGGGATCATGTGCGCAGCACATAAATCATGTGAAAATGTCGTTTTTTTTGTTCCTACCATGCATCTATATCTTTTGATGTTTACACAAATATACTTTTCATTGAAACATTTATAACAAAATGATTTCCACAGTGTTCTCGGCTTGGCTACTGATGCAGCACAAGCCTTTGCTTTCATTTAAGTCAATGGATTATAAACTATTGAATTCCAAGGAAGAAGTATTGATTTGTGGAATTAGTCCAATTGTCATCTATTGGCAGTTGCTTCAATGAGGTTTTTTTCCTTCGCTCTGGATTATTACTGCCAAAATGCATTAGATGACATTAGATGGCTATTGGGTATAGGGAAGCAATCACACTAGCAATCCTTTGCCTTTGCAGACTATGGGGGTTATTTACTAAAGGAAAATCCACTTTGAACTACAAGTACAAACTACATGTGAAAAGTACACTTGAAATTGCACTGAAAGTGCACTTGGAAGTAAAGTCGCTGTAGATCCGAGGGAGACATGCAAGGAAAATAAAAAACAGCATTTTAGCTTGCACATGATTGGATAATAAAATCAGCAGAGCTTCCCCTAATTTCAGATCTTATATTTACAGCGACTGCACTTCAGAGTGCACTTGCAGTGCAAAGTGGATTTGCCTTTCGTAAATAACCCCCTAAGAAATCTAATTCCTTTTCCCTTATGATGTCAGTTACAATCTTTCTTCTGTATTCCCTTTTTATAGCCTAATTAGAGACTACAGCAATTCCTTACAGAGGCAACCTCTGTTAACCGCTTCCCGACCACCTCACACAGATATACTGCAGCAGAAGGGCACGTACAGGCAGATTAATGTAACTGTACATTGCCCATTAAGAGGTGGTTCACGAGTGCGCCCGCCGGGATCTCCATGACTGTGATCGCGGGTCCCGCGGACCCGATTTCCGTGGGGATACCCGCGATCGTCTCACGGTGCGGAAGAACGGGGAGATGCTAATGTAAACTAGCATCTCCCGTTCTGCCTAGTGACACTGACACTGATCAGCTCTCTCTGTAATCGGGAGCAGTGATCAGTGACGTGTCACACACAGCCCCTCCCCCTCACAGTTAGAATCACTCCATAGGACACACTTAAACCCTACAGCGCCACCTAGTGATTAACCCCTTCACTGCCAGTAACATTTTTACAGTAATCAATGCAATTTTTTAGCATTGATCGCTGTATTAATGCCAATAGTCCCACAAATGTGTCAAAATTGTCCAAAGTGTCTGCCATAATGTCGCAGTCACGACAAAAATCGCTGATCGGCACCATTACTAGTAAAAAAAAAAAAAAAATCGACAAAAATGCCATAAAACTATCCCCTATTTTGTAGATGCTATAACTTTTACGCAAACCAATCAATAAACACTTTTAGCAAAAATATGTAGCAGGGATAAAGTCACGTGACATGTGACACGACGCGTCGGGAGGAGCCAGTGACGTCATCCGAGGTGTCTCTTTTCAACACAGTGGACACTGTGTGTGAATTACTCAGAGCGGCTGATTGTTACAAGCGCTGTTTATGGTCACCCACACGTGAGTGGATTGGCGTATGTCTGTTGATCTTTGCGGAATGATCATTGCGCAATTATTGCTTTTCTTTGTTTTTTATGAACTTTATGCAAATTGAAGCACTAGAAAATCTGGTATTAAAGGAGAAATTCAGGGGAGGAGTGAGCCTGAATGCCTAAAGCATTATGGAAAAGATTCATGATTGATTCATTAACCATATGGAAGTGCATATATGGACTTTTATTAATGAATGTATTGTATCATTAACCCTTGCTTCACGTATGGTCTTTTGTTTGTGGTTATTAAGCCTTTCTTCACTTATTGTCTTCTGCTTGTGAAGGTGTATGTGGGTTTAATTGAACACTCATGGTTAGTTGGTGATGGAGGTTTTATTGCAGTACGATTAACCACTTAACAACCGCCCTATAGCCGAATGACGGCTACAGGGCGGTTTCTTAACTCTGGGAGGCCGTCATATGACGTCCTCCCAGAATTCCGCTCTCGCGCGCCCCCTGGGACCCGGCGCATCACGGATCACGGTAAACAGCCGCTCATAGCGGCCGTTTACCACGTGATCGCTCCGTCAAATGACGGAGTGATCACTTGTAAACAAACCGGCCTCATGTTATGATGCCGGTTCCTCCCTCCCCCTCTCTGTACCGATCGGAACAGCGGAGGGGGAAGATATCGTGTCAGCAGCGATGTGGGCTGCATCTGCAGTGCCCACATCGCTGCTCACCGAAAATTAACCCCTCAATTCCCTGCCAATACTCTGCAATACCCTGCCATTACTCTGCATTACTCTGCAATACCCTGCATTACTCTGTAATACTCTGCATTACTCTGCAATACTCTGCATTACTCTGCATTACACTGCATTACAATGCATTACACTGCAATACTCTGCATTACACTGCAATACTCTGCAATACCCTGCAATACCCTGCAATACTCTGCATTACTCTGCATTACTCTGCAATACCCTGCAATACTCTGCAATACTCTGCAATACCCTGCAACACTCTGCAATACCCTGCAACACTCTGCAGTGCTCTGCAACACCCGCCAATACCCTGCAACACTCTGCAATGCTCTGCAACACTCTTCAATGCTCTGCAACACCCACCAATACCCTGCAACACTCTGCAATGCTCTTCAACATCCGCCAATACCCTGCAACACTCTGCAATGCTCTGCAACACCCGCCAATATCCTGCAATGCTCTGCAACGCAATACTCTGCAATGCCATACTCTGAGATACCCAGCCATACTCTGAGATACCCAGCCATAGTCGGTGATACCCTGCAATACCCAGCCATAGACACCCCCCCCCCCTCCCGCCGCCCTCCGGTGCTTCTACCGACTCGCCAATACGATCAAATCCAGAATCTTTATTTATTTTTTATTTTTTTTCAGGCTTCCCAGCTTAGAGGTGAGATGCGGGGTATTGACCCCATATCTCACTGTAAAGAGGACCTGTCATGCCATATTCCTATTACAAGGGATGTTTACATTCTTTGTAATAGGAATAAAAGTGATCAAAAAATTTATTTTTGGGGAAAAAATGTCAAACTAAAATAAATAAAGTAAAACTAACAATAAAATGTTTTTTTTTAAAGCGCCCCTGTCCCCATGTGCTCGCATGCAGAAGCGAACGCATATGTAAGTCCCGCCCACATATGAAAACGGTGCTCAAACCACACATGTGAGGTATCGCTGCGAACGTTAGAGCGAGAGCAATAATTATAGCCCTAGACCTCCTCTGTAATTCAAAACATATAACCAGTAAAAAAAAATTAAATCGTCGCCTATGGGGATTTTTAAGTAGCGACGTTTGGCGCCATTCCACGAGCCTGTGCAATTTTGAAGAGTGACATGTTAGGTATCTATTTACTCAGCGTAACTTCATCTTTCACATTATGCAAAAATCGGGCTAACTTTACTGTGTTTTTTTGGGGTTTTTTTAAGCACAAAACTGTTTTTTTTGGGCCTCTGTATGTGGCCACACTGTGTAAAAGTCTCACACATGTGGTATCGCCATACTCGGGAGTAATAGCAGAATGTGTTTTGGGGTGTAATTTGTGGTATGCATATGCTGTGTGTGAGAAATAAACTGATAATATGACAATTTTGTGGAAAAAAAAAAGTAAAAAAAATCTTAATTTTGCAAAGAATTGTGGGAAAAAAATGACAACTACAAAAAACTCATCATGCCTCTTACTAAATACCTTGGAATGTCTTCTTTCCAAAAAGGGGTCATTTGGGGGGTATTTGTACTTTTCTGGCATGTTAGGGTCTCAAGAATTGAAATAGGCCGTCAGTACTTCAGGTGTGATCAATTTTCAGATATTGGCACCATAGCTTGTGGACTCTATAACTTTCACAAAGACCAAATAATATCCACCAATTTGTACTTATTTTTACCAAAGATATGTAGTAGTATAAATTTTGGCCAAAATTTATGAAGAAAAAATTACTAATCTGCTAAATTTTATAACAGAATCAAAAAAAAATTCATTTTTTTACAGAATTTTCTGTATTTTTTGTTTTATAGCACAAACAATAAAAAACCCAGCGGTGATTAAATACCACCAAAAGAAAGCTCCATTTGTGTGAAAAAAAGGACAAAAATTTCATATAGGTCCAGTGTTGCATGACTGAGTAATTGTCATTCAAAATGTGAGAGCACCGAAAGCTGAAAATTGGTCTGGTTATTAAGGGTGTTTAAGTGCCCAGTGGTCAAGTGGTTAAGATTTAGCACTGAGCACTTTATATTTAAGCACTTTATATTCAAGATTTGATATACTGCACTTTAGCACTTTTTATACTGCACTTATTTTGCACTTTATGTAAATAGAAAATTGACTGATATATAATGCAGAATATGTATCGGCCTAAATTAAGGGAAAAATTAAATTTCAAAATATTTTTGGGGGATATTTATTATAGCAAAAAGTAAAAAATAATAATTTTTTTTCAAAAATTTACGCCATTTTTTGTTTATAGCGCAAAAAATAAAAACCGCAGAGGTGATCAAATACCACCAAAAGAAATCTCTATTTGTGGGAAAAAAGGATGTAAATTTTGTTTGGGAGCCACGTCACATGACTGCGCAATTGTCAGTTAAAGCCGTGCAGTGCCAAATCGCAAAAGGTGCTCTGGTCAGGAAGGGGATAAATTCTTCCGGGGCTGAAGTGGTTAATATGATATCCTTGGTGTGCAGGGAAGTAGTGGTCTCTAAACCACCATCTAGCCTAGGAATGAACCTACTATGCCTACTGTGAAATCCAGACCAGAATTTTCTACATAGTGTTATCAGTATTCAGCAGAGGGACATCAATCCATCCTTAAGTTTTGGAATTTCATTGTAAATCCACAGGCATCCTTAGCACATCTAACACATGGGGTTAAAGGCCCTAAATTTTGTGGGAGTATTTGATCATTAGTCATATGTTTCTGGAGAAAATAGTAATGGCAAAAATTATTGCTAAGGTTAATTTAATCAGAAATGATCGCTAATAATTTTCCACTGGTCAGTATGTATATTTGACAACACCTCAAAAACCAGACTGAATCAGCAGCATTAAATCCCCTCCTCGTCCACTGTCCAGATGGACCCTGGGTTCTCTGCCCATTGATACGACAGAAGCACAAATAACATATATTCAGTGAAAAATGAAGCAAACAAACCAGGGCAGAGGAGACATGTCGTTTGTTCCTACTAAGTAGGAATAACGATATGTGTCCTCCTCTAGTAAGTTATATCCCCATACAGTTAGAACACACTGAGGGAACACATATTTAACCCCTTGATCGCCTCCTTGTGTTAACTCCTTCCCTGCCAGTGACATTTACACAATAATCAGTGCACTTTTATAGCACTGATCGCTGTATAAATGTCAGTGGTCCTAAAAATATGTCAAAAGTGTCCAATCTGTCTGCCTCAATGTCACAATAGCGCTAAAAAAGACACTGCCATTACTAGTAAAAAAAAATAATAATAAAAATGCCATAAATCTTTCCCCTAGTTTGTAGACGCTATAACTTTTGCGCAAACCAATCAATAGACGTTTATTGCGTTTTTTTTTTTTTTTTTTTTTACCAAAAATATGTAGAAGAATGTATATCGGCCTAAACTGATGAAGAAATTATTTTTAAAAAAAAATTGGGGGATATTTATTATAGCAAAAAGTAAAAAGATATATTTTTTTCAAAATTGTCACTTTTTTTTTTTGTTTATATCGCAAAAAATAAAAACCACAGAGGTGATCAAATACCACCAAAAGAAAGCTCTATTTGTGGAGAATTTTTTTTTTTTGGGGGGTACAGCATTGCATGACCGTGCAATTGTTAGTTAAAGCGACGCAGTGCCAAATTGTAAAAAGTGCTCTGGTCAGGAAAGGGGTAAATCTTCCGGGGCGGAAATGGTTAAATGCTGCAATACCGGTTGCTCAGCAGAAAGAAACAAATATAATATTGTTTTGAACCAGGTGACACTTGGGAAGGGCTGATCCAGTTTTACTAACCTTATATAATTGTGTTCCCAACATTTGCCACTGTAACTTTCATGAAATCAAAATTTTATTGTATTTCCAAGCTATAAACTGGATGTTTTCAATTCCAAATGCTTGACTGACTTTATTATTTTTTTCCTACCTAAATAAAATGAATACTTTAGCCAAAGGTTTGCAACAATTTAGATAATCATTAAACCTTAACTTTCAGTTATCTTTATCTACAGTATGGTGGATGATGCACTTAAAGGTAAAGTCTTAAAGTGTTTGTAAACCCTTACAAATCACTTTGACCTACAGGTAAGCCTAGATTAAGGTTTACCTGTAGGTCCAAGAAATATCTCCTAAACCTACACGGTTTAGGAGATATTTACTAAGAGACAGTCACAGCTGTCTACAGCGCATGCGCCGTAGACAGCGGCACGCAGGCGCACTATCGCCGTTAGCAGCGGCATGCCGTTAGTGGTGGCTCCCGTGCGCATGCGCGGGAGTGACGTCATCGCTGCTTCTGCGCTGTGAGTGGCCGGAGCAGAGATACCCAGAAAAAGATGGACGCTCTGTGCTACTGGGGACAGCGGTGACTTCACTGGCTCCTGTGTCAGGTAAGTGACACATAATGGGCTACTATGCGATGCGATGCATAGTAGCCCATTATGCTTTACCTTTGCAGGGAGACAACGAGGAAGTAAACCCATCAGGTATTTATTACCTCTCCCACAGACCACAAAACTGAGGCCGCGTACACACGGGCGGATTGTCTGCCCAACTTAGTCCGCTGAAACGTGTTTCAGCGGACAATCCGCTCGTGTGTGGGCTTCAGCGGACTTTTTCAGCGGACAGTCTGACGGACTAAGTCTTTTGGGAATTTCCGTAATTTTGTCCGTCCAAACTTGGTTTCAGCGGACAGTCCGCTCGTGTGTAGGCAAGTTGGACGGACTAAGTATGGCGCATGCTCAGAAAGGATTTACACGCCGAAGGTTGCATTGCAGTGTATTGGACGCCGTATTTCTAGTCCCGTCGTACGTGCTGTACACGTCATCGCGCAAGCTTTCAGCGGACTGTCTGTTCATCGTGTGTGGTCAAGTCCGTTCATTCAAAAGTTGGACGGACTGTCTGTCGGATTGTCTGACGAACTTAGTTGGGCAGACAATCCACCCGTGTGTACGCGGCCTGACAATGACTTCATCTGCAAAATGCATTGTTTAGGAGGTATTTACTTTAAACTGCTTATTGGTTCTCGTCATGGCAAAAAAAAATAATTACAGTTCAGACAAAGTCAGGATTGATAATCAATAGGTTAAACAAGCTTATTAGGTGAAAGTTCTTTTGGATGTCTGTGTGCACGAGGTCGTAAAGTGTATGGCATAGGAGAGTTAAAGCCTGGACCAAAATCTAATCAGACATATGCCGCGTACACACAATCAGAATTTTTGTCGGAAAAAGCTCTAATGGTTTTCCCGACGGAATTCCAACGGGATTTCGCTCAAGCTGTCTTGCATACACACGGTCACACCAAATTCCGACCGTCAAGAACGTGGTGACGTACACCACGTATGACGGGACTAGAAAAAGGAAGTATAATACCTAGTAGCCAATAGCTTCCATCTCCTAGTTGAATCTGAGCATGTTTGAGTTTTTGCGTGTTGGAATTGCATACACACGATCGGAATTTCCGATAGAAAGTTTTTCCATCGGGAAAATTGAGAACATGCTATCAATTTTTTTGCTGCCGGAAATTCAGACAGCTAAATTCCGATGGAGCATTCACACAGTCGCATTTTCCGATGAAAAGCTCTCATCTGTCTTTTTCTGGCCCGGAATTCCGATCGCGTGTATGCGGCATGAGTGTTGCTCAGCCATTCACGGTAAGCTGAATGAGTACAGGGCTTCCCTTTATTGGCTGAGGTGGAGATCATGACATCATCTTCCTGCCTCTCCACCTCAGCCTTCATAGAATACAAAGTTTCCTGTGAATGTCTGAGCACAACTTAGCTTGACTCGATTTTATTCTGGGAGTGGGATGAGAAGTCCCTGTCCCACAACTGGAGCACAGCGCTGTATACTGTATGTAGCTGATGATACATTCAGTTTATACAGCGCTCCACAGAGACTGCTTCTGTTAGCTATCTGCCTGCACATCCCCTGCATTGACAGTTACATTTCGTAACAGTTCATCGGATATAGTTCATGTACATTTCCTGTAGTTTACCCCAACAAGTACCTGTTGATCTGTCAGAAATTCTAGCAACACACAGGATTTTTGTTGACTAATGCCCCATACACACGGTCAGACGAAAACAAAATCCATCCGTAGCCAATAGCTTTCATCTCTTAGTTTATTCTGAGCATGCGGGGCACTTTGTCCGTCTGAACTGTCTACATGCGATCGGAATTTATGCGATCGGAATTTGTTGTCAGAAAATTTTAGATCCTGTTCTCAAACTTTGTGCGTCGGAAAATCAGATGGAAAAAGTCAGATGGAGCCCACACACGGTCAGATTTTCTGACAACATGATCCGATCGCGCATTTTCCATTGGAAAATCTGACCGTGTGTATGGAGCATAAGTGTTGTCAGCTCTACCCAATGTCTTTTGCTAAACTACTCAACCTCACTCTCACACTCTCAGCCCTCTACAACGTAAAGACTAATCGTTCTGTAATCCAAGCTAAGGCCTAGGAAACAGGTTGTGTGCTGAGGACACAGGGCAGCTCTTAATTTCTGACAAAAGTTTTATTTTTTTTGTACATTTACAAAACTAAAATAGCAAAATTCTTTCAATGGTATACATGACAGAGCAAAATGGTGCACATAGTTAATCATTAGGGATAACATACATTTTAATTGTCTATGCAGGGGATGAATAGGTAGATACTAAGGGGTTGATTTATTATTATTGTTGTTATACAGGATTTATATAGCGCCAACAGTTTGCGCAGCACTTTACAACATGAAGGCAGACAGTACAGTTACTATACAATTCAATACAGGAGGAATCAGATATTTACTAAAGGCAAACAGACTATGCATTTGGAAAGTACAGTTGCACTTTGCAAGGACAGTTGCTCCAGAGCTTAGTAAATGAGCAAAAGCTCTGCTGACTTCCATCATCCAATCATGTGCAAACAAAAATGCAGTTTTTACTTTTATTTTCCTTGCCTCTGATTGGGTACTTTTTGCAAAGTGAAGCTTTACTGGAAGTGCAGTTGCTCCAGAGCTTAGTAAATTACTTTGCAAAAAGTACCCAATTAAGTACAGGGAAATAAAATAAAAAATGTTTGCTTGCCCATGATTGGATGATGGAAGGCAGTAGAGCTTTTGCTCATTTACTAAGCTCTAACTACACTTGCAAAGTGTATAGTCCATTTGCCTTTAGTAAATCAACCCCTAAGTCCCAAGAATATATTTGAATTAAAGAACTGCAGGATTCTTATAGTCTTTGTGTACAACAATTTCTGTCTTCATCTGTACTAGCCTTAAACCTAAATCCACTGCATGTGCTATATCTGTGCGAAATCTCACTGCTGATTATTTTAGATTGTTGTTACAGTAAACATATTAGTAGCAGACATGGATGGCCTATAATCTTAAGTATTGCAGATTTGTTATTTCCAGTGCACACCCTGGTAAAACCAGGCCTGAAGTGATTTATTAACCTTTACTCAATGATGTGTTATCAGATGATCTTCTTGTAAAGTTAACAATTTGCTTTCAGAATGTAGAAATCCAAGATTACTTGTTACCATTGCTGACCTATAAAAAGTATATGCTCCAGGGCTGCTATCCTAAACCTTTTTACCTAGCAATTCACAGACCCTGAATAAATTTGCAAACAAGTCCAAAAAATCCAATGTCCAATGCTATATGCTTTTTCAAAGTGATATTAAACCCTTTGTTTCAAAGAGCTTTCAGCAGATGATTTAAAGTGGAGTCCCAACCCCCAAAAAATGTATTAATGTGCTTAAAAAAAAAAAAAAACATTTGGAGAAAAAAAAATGTTTTACTCACTTCTAAATGCCTGTTGCTAGGGGGTCCCTCGTAGCCTGTCTCCTTCGGCGCCTGGGCTCCTGATGTCACTTCCCTCGGCGCAGGAAGGGAGATCGCCTCTCCTCCTCCCTCTTGTCAATCATCTGGGACACGTGACAGGTCCCAGATGACTGCGCGGCCAGTCACGGCGCGTGGCTCACGCATGCGTAGTGGGTGCGTCGCTGAGAGGAGGGGGAGACGAGCGAGGCTTTGATCCCCCGCATCGCTGGACCCTGGGACAGGTAAGCGTCTGATTATTAAAAGTCAGCAGCTGCAGTATTTGTAGCTGCTGACTTTAATTTTTTTTTTTTTAAGTGGGAATCCTGCTTTAATCATTTACTGCATATGCGGCTTCTTTATCTTTTAGTTCTTCCCCATGTTTCTGTTAAGCTGTTGCCAAGATCACTTCCTCTAGGTTTCCAGTTAGAGGGTCACTCCCTTCTCTTGCAGCATCCTATGGAGCTACCTTTTCATGTAGGTATTAAAGTTGTGTCTCACGGAGAAACTCCGCCATCTTAAGTCACTCACACTCTTTTGGCCTGAAGCCTTCCTCCAGAAATAAAAAAATCACAAATACGGCCTTTTAATGTTCTTTACAGTGACAGAAGCATACTGTAATGTACAGTCCTTTACATCATGACTTTAATGCCGCGTACACACGATCAGACAAAACCGTGTCCAACAAAACCGTGGATTTTTATTCGAAGGTTGTTGACTCAAACTTGTCTTGCATACACACGGTCACACAAATGTTGGCCAACAATTCCGAACGTTGGAACGTGGTGATGTACAAGACGTACAACGAGCTCAGAAAAAGGAAGTTCAATAGCTAGTGTGGCTCCTTCTGCTTGATTCCGAACATCCGTGAACTTTTGTGTGACGGACTTGTGTACACACGATCGGACTTTCTGCCAACAAAGTTTTGTTGGTGGAAAATTTAAGAACCTGCTAGCAAACATTTGTTGGCGGAAAGTCCGACAACAAATGTTCGATGGATCACACACACATACACACTTTCCGAAAACAAGCTCACATCCAACATTTCCTGTCGGAAAATCTGAACGTGTGTACGCGGCATAACACTCAACGTCCGGACAAACATATTCGGCACAGTGCATCACCAACACAAACTTAGAATAGCTACCCAGTCTTCCAATGTCCTCATTGCTGGTCCCCCATTGGTGGCTTCTCCAAATGAGCTTATTTAGGCCTACTCCAAAGGGTTCTCTTCCTCATGCTACAGGTTTACATGCTAGTATACCAGGGGTAGCCTATTCCCATCATCACCCTTTTCTGACTCTAGGTCAGTGGTTCTCAACTCCTGTCCTCAGGACCCACTACCAGGTCAGATTTTAATTATTACCTTGGGGAGATGCAGACTAGAATACTGAAATCACTGAACAGCAAATGATATCACCTGTGATGTATTTCAGTTATCTTGCAAACCTGGTCAACATTTGGAATGTTACTAGTTTGTAAATGTTTATTCTCTTTAAAAGTGCTAGAGAAGCCAATAGTTATACATTTTGATTAGATGTCTGCAGATTGAATTCCCCAATTCTCAAAACACTTGGGAACTCCAGATGTGACATCACTACATCTGTAGTCCTATGTTTATGCCCCATGTTTTGGCCGTTGGGGATCCTATGTATTTTTATTTAAAATTGCGAATGAAGCAAAACCATTAGGATAACCCCTACTTCCACAATATAAATGAGACTGGATGTGGAAGCAATGGGATCTTTGGTGGGGAAATTTTGAAAATGAGTTCCCAGAAGATATAAGAAACTAGAAATCCCCTCATTCCACACTCATAGCTAAAATATTAGTTATTGATGGAATGTCCCAGCTGGCTACACATTACAGTCTCATTGTATGATCTACTTTACATTTACCAGCAATATGAGGTACGAGAGCTTTCTTTATTTGATATAAAGATATATAGATATAGATATATGACCTGCACAACCATAAAACACAAAATATAGATAAAATCTATACATGAACTTTAATGACATACTAGTCTTAGTCCATACGAATCAATATTGAGTTGGCCCACCCTTTGCAGCTATAACAGGTTCAACTCTTCTGGGAAGGCTGTCCACAAGGTTTTGGAGTGTGTCTATGGGAATGTTTGACCATTCTTCCAGAGGCACATTTGTGAGGCACTGATGTGGACAAGAAGGCCTGGCTCACAGTCTCCACTCTAAGTCATCCCAAAGGTGTTGAGTTGCACTGGTCCAAATCATTTGGTGGAGGGAGGATTATGGTGTGGGGTTACTTTTCAGGGATTGAGCTTGGCCCCTTAGTTCCAGTGAAGGGAACTCTTAAAGAGTGAGCATACCAAGAAAATTTGGACATTTTCATGCTCCCAACTTTGTGGAAACAGTTTGGGGATTGCCCACAACCCCACATCATAATCCCCCCTCCACCAAAAGATTTAGACCAGTGCACAAAGCAAGGTCTATAAAGACATGGATGAGCGAGTTCTGACTTCAACCCAATAGTACACCTTTGGGATGAATTAGAGCGGAGACTGAGAGCCAGGCCTTTTCGTCCAACATCTGTGCCTGACCTCACAAATGTGATTCTGGAAGAATGGTCAAACATTCCCTAATGCCGCGTACACATGACCAGACTTTTCGACGGACTTGGTGCAGCGGACAATCCGACGAACTTTGCAGCTGAGGTCCGCCGGACATTCAAACGAACGGACTTGGCCACACACGATCACTCCAAAAGTCTGACAAATTTGAACGTGATGAAGTAGAATAAGGAAGTTCATAACCAGTAGCCAATAGCTGCCCTAGTGTCAGTTTTAGTCAGTCGGACTAGCACACAGAAGAACGGATTGTCCACTAAAAGCCGAGTGTGGCAGACAAATTTGAAGCCAGTCTTATTTCTAGGTCCGCCAGAGTTTTGGGAAGAAAAAGTCAGTTGGAGCCCACACACGATTGAATTGTCAGACGGACTTTGGTCTGCCGGACCAAGTCTGCCGGAAAGTCAGATCGTGTGTACGCGGCAATAGATATACTCCTAAACCTTGCGGACAGCCTTCCCAGAAGAGTTGAAGCTGTTATAGCTCCAACTCAATATTGAACCCTACTGATTACTGGGATACCATTAAAGTTCATGTGTGTGTAAAGGAAGGTATCCCAATACTTTTGGTAATATAGTGTATATCCATATTTATTGTATACAAAACAGACCCACAAAATATAAACATGATTTATGTGTGCAGGTAGCGGGCTATTGCTCATAATAATACATCTGGTGTTTACCTATGTGAGCATAATCTACACAGACAGCAGTAACAAACTAAATATAATGATGATGTCACATATGTTCACATCTATAACTTTTGAACATTTTTCATATTTACAGAAAATTGTAAATATTCTCATATGATGGTAAATATATTATAAATAATAATTTTCCCTACTTCTACAATTAGGATTTAATTTAAATACATGGTGGAGCAAGCACCGATGAGCCTAAACCTAAAATAACCATTCAGAAGCTTTCACTTATATGACATCAGGGAATTGATGACATATGAATGGTTTCTATGGGTTACTATACATCATTACTTTTTTGTGATAATAATAAAAATAATTTCTTCCCTGTATTTATATGACCTGCACAACCATAAAACACGACTAAGTACATGTGACCTGAGTTCTGCCCTTATTCATTGAGCTGTTGCCTTCTCTAGTTTTTCTCCAGGTGCTGTATAAAAAATCTTGCTGGAAAAAAAAAAGCAAAAATAATGTAGGCTTCTTAATTTAACCTTGATTGCTTTATATAGGCTATAGTAATGATAAGAGCAGGTAGGTGGACTTGGAAATATCAGTACAACAATCTCTAAAGAGGTCCTAAGAGATACATGGAGGTAGTGTGTTTCATTTAGCTCCAATCTGTCAGCAACTGAAACTTTCGTTTTAGGAGAATAAAGACAAATATACTGGGCATTCAAGCTATTGAATACAGTTTAAGAATAGCAAAGGCATGAAAAAAACATGTAACTTAAATATAGATGGTGGTGAGACAACTGCAGGGCTGGCCCAAGACATTCTTCTGCCTGGGTCCAAGAATGAAATGCTGACCCCAAAAAAAAAAAAATTCACGCCCACCAAAAATTTGCCTAGGTTCACATCAGTGTGGGTGCGTAGAAATTACACATGTTCCCACACCCACATAAAAAACACGCTGTGGGTGCCATTAACTCTTAATTGCACGCCCATGCACTGAAAAATACAGTTTGATCTACAGCACACATAAACACGAAAGCACCATGCAGTTTCGGTGCAGCCACATTTTAAAAAAGGTTCAGAAAACATAAGTACAGAAGCCTATTCTAATGAATGGGCTACTTTGCCCATGCAAATGCCGCACAGAGAACTGCTTAGATATAAAACTAGCTTCAGATGGGTAACAGCTTCACTTAAATCTCAGTTTTTGCACATCAGCTCCATTACTTTTGGGTGGGCTGGAGGGGCAATTTTCTTTAGCCAATGATCAGCACTTGATGAGAGAGACTTTCCCTGAGTAAATATAGTGCAGCCCACTATACTTGCCCACTATACCTGCTGATAGTGGGATGCACTTTATTTAATCAGGGCAAGTCCCTCTCATTTACAAAATGTACAGTACACATCATGTACTTACTACTGTGATCCTGTTAGGAATGGCTACTCAGTGCTGGTCATGGAGGGTGCCTTCCTGCTATAAATTCAAAATGTAAAAAGTAGGGGATAAAGCATCACTGAAAAATATATAAATAGGTAGTAGACTGCTCAACCATGTAATGGGTGGGGTCCCTAGAACCAAAGTTGCCTTTGGGGGTGTAAAAAAGGGTATAAACTGAGCTCATAGAGAGCAAAAGTTAACAAAGGGGCTCCATGTAGAAAACTCTACAGCATGAGTCCAAAAATGTATTAGTACAAAAATAGTAATTGATCACCAAAAGAACACATAAATCAAAAACCTTCCCCATACCATAGTTAAAAAATTTGTGACAACATTGTCAATAAGGTAAATTAAAAAACAGCCCAGGCTCTCAAGCATGCATACAATCACACCAAGGGGCTAGCATTAATGACCAGTAGATGAAGCTAAATATAGCATAAGTTGACAACTAATACCTAGACAGGTATGGAAGAAAACATTTTTTTCCCCCAAAAACAAGGATATGAACTGGTGTAATACTTCAATAATGGCAATAATTAAAAGAGCATTATCAAGTTGTATAAAGTCATATGGAAATGTAGCCCCAAGGGACTCATGCAGTCATGGACACACCCACTGATAGTCTGTATACCGCCAAGATGACATGGATAGAGAGAGTGGCAAACATTAAGTCTCAAGCCGTTTAAGACAAGTCACACAGGAGCACTGCAGTTCAGGGTATATAATGTATGTTATTGCGGAATCTCACTGCCCCATGCAATGATCTCACCCACAGCCCTGCTGGATCTGCGGTCCGTCCGAGACCACTGTACGTGACTTCCATTGTTCTCCTTCAGTCAGACCTCTGGAGGTGTTGTCAGTGTCCGTGCTCTCCCAGACTAATGCCGTTCAGAAGTTCCTTGTGGTGCTTGTGATGCTAGCGAGCTCCATTTGGAACAATGCAATGTGGGAAATATAAAGCCGCGTGAGCATGCCGGAGAGACCGGGTCACATGACACAATGACATCAATCTGTTTCGCTCAGTAGGTCACATGAGCTTCGTCAGGACATGGTGGTAGTCGAATTAGTAATTCGAAGAGGTAATGCTCTTCCCTTCTAATGCCTTGTACACACGGTTGGACATTCCGACAACAAAATCTGTCTGATTTTTTCAGATGGATTTTGGCCCAAACTTGTCTTGCATACACACAGTCGCACAAAGTTGTTGGAAAATCTGATCGTTCAGAACGAGATGACGTAGAACATGTACGACGGGACTATAAAGAGGGCAGTAGCCAATAGCTTTCGTCTCCTAATTTATTCTGAGCATGCGTGGCACTTTGTTCGTCGGAACTGTCTACACACGATCGGAATTTAAACAATCAGATTTTGTTGTTGGAAAATTTTAGATCCTGCTCTCAAACTTTGTCGGAAATTCCAATGGAAAAAGTCAGATGGAGCCCACACACGATCGGATTTTCCGACAACAAGATCCGATCGCACATTTTCCATCGGAAAGTCTGACCGCGTGTACAGGGCATGAATCTTAACCCACCAGATACCACCGTATTATACAACCAGTATCATGGTTTAGCAAATAAAATGAGACAATTAAAAAATGTGAATACATTCTGGATATAAAGTTATAATGGTCAAACTTTTAAAGTACATTCAGTCCAGCTGGGAAATTCATCCAGGCATTCAAACTAAATTAACACAGGAGTAGAAATCTAGATGGCATTTGATTTAAGTGAGAAGTTAAAGGGGAACTCCACCAATGGAGATTCTCCTCACAGAGCTCATTATCATTTCATTTTAATTTGAATGTATGATCGGTTCTAGGGATCAAGGAATACTTGCAGACTAAATTCAGTGTTTAGTTCCTTGGGGATCATCATATGTAATCGATAAATCCACACTTTTTCCCTCCACAGGAGGACTGTGTCAAAGTACCCCCTGCGGTTGGACAAAGTAAGAGCAAAAAAGCCCTTCACGTTAAAAGGCCTTTGGGGGAAGAATTGTGGAACCTATCAAAGTGTTGGGCAATAGGGCCCCGTTCGTGGTTGTCCTTATTTTTGCTTTTATTTGTATTTCTTATGCTACTCAGATGTTCATCAATGCGGATACACAGCTGACGTTTGGTCTTACCAACGTACAATGTTTTGCAGGGACATTCGAGAATGTATAAAACCCATGTCTGTGCTGCAATTGATAAATTGTTAAATCTGATATATATTTCACCTGTGCGGATGGTAAAAAGCATCTGTGCGCTCTACAAAGCAACAAATGTGACAATGCCCACATGGAAACATACCCCTAGTGCGGGGAATATCAGTCAGACAGTTTTTAGATGGAGTGTGTATGAATTCAGAGTGCACCCGGCTGTCCTTGAGATTTCTAGTTTTCCTAGAGACCAATAGCAATCTCGGACTGACAATTCAAGAAAGGTCAGGAGATCGGGTCAAAATGTTTGGTTAAAATTTACCAAACTTCATCCCATTGAGACCCATAATGGGTGATGATACGTACTGGGGAAGTTTGAGACGGGATGGAAAGGGATTACGAGTCCTGTATTGTTTTGGTACCAATGAGATCCTCATGTTTAGCTGAAACCCTCCTATGTGCATGCCTAATATTTTTGAGAGAATAACCCCTATTTCTAAATCTCCTATAGAGCTCACTAAATTCAGATTGATAGGCCACCTAACTGGAATGGTTCCCCTGGATACAGAAAAACTGGGCAGTTGGGATGCCTTTGATGAGTGATAGAGGATGGTGGCTGGAGGCCAGGAGGAGTGTGTTGGCTGCTGTTTCCTTCGTAAAAGTCCTGGTTTTCAATCTGCCACTACGGGCAGATATAGAAAGGTCAAGGAAGGAAATTGTTTCAAAATCTCAGGTATAAGTAATTTTAATATTCCTGTTGTTGGCATTTAGTTCAGACAGCTCCTCTGCTTTTCTGGGAGATCTGCTCCACCCCAGTCCCACCCCCCCTCTCCCCACTCCCCAAAAGTACAACATGCAAGGATGACACTGCACGCTAGAGGGAGGGTGGTGTTGTCAATACCGATGTGCCCGGCCCGCAACACAGTCAACACAGGATGCAATTTAGTTATCCTTACACTGCACTCTCGGGAGCAAAGCGACAGTCTGCCCCTGTTGCCACAGCCAAAGTGCCATCTGCAATAGACCCAGCAGGACACATGGTAGGGTCAGCCATGGACAACTGCTCCAGGACCTACTGTGAAATAGCAAATAAGCTAATAAGCAATGTTGGCACATGCATGCTAAAGTTCTACTTCCCTGTTACCATTGAAAAGAAGAAAGGATTGGATTGGTCATGTAGAGAATTCCCAACAACTGCTAAATATCTCTGTACAATAACCAACATGTCCACTCATTAGAAGCACTCTATGAAAGTGGTGTGCTTAATCTAGCTACCGTCTCTCCACAACTGATATACCAATTGGGCATTTCAGAATGACAGCACAGCAGCATGAAAAAAATATGCCTTGGGCATTAAAGTTATTGTATAAGTTTAACAATGATAGCAGTATTAAAAATGTGTAGCTGATCAATAGAAGACACACCCGCTCTTCCTTCAAAGCACAGCGACATCCTTTTAAAATAGCGAACCAGCCAATTAGCAAAGGTTTATCATGCCTTATAAAGTTTTACAACCCTATTACCATTAAGAAAAAAAAAGAATTGGGCTAGCCATTGAGAGAAATTCCAATGACTGCTTAATCAATAACAAGTATGTGAACTAATTAGGAACACTCTATGAAGGCAGTGGACTTCAATTAGCTATGATTTCTCCACAACTGAAATATCTGTATTAAGAGCAAACAGACAAACACATTGGGAATTCAATTTTTATATACAAATAGCAACAGCATGAAAAAATGTTCAGATCAACAAATGGTAGAGAGACAACTACCCTAGTATGAAATAGCTAATCAGCCGATGAACAAATGTGGCACAAGCGTGATGAAGTTCTTCCTTCCCTATTACCATTGAGAAGGAAGAAATGGGCTGGCCATACAGAGATTTTCCAACTGGAAAATATCTCTGTACAATAACAAGCATGTCCATTGATCAGAAGCATTTTATATCTTAGAGAGTAGGCCAAAACTGCATAATCCTCATCAAAGTGTTGCATCTCGCCATCAAATTGGGTACGGGGAGATAAGGTTGCTTGTTGGCACCCTGTCTCTTGCAGTCATCTTTATAATCAATATGTAAAGAGTCAGAAATAAAAATTGCCATAAAAATACTTCTGAGGTCTGGTATAAATCAAGTTTCATTGAAGATAAAACAAGGTAAAAAAATGCAAACTCCTTGGTAAATAATTGTTTTCATCTGGTGTGAAGATGTGTATTTTATTTTTCATGTTATTAACATAATAAATATATACACCCAAGCCTTTCTATTATTCCTGAAATTGTACAGCAGCTCAATGGTAAAGTTATTGACAGAGAAACCTCCAGAAATTGATGCAGTTTTCTTCACACATCTTAGCCACCGGATACTCAAACATAACTTTTGTTTTACACCATTAAAACTATATTTGCAATATATATTATTTCCCCACTTAATAGGCAGCTTAACAAAAAATTAGATAGTGGCACCTATAATTGGAGCTATGCATATTAGATATATAAAGATCAGAATGTTAGAAATACCCATCTTAATCCTCTATAATCTTTTCTTTTTTGGTCAACTGCATATCAGCAACTACCTCTCCTCTTCTCCTGTACACTATAAATCACTTTGCTCTTCTTATTACCATCTATCTTTTTTTCCTTACTATTATTGTCCATTTCTCTCCTTCTTCCTGCCGAAAAATCACTTTCCTTCCCCCAAGAGAAAAATTGCACATATGTTTTTTTCTATTAACTTCGTTGGCTTTGCCACCTGGCCCCTTTCTAGTAGGTTCTCATTCACCTTCTAAGATTGCACAGTTCTTATCTAAATCAAAATAATATAGCACTGAAACCAAATTAGTGTATAATATTATTTTGTTTTTGATAAGGACTAAGCAATATTAGAAGGTGATTGTACCCTGACCAATGACATGATTAGGTACAGTCCAATCTCTTGGCAGTCTAAAAAAGCCATCTAGCTGGGGAAGAACATGAGGTAACGTGGGTGGATATTAGAATTTGGATTTTGATAGTCATCCAGTTGCACATCAGCAGATATTTTTCTGCTGAGAGCTGGTGACAAAATACAGGGGGTTTTTTAATGGATGACATATGTTAATATCACAAAGGGTTAGTTGTATATACTTGTTTAAAGTTGAACTCCAGGCAGTTATGTGCAAGTTAATGAAGCTGTGTATTAATTAAGTTAATTAAGTTCCTTAATTTGATTTGCCTTCAGCCTTCTGTAGTATATATCTAGCAAAGCTCAGACTGGGTGAGTGAGAAGCAGCACAAGTAGCATGTTGTTAGGACAAGAGGAGAGTGTCATAAGGATAAGCTCATCAGTCAACTTCTCCTTTCACTGTCCAGTCACAGGGTGGAGAAGGGACAGGAAATGTCAGTGAAAACAGCAAGGTGTGACAATTAATTTTCCCAGAATGGCCTGTAAAAAAAGTTTTCTTACCCATAGACTAGCGGCTGTTGTCCCCTTCAAAGTAGTCCCCTTGTGAAGCGACACACATTCTGCATTCCTCAAAAGATCAGATGAAATTTGAAGATAACATTCTTTCTGATTTTCCATCAAGATTCAAGGCACCGTCTTTGTGTCAATCTTTCGCAATCCAAATTTCTCAAAATTTCTGCAAATTTCTCCATTAGAGTCTGGTGTAGTCTTTTCCTATTCATGTTTAATTCTTCTACCATCATTCACATACTCAATCTTGGATCTGAGTGTACAAAGGTTCGCACTCGTGTTATTTCTTCTACTACTCCATAAAGATTGAGACTCAGATGAGTGCAAGTTAGAACACGTCAGACCACACTTTAGTGTGAATGGCTGTGTTATCCAATGCCATAGTGCTACAACTGCGGGCATTCTGAGAATTATATTGTCACACTTTGTACAGGTATGTAAAACAAGAACTGGATGGAGAAAAAATGTAAAACAACTCCCTAGTATATATTAAATGTGAATATGTAACTGTTTACCTGGAATTCAGATTGGAGATAAATATTTTATTCTTGAGGTCTGGACAGTTTTCCATCAGCTTATTTTGGTGTTCATCCATATTAAGATTTAAGGCCACATAAGGCTCATATCTCTATAGATTCTGACCACTTATAATTCTTTAAACTCCAAAAACAAAATCTTTCGTTCCAAGTTTAGTATATGTCCTGCCGAAGAGAGGACCAAAAACAAAATCTTTCACTGGATTCCTGATATTCTGCTATCATAGTCATTGCTACTTCATGCTTGTAAAATGAGCAAGTTAGTAACTGTCTGCTAAAGTCTCCATAGTAGCCACTAGGGAAAACAGCAATTAGGATCGGACTACTTCACTCAGCCAAACAAATGAAGATAATAATAAATAGAGGGAGGGCAGCAGTCCCAGTGAGATACAAGCAATCGGCTTGCAATCATCTCCAAAAAAAAAGAAAAAAGAACTCCATGGAAAAGTCTCAAAAAAGAAATAAAAATCCATCTATGGCCAGTTTTAGACATCGGAAATTGGCATTAAATAAGCTATACGTCTACCCAAATAATCTCTTGTTCCAGTAATATATATCTAATACAATATTCCAATATACATAACTATGCAGACAAGGGTTTTAAACTTATTTTTCATTTTGTAATTCAATTACATTTTCAAATAATGAAACCCCAAGTATGAAGTAGTTTAATTATATTACAATAGTTTAAAACAAACAAATGGAGAAAGCGTTTGTTGATTTAAGGATTCCATACCTCAGCATAAAACACACTCATGTTTTTTTCCTTCTCGCACTTGATTGCACTGTAATCCAGGATCATTTCAAACTGTGGATTATAAAATTATATTGCTTAAGAAACTTCTTAAACTTTTCCATTCGTAATGGCACAGAATCAGTCATTCGGCAGTAATTCTTTCCCAGAGCTCATATAAAAAAGGTCATTGGCTTGATAGAAAGGAATAAAGAACAAGTCACAAAACAGGGCAGAGTGAAATGTGGAGCTGGACAAAACTAGAGAGACCTGTAAGACAAAATGAACTCTGATCCTGCACTATATTATTCACCTGGAACTAAGTTTGTTTAACTCTATAGTATTCCTAGAAAATGTTCCTTCTAAGTAACTGGAGAACTTAGTGTTCTTTGTTCTGGAAATGGATTGCCACCCAGCAACAGCTGTTGAGTAAAGTGCTAGCCTTCCAGAGGTCTGTTCAGAGTCAAATCTCCTTCCTGTCTTTGAAGGAGGGTACCCAGTGAAAGAATCACGCCAGTTTTTATTTATTTTTTTATAAACTTTATTTTTTAAAACACTTTTTAAAAATTAAACTTATTGCTATCACAAGGGAGTTAAGAAGCCCCCACTAAATGTCCCCTTTGCACTCTGTTGAAGATGCTAGAGCACTGACTGTGCTCGATCAGCTTCTTCCCCAGCCAGAGTGGCCGGGGTTTGATAACTGTGAACCCGGAAGTGATCAGTGCTAAAGGGGTTCTAGGTTCACACTCCCCAGGAATGTTTGCTGATCCCTCACTGCTCTATATCCTGACAGGGACAGTTTAGTCCAGACAGGTGGTGGCGGGTAGACAGGTGGGCAACCGCTTCCTTAGCATGTACAAGTAATCAGAGGCTTCTACAAGAAAGCTGGCAGTCAGAAACAAAAGCTGTGCTGCAACAGTTACAGCAGTGGCAGAAAAGGGGTTAAAACAGATTTAGGTCATAACTAATTTACACTCAGTTTGCTAGTTTTTTAAGTAAAATGCTTCTTTTATTTTTTGTTGCAACTAATGCCACGTACACACGACCAGACTTTTCGTCAGAATAAACTCTGAAGGTCTTTCCGAAGGAGTCCCGACCGAATGGACGTGCCTACACATGATCACACCAAAGTCTGTTTGTTTCGAACGCGATGACATACAACGGGACTAGTAAAGGAAGTTCAATAGCCAGTAGCCGATAGCTGCCCTTGCGTTGTATTTGGTCCGTTGGACCAGCATACAGACGGATGGTTTTCCCGCTAGGAATTGATTCCGTCAGAAAGATTTAAAACATGTTCTATTTCTAGGTCCGTCAGACTTTTTGAAAAAAAAAGTCAGATGAAGCCCACACATGATTGGAATATCTGATGAAATTATTCCGTCTGACCTTTTCTGACGGAAAGTCTGGTTGTGTGTACGCGGCATAAGTGCTACTAATCTTCTGCAGTCATTTCTTATTTACATGCAAGCCCCAGTGGCTGAATGGCATGATATTTGTCAAGATAGCCTTTTGTAGTCTCCACTAAAAGCTCATGTGATCGGGTGACAACACAGGAGCACAACTGAGAGACAGGCATAGAATATTGTCACCCTCTAGCAGGAAGTGCCTGAACAAGGACATCCTTTTAGAAATACATTATTTTAATAAAAGCTTCAAATTTAAAAATGACAAAAATTATTTGAAATTAAATTACTGTGTTAATGCGTTTATGAGATTTTAGTGTTTGGTTTTACATATACTTTACTATAACACATAAAAAAGGCTTAAATAATCCTGAAGCATTATAAAATTTACAATACACTGAAAACCCCAAAGAAATTCTGGAAAAGAAATTGAGTATAAGCATGTTTTAGATGGCACAAGAAGTTCCTTGTATCCTTTTTTTAAAATATGTTCTGAAGGAAGGCCAAACAGAAACAGTGGAATTAAAAACAGTTTCATGTTGTAATGGTAGAACAATTTAAAGCATCCAACTGGTTCATTAAAAATCCCAAAGACTTTTGTTTAAAGCTCTCCAGACAGAGAACAGAAATATAATTTGTATGTTATAATGCAAAGTAAAAAAAATTCTGCATATGTCCCTTACAAAAAAAATTTCTTTTTTGAGCAGTTTAAAAAAGAGTCTTTGTAATGATGGGACTTAGTTATGAAAAGTGTTATAAGAAGAAGGTTTCTTAAAACAACCACTCGACTGTCCATTTTGTAATTTAGAGTTTAAAATGAAACAAATATTCGAATTGGTTGTCAGACGCAATGAGAAATATTCCTATTAGCACACATTTCATATATAATTTCTACTAAAACATTGTACCAAACATTATTCTAGCTTCCCATTATTTCAATACGGTATATATTAAATATAGATAATCTTGGTATGTTGAGTGGCATTTTTCCATTTTTTCCACATTTAGGATTGAAATTTTTTTTTTTATATAGTTTGGTTATGAAAAAAATGTAATACGTATAATACATCTACGGTATATCAATCACACCAAAGGCAAGTATAGCACCATGGACAAAAATCTACAGTTTACATTTATTATCCCTTGACACGGGATGTCCTTTTTTTGAGAGTCAAGTTTTTTTATATTCAAGTAACTGGTACAGAAGCACATACCTGGCAGTAAAAGATTTTTAAGCCTGGAATCATACATGAATACTTTTAATCATGTTTGACACAGGTATGTAATATATAAACATAACATATAGCAACATACTCCATACTTAAAGCTGAAGTTTACTATATATTTATGGGGTGGATACAGCACCAAACACATTAGTTATATGTAATGGTGTATAGCTTATTAAGTGAAGGTGGCTGCGTCTGCCTAAAATCATTCCTGCACAATCAGGGATATCCATTCACAGAACGCAATGCATCGTGGGAGTATAGTAATATGAGCAATATGAATGACAGGTGGTGCAACCTTTCTCAGTAGCAGCTGCTGCGGTTAGCCTTCACACTGCCGGAAAAAATTCTGCTCAGGGCAATATCCAGGAGACACTACAAAGATCATTTTTAGCAAACGCAACCACCTGCAGGTAATTGGATACACACTATTATACATAACAATTCAAACCCTTCCAAATAGAAGTGAAAATATAAGCTTAAAGTGCTTGCACACCTTCCTTTTTATTTAACCACTTCAGCCCCGGAAGAACTGGCTGCTTAATGACCAGGCCGTTTTTTGCAATTTGACACTGCGTTGCTTTAACTGATTTAACTTTAACTTTGCGCGGCCGTGCGTCGTTGTACCCAAACAAAATTGACGCCCTTTTTTTCTCACAAATTGAGCTTTCTTTTGGTGTTATTTGATCATCTCTGCAGTTTTTATTTATTTGCTATAAACAAAAAAAGAGTGACAATTTTGAGAAACACACAATATTTTGTACTTTTTGCTGTAATAAATATCCCCAATGTTTTCCTCAGTCCTCAGCTCAGGCCGATATGTATTCTTCTTCATATTTTTGGTAATATAAATTAAAAAAGAGTATATTGATTGGTTTGCGCAAAGGTTATAGCGTCTACAAAATAGGGGATAGATTTATGGCATTTTTATTATTTTATATTTTTTACTAGTAATTGCAGTGATCTGCAATTTTTATCAAGACTGCGACATTATGGCGGACACATCGGACACTTTTGACACATTTTTGGGTCGATTGACAATTATACAGTTATCAGTGCTATAAAAATGCACTGATTACTGTATAAATATCACTGGCAGGGAAGGGGTTAACACATGGGGGCGATCAAGGGGTTAACTGTATTCCCTATGTTTGTGTTCTAACTGTGCAGAATGGGAGTGACTATAGGAGATGAGAGATTGTGGTTCCCAGCTTGTAGGAACTCACAATCTCTCTCTCCTCTCCTCATAGAACTAGGATGTGTGTGTTTACACATACTTCCCTGTTCTGCCTCATTTCAACCACCGGTCATGAGCACCCCGTACGTGCACCTGCTATTCTGCTTAAAGGGACCAACGTATAGCTACGACTATTAGCAGGATCGTGCTGACCTGCCGCAGTATAACGCCGGCAGCTGGTTAGCAAGTGGTTAAATAAAAATAACAAACATGCGTGTACTTACCTGCTCTGTGCAGTGGTTTTAAACAGAACAGCCCAATCCTCCTCTTTTGTGGTCCCCCGCTCCAAGTCCCTCCTCATCATTGGTTGCCCTCATGGAAAGCCACTTTCCCTGGGGGCACCAGTGCAGCCTCACTCCCGAGTCCTGCTGCTGCATTCATTGACACAGACAGCGGGACTCGACCCTACGCCCCGCTCACGAGTCAGAGGATTTGATTGACAGCAGCTCCGGCTGTTATCAATCTGTCCAATGAGGAGAGAGACAGCAGCTGAAGCCACTGTACTCATGCACGTCACTGGATTGGAGCAGGCTCAGTTAAGAAAAAGGGGGGGGCTGCATCACAGAAGATTTTCACCTTAATGTATTAAGGTGAAAAACCTTAAAGCTTTAGAACCACTTTAAGACCTATATATGGGCAAAAGCCTCAGAAAAAAAAACAGTACCAATGCTTGCCAAATATGTTCAGACCTTGCACTAGGGCAGTGATGGCGAACCTTGGCACCCCACATGTTTTGGAACTACATTTCCCATGATGCTCATGATGCTCATGCACTCTGAAGTGTAGTTGAGCATCATGGGAATGTAGTTCCAAAACATCTGGGATGCCAAGGTTCGCCATCACTGCATTAGGGTTTTGTGAATTTTAATTAAACCATACATTATACCATTTTCTTATTCAATTTCCTTTGGATTTACCTTCAACTATGTAGTGCAAGGGCCTGCTTTTTGTTATATGGTTTTGGTAAATTTAAAGGAAAATTGTATATTGTATGGCCAGCCTTAAGCCCCATCCACACTATCAGATTTTCTGCTGATTTTTGTCTTCAGATTTACCAAAACCATGTAGTGCAAGGGCCTGACTGATTGCATAAAAATTGAAACTCCTAACGTTTTATCTCATATTATTTTGGTAAATCTGAAGGAAAAAATCAGCAGAAAATCTGATAGTGTGTATGGGGCTTTAGTCTTGCTCCTATTATATGCAAACAGTGTGAAGGACTAACAAGACAAGAAGAAGAAAATTCTGTTTGTAGGTTGCATCAGACCAATGACCTTCACAAAACGGCTGAAAGACTCAGTGAAATATTGGTCAAAGATTTTGAGCTAATTATTGATTTTAGTGTGCAGCATCTTCTTATTGATTTGTACAGTAAAGACACACACGGTCTACCAGTCATTATTTTCCACTGGTCAGGAAAACCACAGTTTTTTTTTCTTTATAGCATATTGCTTTTAGTATAATATAGACTCTGGCTTTATAACTTATAACTATCATACCAATTTGCTATTGCATAGCGTTGTGGGTGTACTGTGAAAAATTCAGACAAAAGGGGACAAAGGTGCTGAAAGTTTGCAAATGGTTTATTGGGATCATGGCTGAAGATATCAGCCATAACCTCGGTATCATTAATTTCAGGTTTTTAAATTCCTTGTAATAGGAATAAAAGTGATAAAAAAAAAGGAACAGTGAAAAAAAAAATAATAAAAAAAAAAAAGTAAAATAAATAAGAAAAAAAAAAAAGAATGAAAGCACCCTCATCCCTCCATGTTCAAGCCCAGAAATGAATGCATATGTAAGTCACGCACGCATATGTAAACGGTATTCATGCCACACATGTCAGATATCGCCACGAACATTAGAGCCAGAGCAATAATCCTCTGTAACTCTAAACAGGTAACCTTTAAAGGTGTTTATCCACTTCCCTACCCGCCCATTGTCCTATGTCGTCCGCAGATGGGATCTCCTATCCTAGGTGGGCAGGGCACGCATGTTACAGAGCAGGACCGTGAATCTGTGTGTGTAAACATACATATCCATGTCATGTCAGGGGAGAGGAGACAGATTGAGTGTTCATACTAAGTATGAACACTGATCGGTCTCTGGCCCTAGTTAGTCCACTTCCTCTACAGTTAAAATCACTCCCTGGGTAATACATTTAACCCCTTGATCACCCCCTAGTGTTAACTTCTTCCCTGCCAGTGACATTTATACAGTAATCAGTGCATATTTATAGCACTGATGGCAGTATAACTGTCAGTGATCAAAAATAGTGTCAAAAGTGTCCGATATTTCCACCGCAATGTCACAGTCCCGATAAAAATCTCCGCCATTACTACTAACAAAAAATTATAATAATAAAAACGGCATAAATCTATCCCTTATTTTGTTTTTTTGTTAGTTTTTTTAAATTTGGAATATTTATTATAGCAAAAAGTAAAAAATACCGTGGTTTGCCAACATTCCACGAGCGTGTGTCAGGGCTGAAACTGGGTGGGGCATGTATACTGAGTAGTGAGAGCAACATTACTACTCCTGTCAGCCCAGCGCTGGAAGGTAGGAGGAGGAGAGACCCAGAAGGTGCAGGGGGCCTGTATGTCGTCAGGTGCTCAGAGAGCAAGCAGACCTCTAGAGAGGCAAAGGTGTGTGAGTGCCTGATGCAGGAGAGGCTGTGCTCAGGAGGACACGTATGCCCACCAAGTACACTCCCTCTAAGTAATTACTATTTTTGACTGTTTTATTATAGCTTCTGATATTTTCAGGAACATTATTTCAACCACTTTATGGCTTAAGCAGCAAGGGAACATCTCACAAATGAACTTTAAAGCTCTCTTTTGGGCTATGCCATATTCATTTTGATATTAAAATGTGCTCTACTGGCCATTTTGCATACATAAGCTATTCATATTTTTCTTACGTTTTAAGGGTCAATAACTATAACAGGTAATTGCAGAATAAAATACTCATTGTCATTTTTGAGTATTGTTTTACTCTATTAGGTGCAAATGACAATCAGAAATCCATTACTAGAAACTTGACCAATTTAAATAATGGTTAAAAAATGGAAAGTGGAAGTTACTAGCAGTGAAAAGCACATGTTAAAACAATTAGAGGATACAAAGGTATAGGTAACTGCAAATTTTGACTTTTCCGGTTAAAATCAAACTTTCTGCCTCCTTCTGTATTGGCCCTTTATTGTGATGGACAGTCTCAATTACCAAGAGGGGGGCTACAGAGTTGGAACGGGTGAGGTCAAGCTCACCTTGCAGACAAAGTAAGTTTGCATATAAATGTATTATTTTACAAATTCTGCTACACTCAAGGCTTTGATGTGCAATTTTTAATAATGGTGACTTCTGTTTATATATTTTTTCTATATGTTTAAGTTGCACTTTAAATTGCCCAGGATTATGAAGGATTTAATTACCAAGTGTACAGGGAAAATAGGTGTTATTTTCAAAGTAGAGATGATGAGGCATCAGATGTCAGATGCCCCAATGGAAACTTGGATATGCTTACTAGAAATTTTAAAGTGGTTGTAAACCCTTACAACACACTTTGACCTACAGGTAAGCCTAGATCAAGGCTTACCTGTAGGTCCAAGAAATATCTCCTAAACCGTGTAGGTTACCGAAAGACAGGCACCGCTGTCTACGGCGCATGTGCCGTAGACAGCGGCGTGCAGGCGCGCCGCGGTGAACGGCGATATGCCGCGAGTGGCAGATCCCGTGCGCATGCGCGGGAGTGACGTCATCGTGGCTTCACCGAATGACAGTGGCAGAGCGGCGAGACCCACCGAGAAGATGGACGCTTGGAACTACAGGGGACAGTGGTGACTTCGCTGGCTCCTGTGTCAGGTAAGTGATGCATAGTAGTCCATTACGCTTTACCTTTGCAGGGAATGAAAGAGGAAGTAAACTCATCAGGGTTTACTTCCTCTTTAAGTAAAAAGAAGTGAAAACGCATTAGTAGGTACTACACAGAAAAGGTTTTTGGTCCATAGACTGCCTGCTAAATGGGTCTTCACTTTTTGGCATCCCAATAAATATACCAACATTAACCTTTATCCATAATAAAAAATAGGTGGACTGGACTATTGAAGAGATTGCCATGTTAGTAGAGACAATGCCATGCCAGCCAGTCCACCATAGCACTCCTATCCTATGTGCAACACCCTCATGATTCGAAGAATGTCATATGAGAGAGTATGCCATACTACTTGTTTTATTGATATGAAGTGTTGACTTTAGTGGAGAGAGTTTCTTCTTCCAAATATCTTGGCATTCATATTTTGGATGATGCCACATGGAAAATGAACACAGCAGTGATCATTTAAAAAAAAATCACAGAAACAACTGTACCTTTTGTGAATATTTAAAAAGACATAGATAGAAAAGAAGTTATTACTGTACTTCTATTGTGGTGCAATAAAGTGTGCGCAATTGTACCATCACAGTATGGTATAGCAGTAGTACAATTAAAGAACTTTCAAAGGATTTTCAAAGGATTTTTACAGTGGTAGAATCATTGGTAGCCAGCTTCCTGTTCTGGAAAACATTTATCATACTGCTTGTTTTAACAGAGCATTAAATATAGTGAAGGATCCTTTTTATCTTTATCATTGTCTGTTTACCCTTCATCTTAGAGGTGTTATAGGACAATGAAAGCCTGCCCAGTTAGGCCAAGGAATATTTTTCTCCTGGTGCTGAATCAATCACTATTTAAAAAAAGGGTAACAGGGTATTTTTCATCATTTATAAATTTGTTTTATACAGGATGTATTATTATTATTGTATTATTTTATTATTTTGTAACTTTTATTTATATAATGCACCATTCAGGGAATGCAAATGTTAACTTCAAATTATCATTCATATAATTACCATACATGCTAGGTACACAGAAATTCTCTCTCCAGCCTGCCTTTCTTGGACATTCTCAGGATCTGTCATGTGACTTGTGATGTCATTAACCATTTTCAGACCGGACCATTTTGCTGGCTTAAGACCAGACCACTTTTTGCGATTCGGCACTGCGTCGCTTTAACTTACAATTGTGCGGTCATGCGACGTGGCTCCCAAACAAAATTGACGTCTTTTTTTTCCCACAAATAGAGCTTTCTTTTGGTGGTATTTGATCACCCCTGCGGTTTTTAATTTTACGTATTAATGATACGTATTCTTCTACATATTTTTGGTAAAATAAATCACAGATTATTGATTGGTTTGCGCAAAAGTTATAGCAGATAGTTTTATGGCATTTTTATTAATATTTTTTTTACTAGTAATGACACATCGGACATTTTTGACACATTTTTGGGACCATTGTCATTTATACAGCAATCAGTGTTATACAAATGCACTGATTCCTGTGCAAATGACACTGTCAGTGAAGGGGTTAACCAGGGGGTGGCAGTGTAGGGATTAAGTGTTCCTAGGGGCGTGTTACTAACTGTGGGGGGCTGGGCTTTGTGTTAGTGAACACTGATCTCTGCTCCAATCACATGGAGCAGAGATCAATGTCACTTGTTGCTAGGCAGAACGGGGAGATGCTGTTTACAACGGCATCTCCCCGTTCAGCCTCCCCATGAGACTATCGCGGGTATCCCCTGTGGTGGGATGACTATTGTATAAAATAACTTGCAGCAGACTTGCAGAATGTTTGCAAAGAAAGTTGATCTGGAGTCATGCAATGTGGACTTGCTGCCATTGTGCAACAAACTTGTGAAGTCTGGCAATAGCTTAGCAAGTCATTTTCAAACTTTCAGCACAATTGCTTGATATCTGGGAAACAAATATCTGCCTGGGTGTTTACCACGGTAGGTAGGCCTCATTCTTTTTTCTTGTATTTAAAACTTTTCTACATCTAACGATGATGGTAATGTGCCTTGTGCTGTAGGTTAAATCATTATCAGGGGTTTCCTGAGAACATTATTTCAAGGCTTCCTCAGAGGTAAGAATCTTGAGAAAAGCTGGACTAGACTGAGAGTTCAGCAGAGGACACCTGTCTACACCAATTGATGATAAGCAAAATGATATAGTTATGGCTGTGGCTAATCCAAAGACAAGATCATGGAAAGATATTCCAGTGTGTATTTTTCAATGAATTCATAAAATGTTCTCTCTTGAGACAGATCCTCTTTAGGCATAGTAAGCTGTATTTTAATAACACACTGCCTGCACCCATACACTACAATCATATCAGTTTTCATCTAGAGAAACCTTATACACAAGGCTATACGTACTATGCTGTTGGTGTCATGCATTGGAAATTTAGCTCAAATCAGCAGGGAGGAATTTGGTGTTTTTTACTGTTACCTTCAAGGTCTGTTTGAAAAATCTGATTTATGGTATATAATAAAAACAATCTTGTAGAAATTGTTTGGCAGTCTCTAAAGTATTTACAGAGAAAATGGTTGAAACAAATCCAAATAAGGACCATGGATCCTTCTGGAAAATATCAGTTCTTCTTTAAAGAATCAGTCCACCCAAAACTAATATTTTTGGCAGATGCTGAAGAGTTAGAAGAATATGACAAATTCCTATATCTCACTAGACTGAGGTTCCTGGGTCTGCACACCTGCTGTGGTTATTATCAGAGGGCCTACTCTCCCTGTTGGATGTATATTATTTTTATACTATAGATAAAAAGGCAACAGGAGAAGCTGGAACACAAGGGTGAACAGGAACTAAAAATTACTTTGACAGTTCAGTGAAGAGGGAATAGGGACAGGCAGTGCAATTCACTGGGGGTTTTTAATCATTAAAAAGCTTCAAGTGGAACTTATCTAAAAAAGTGATAATGTGCTGTTATAGGGAACACCCAAAATATTTTAACTGTGCTTACCCTGAAAATTATAACTTTAATCTTGAATGTATCCTGAAAATGAACAGTGCACTTCTTAGGAACAAAGAACACGGAAGAGAGTTGGGTTTGCTTTAAGAGCATATTAAATAACGGCATTAGCCAATGCATCCCATTGGGTAAAAAGTGCCTTAACTCCAATGTAAAAATGCATATAAAAGCAAAGGAGAAGGCCTTCAAAAAATACAAGGTTGAGGGATCATCATCAGCATTCAGACTTTATAAGGAATGTGAGGGTACAATTAGGGCGGCTAAGATAAAAAACAAAAGACACAGAGAAAAGAAAAAAAAAAATCTTTAAGTATTTAAACAGTAGAAAAGAGAGGGTAGTCTATATTGGCCCCATAAAGAATGAGGAAGGTCATCTGGTTACAAAGGATGGGGAGATGGCGAAGGGATTGAATTTATTCTTCTCCTCACTCCTTGCAAAAAGATCTGAACAAATGAATGGGGTGGGTAACTACATGGAAAATGAGGTTTAATGTAGAAAAATGTAAAATAATGCATTTGTCCTGTCTCTTTCTCCTGGAGCCGTCTCCTACTGGAACCCTCCCGACCTCCTAGGCCAGACTTCCTGTCTGCCGGGCGGAGTTGTCTCCAAGTCTGAGCACTGACTTCTCTTCCTGGGACATTTATGAACCCAGCCCACAGGTGTGCAATTAGTATTCCTGCCAAAATCAGGCATACACTGCACATATGCACCTGTTTCATGGGGTCGCATCTCCACAATAGAGATATATATACACATATATATATATATATATATATATATATATATATATATATATATGTATATATATATATTCTACATTGTCAAATATATTGGCTGTACATGCACATGAACTTTAATGGCATCCCAGTCTTCGTCTGTAGGGATCAATATTGCGTTGGCCCACCCTTTGCTGCTATAACAGCTTCAACTCTTCTGGGAAGGCTGTCCACAAGGTTTAGGAGTGTGTATGTGGGAATGACTCCGCACAAATGCACAAAGCAAGGTCCATAAAGACATGGATGAGCGAGTTTGGTGTGGAGGAACTTGACTGGCCTGCACATGGTCCTGAGCTCAACCTGATAGATCACCTTTGGGATGAATTAGAGTGGAGACTGTGAGCCAGGCCTTCTCATCCACATCAGTGCCTGACCTCGCAAAGGCGCTTCTGGAAGAATGGTCAAACATTCCCATAGACACACCCCTAAACCTTATGGACAGCCTTCCCAGAAGAGTTGAAGTTGTTAAAACTACAAAGGATGGGCCATCTCAATATTGAACCCTACGGACTAAGACTGGGATGCCATTAAAGATCATGTGCGTATAAAAGCAGGCGCCCAAATACTTTTGGTAATATTGTGTATATATCTAGGCACTGCTGCGTCTGCCAGTCTAAGCAGATTTGGAGTGAGATTTGGTGATGTCCCTAGTGTACTGTGAGCCGGTCTCTTTGCTGGAGACTCTGACATGAGGAAGGAAAGCCCTGCCTTTAACAAAATAGACACCCCTTTACAAAGACACAGAATAAGGCATGGTAACTGATAATGGAGAATGTTTAGCTACAGAGAGACCATGGGAAATGCTGGTGGCTAATTCTTTGCCCTTTGCTTACTTTTTTGGGCATGGCTTCCAGAGTCCAATTCCTCTTTAAGAACCCACACCATAATTGATCCAATGGTGACCTGAAACATGCAGGATTAGTCAATAAGGAATTGCATAAAGCAAATGTAATATGCAAGGAATAGTAACCCATAGCAATCAGTCAAAAAATCTTTTATCTGATCTGGCTACGATAATCTAAAAATCTGATAAGCTGATATTTGTTATGCATTTGGCACATCATCATTGTTCCCTGCTGTTTTTCAATAAGCCTGATGTGATGGTGTATGATTTCTGTTCATTGACAGGCCACCGAAAATATGTTTCATGTATTTCATAAAAAAAAGCATTGTAACAATTTAAGTCCAATAACACAAATCTGTTATATGATTTCTGAAATCTTCTCCATAGAAACGTGAAATGATCAGTGAAATGAAAGCTGGCATTAGACTTTAGATGCATGCACAGCCGGAACGCAGACTAATCTATCCTTTACCAGATTTGTTCATAGACATCATGTGCAGTATACACATCCATTGTTTGGTGTATTAGCTCCACACGTGGGATTACACCCCAGGGTCAGGGTACCTCATGAACACAGAACAAAGCAAACACATAAAGAAATAGATTGGCACAAAGGAATGGAATAGAAATACCGGTAACTTCCGACCTTAGTTATCAGTTCAGAATGAATGCATCAGAAACATGATCAATAACTATATACTGTACTCTGAATAGCAAGAGTATAACATTAGGACAGCTCAGTCACCCATAATGATATAAAGTAGTAATCATAAAACAGCTGTCCACCACAAAAAACAGGTGGCCACTTAATAAAGCTGCAAAAGATAATATAAAGAGGGGTAAATGGGCAAAAGTTTCCTAAAGTGTGGAACTGTTGACGGGCACGTGAGACTCTCCTAACCTATATATCCCGGAGAGCCCTAGAACCTTCATCATCTGTACCCAGTCACTCTCCAGCCAGGCGCAGCTACAAGTAAAACCAGCTGACAAATAAGTAACCCTGTTGTTATTACTTTTACTATCATATTTAACTGCACCTCCACATAGAGTAATTATTGCTTAATTGCATACACTCTAGAACGTGGCTCAAATGTAGCACCATCTGGCTTGACAAGTTTGATTGAAAAATTGAAGGAGCCAAGAGAAAAATTGTCAGCCAAACAGTAACTGCGTCTTATTAGATGCATGCCCTGTTCAAGTATTCAAGCAGCTGCGGGTGGCGCAGCTGATTGAATACAATAGCCAGCTACTGAAGTTTTTTTATTTGCTTTTGGCCAGGAGTCTCCAAACCTTCTAAACAAAGGACCAGTTTACTGTCCTTCAGACTTGGGAGTAAGTCATTTGAGTAAATAATTCTTTGGTATAGAATAGTGCTCCATTTTTGTTCTCAGTGGAAGGAATTATGCCCCATCATTGCTGTCGTTGGAAGGAATAGTGCCCTATTGTTGGTCCCAGAGGCAGAAATAATGCCTCAGGAGCTGGATATAGGCAAGCAAAGGGCTGCACCCAGCCCCAGGGCTACAGGTCAGAGACCACTGCTCTTGGCTTATTTTTCCTCTCTGTGCTATGAGGAATAACAAAGGTCACTTTTGACTCCCAGGGGTTACCAAAATCTTACAAACTGTTGCTCCCTCTTTCTCAGCCATCATCTAAAGCCTAGTTCACACTAGCAGTCTTTTTTTATTTTTTTTTGTTCAACCCAGTGGGCTGAATGAAAAAAAAAACGAAAGAGCTCGGGAGGAGATTCTGTACTAACATTCCAATGATAGTACACAGTCTCCCTGATGAGCTATTGTGTTTTGACTGGTGGACAATCCCCCTGCTAGAACACACTGGTCAGCACTCTCAGCCATTGGCAGACCTTTTTTTGGTCATACCTCTTCAACAGAAGCTGGACCGGCTGCGGTACACACAGGCTGAATGTTAGGCGGTTTCTATTAAACTAGCTGATACCGCCCAATATTTATTCCATGTGTATAGACATTACCAGTTGTTGCTGCCTTTTCAAGAAATGGATGGAACATCAGTTCTTTGACAATGTGCGGGTGAACGTTTTTTTGTACCGGCTGGTATATTCCTGTATGCGATAGAGAGCTGCTCTCATCTTTTACATTTTTAAACCTTCTTGAATAAAATATCGTTGGATCTTATACTATGTGGAGCCTCTTTCTTCTCTTTTGAGTGGGGCATCCGTGGATAGCGTAGGTGAGAGGACAAGAGGGAACATCCATAGGACTACTGTGACCACTGTGTAAACCAAGACCAAGTTACTGCAGTTTAAAGGCCCTGGCAGGGTTATCAGCCACAGGCGCAACTGACCTTTTCTATAGGTCTAACAATCTGGTAAGCAGGCATATTGTTTATGGTGATGGTGACACGTGGTGACAACAATACATGGATTTCTGAAACTTGTGGATCTTCATTGGGACTAAGGAGTGTGACGTCTCTATCTCTTCACCACCTTGGCTCAACTTTTCTTTCTCCGCTGCATGAGACTTTATTGAATATATATAATTATATAAATAAATATATAAATATATATATAGCTTGTTTGGGGTCAGTGACTAATAAAATATTAAATTCAGAAGCCTGTAAACAAATAAAATGATCATAAGATATCTAGCAATATCCTCCACATGTTTCTTGTAATATTACACAAAGTAACAGGTTCACTTCATAGGTCGGAACCACAGGCTTCCTGTATGTGCCCCCACTTCACTGATCTGCTAAAAAGAAGCAGTAAAGTTCCCCTGTCCCTAGATACTACTGTATTTCTAAATGCAACTAATGTTAGTACCTGGTTATGCCTTGTCTTCTTTTATTTTTATTGCAAAAGCCAGGCAGAATCAATAAAGTAAAATGATTACAGCACAGAAGAGAAGCTACAGTTAGACCATACATTATTAACATGTTCAAACATAGTACAAAGCTTGTGCCATAGAGCAAAGGATATGGTAAAATAAAAGAGAACATACTATGGCTCATGTAGTACTGTAGAAGGTTTTTTTTTTGTTTTTTTTTATTGAAAATGTATACTTTATTTTGCAAGAAAATATACAAAAAACAAATACTTTAAACGGTACATTCCACTCTGTACTGCGCCGCAGCGCAAAAATACACTACACGACAATACAGTTCCAAGCATACAAATAAATTACATTCATCCTGTGGTATGATGTTAGTAGTGGAGGAAGAGGGGTTGGCTAAGTAAGTGGGAAAGTTGAGTAAGATGAGAGGTAGGTGCATGAGAGTATATTATGGGGAACGGGAAAGTGAGAGGGGAAAGATTGCTATTCCAGGGTGTGTTGGAAATCCAGCCTGTAAAAAACTATTTTTTGGAATTTCTCTACTTGGTTGCATAGTGAAGAAGTGAGATCTCCCATTTGCATAGTTTTGTTTGTTCTATAGAACCACTGCTCTAACATCAGTGGGGACATCTTCTCCCACAGAATTGAATACTCTTATTTTTTTTCCACCATCTGTGTCCCATTGCTGAGATTTCCCTTCACTTCCTGTCACACAGCCAATCAGAAAGTGAGAGGAAAATTCTGAAAATTAAGGGAATTCCTTGGGGACCCCCAGGTCCCCAGAACCAATTTCCCCATTGAAAGGTTTCCCCTCTATTGATTTTCTGGGGATTTTCTTTTACTTTCACTGTCAATGATAGTAAATAGGACAGATAGGGTGAATCTTCTTAACAGGGGCACAGAAAGCAATAAAAACTGAAATGTATTCGAATCTCTCTTCACTCCATCCAAAACTAAAAAAAGTTGTGCCTTTAGTTATACTTTAAGTCAATGAATCAAATGAGATTCTTGTAGTATTAGATATATAGAAGATTAATATGAATAGGTAGAAGGTTAATTGGTAGGTTAATAAGTAGATTAGGAGAGGGATCGAGAGGTAGCACTAGAAGCCAGTTTTGTGTGCTGAATGTGCATATGCTGCCAAGAAACACGTCGACAGGAGAAGAGAGACTATCTCAACTGTCTGCTGCTGCTTCCTCATTCACCAATCACATTCTCAAGGGATTAAGCTCGCTCCACGCTCCCCTTTCCTTGAGGCCTTCTATCAGCAATCTGTTATGCTTTTTTTACCATTTTCTGATGTCTCCTGGCCAGTCATATGATGTGCTCTTCAGTCTTCTCCTGGCGGTGGGTGGTCCTGGATGATACAGAGAGCAGCCCTTATGTAATGACATCACTCTCTTCAAAAATACATTGTGAGCCCCAGTTGAAGTCTTTGTGGACGAAACGCATCAGATATCTATGAGCCTGCTCCATGTTATTACACCTTCTGAAAATTCCATGTGATCACATTTTAGTGATATCTGATTGATGCTCATCTATTCAACAATGTTGTAAGTTTTCTACTTTTAATGAAATTTTTCATCAAGACGGTTTTACACTATGTGGAGGTTCTCTGTCTTTTTCCCAAAAACGTGGGAGTCCGTGATTTATCAAGAGATTTACTTGGTGTGGAGAGTCATGGTGTTTAAACCCTTCGAGATCCTTGCCGGACCAATATTCTGATGCTTACAATTCTATGCTTGTTTGACTTAGTCGAGTCTATGCATTCTATATATATATATATATATATATATATATATATATATATATATATATTCATGATTGGCCATGTATTCTTAGTGCTGCATTTTATAACATAATAAATAGTGCAGAACGCTGTGCTCGGGAGGGGTGGGACGTGATGCCTTGTACTCACAATTTTTCCTCAGTTCTCCGGGTTGAGTGTTACTCATCTGGACAACAGGGATGTAACCCAAGGAATCCAATACAATTTTACTCTGCTCTTCCCTTTTTGGGTGCAGTACCACTTTAAGGGAATCCCTTGGGGCCCCCTCAGGTCAACAGACTTATGCCGCGTACACACGACCGGACCTTCCGGCAGAAAAGGTCAGACAGAATCCTTTCATCGGATATTACGATCGTGTGTGGGCTTCATCTGACTTTTTTTTTTTTTTTTTAATCTGATGGACCTAGAAATAGAACATGTTTTAAATCTTTCTGATGGAATCAACTCCTATCGGGAAAACCGTTCGTCTGTAAGCTATTCTGACGGACCAAAAACAACGCAAGGGCAGCTATTGGCTACTGGCTATCGAACCTCCTTTTCTAGTCCCGTCATACGCCATCGCGTTCTAAACGAACAGACTTTGGTGTGATCGTGTGTGGGCAAGTCCATTTCCCTTGCAGTGGGGCTGTGCCTAAATATTTTCATTTATCTGCCCGGAGTTGGGCTTTAAGGGCTTGCCTACACCACACCCTGCATTCAGTGTTCAGGTCCGCATGTGCATTTACATGCATTTGTAATGCGTATGCAGTGTGTTTTTTTTAAATATGTGTATATATATATATATATATATATATATATATATATATATATATATATATACATATATATAATTGTCAAAAGTATTGGGACACCTGCCTTTACACGCACATGAACTTTAATGGCATCCCAGTCTTAGTCCATTGGGTTCAATATTGAGTTGGTCCACCCTTTGCAGTTAAAAGAAAATCTTACACTTTCCTGGGAAGGCTGTACACAAGGTTTAGGAGTGTGTCTATGGGAATGTTTTACCATTCTTCAAAAAGCACATTTGTGAGGTCAGCTACTGATGTGGACAAGAAGGCCTGGCTCACAGTCTCCACTGTAATTCATGCCAATGGTGTTCTATCGGGTTGAGATCAAGACTCTGCGCAGGCCTGTCAAGTTCCTCCACCCCAAACTTCTGAAAGAATGGTCATCTATTCCCATAGACATACGAGTTCTTACCTCAACCCAATACAACACCTTTGGGATAAATTAGAGCGTAGACTGCGAGCCAGGCCTTTTTGTCCAACATCAGTGCCTGACCTCACAAATGTGATTCTGGAAGAATGGTCAAACATTCCCATAGTCACACTCCTAAACCTTGTGGAAAGCCTTCCCAGAAGAGTTGAATCTGTTATAGCAGCAAAAGGTGGGCCAACTCAATATTGAACCCTACAGACTAAGACTGGAATGCCATTAAAGCTCATGTGCATGTAAAGGCAGATATCACAATTCTTTTGGTAATATAGTGTCTGTGCGTGTGTGTATATATATATATATATATATATATATATATATATATATATATATATATATATATATTCAAAAGTATTGGTACACCTGCCTTTACACCTACATGAACTTTAATGGCATACTAGTCTTAGACTGTAGGGTTCAATATTGAGTTGGCTCACCTTTTGCAGCTATAACAGCTTCAACTCTTCTGGGAAGGCTTTCCACAAGGTTTAGGAGTGTGTCTATGGGAATGTTTGACCATTCTTCCAGAAGCACATTTGTGAGGTCCGGCACTGATGTGGACGAGAAGGCCTGGCTCACAGTCTCCGCTCTAATTCATCCCAAAGGTGTTCTATCAGGTTGGGGCCACAGGACTCTGTGCAGGCCAGTCAAGTTCCTCCACCGAAAACTCGCTCATCCATGTCTTTATGGACCTTGCTTTGTGTACTGGTGAGTCATATTGGAACAGTAAGGGGCTATCCCCAGACTGTTCCCACACAGTTGTGAGCAAAAAATTGTCCAAAATGTATGCTAACACCTTAAGAGTTACCTTCACTGGAACTAAGGGGCCAAATCCAACCCCTGAAAAATACCCACACCATAATATCGCTGCAACCCCCCCCCCCCCCCCCAACCAAATGAATTAGACCAGTGCACAAAACAAAGCCATGGAGACATGGATGATCAGTGCCTGACCTCACAAATGCACTGGAAGAATGGTCAAACATTCTCATAGACACACTCCTAAACCTTGTGGACAGCCAGTAGAGTTGAAGCTGTTATAGCTGCTGCAAAGGGAGGGCCAACTAATATTGATCCCTACAGGCTAAGACTGGGATACCATTAAAGTTCATGTGCGTGTAAAGGCAGATATCCCAATATTTTTGGTAATATAGGGTGTGTGTGTATGTGTGTGTATATATATATATATATATATATATATATATATATATATATATATATATATATATATATATATATATATTTTTTTTTTTTTTTAAGCTCCTTGAGGGCAGGGACTGATGTGAATGTGCAGCAGACAAATCTGCAGCAACTGTGTGATGCTATCATGTCAATATGGACCACAATTTCTGAGGAATGTTTCCAAAACCTTGTTGAATCTATGCCACAAAGAATTAAAGGAGTTGTAAAGTCTCCAGGTTTTTCACCTTCACTCATTTTATGTATAAGGGTCAAAAATCTTCTGTGCTGCAACTTCCCCCTTTTTGTTACCTGAGCCTGTCCGTTCCAGCGATGTGCACAAGCACAGCGACTCCATCCTCATTGGATAAATTGGCTCCCGCCGCTGTCAATCAAATCCAGTGACATGGGAGAGGGGGCGGGGCTGAGTCCTGCTGTCTGTGTCAATGGACTCGATATGCCGACACTCGCGGCATATCGCCGTTGACCGCGGCGCGCTCAGTGTGCCTGTGCGCCGTTGTCTACGGCGCATGCGCCGTAGAAAGCGGTGCCTGTCTTTCGGCAAATATCTCCTAAACCGTGTAGGTTTAGGAGGTATTTCTTGGACCTACAAGTAAGCCTTAATCTAAGCTTACCTGTAGGTCAAAGTGGTTTGTAAGGGTTTACAACTACTTTAACGTGAAAAAACACCTGTCAGTGACCGGCCCCCAGCCCCCCCCCCCTCCATTTTACTTACCTGAACCCTTGAACTTGTCCTACGGGGGAAGCACCTTCTCTCTGCTAGGGGGTTCTCGGCTGTTGATTGAATAGATCAGTGATGGCGAACCTTGGTGTTTTGGAACTACATTTCCAAAACATCTGCGGTGCCAAGGTTCGCCATCACTGGGATAGATTGATATCAGTGCAGCCATTGGCTCTCGCTGCTGTCAATCAAATCCAATGACGCGGCCGCCGGGGCCGAGTCCTGAATTCAGCGTCTATGGATGCTGAATGCTGGACTCGGGAGCACGCCCGCAAAGTAACCCCCTGGGAGAGCGCTTCTCCCAGGGGGTTATCTGATGCGGGGAGGATCCAAGATAGCCACCGAGGGACCCCAGAAGAGCAGGATCAGGGCCACTGTGCGCAAAATGAACTGCACAGTGGAGGTAAGTATTACATTTAGGGGGTTATTTACTAAAGGAAAATCCACTTTGCACTGCAAGTGCACTTGGAAGTAAAGTTGCTGTAGATCCAAAGGGGACATGAAAGGAAAATAAAAAACAGCATTTTAGCTTGCACATTATTGGATGATAAAATCAGCAGAGCTTCCCCTCATTTCAGATCTACCCCTAATGCCACGTACACATGATTGGAATTTCCAGCTAGAAAAAGACAGATGAAAGCTTTTCTTTCGAAAATGCGACCGTGTGTATGCTCCATCGGAATTTAGCTGTCCGAATTTCCGCCAGCCAAAAATTGATAGCATGTTCTCAATTTTCCCGACGGAAAAACTTTCTATCGGAAATTCCGATCGTGTGTATGCAATTCCGACACGCCAAAAATCACGCATCCTCAGACCCAACTACGAGACAGAAGCTACTGACTACTGGCTATTGAACTTTCTTTTTCTAGTCCCGTCGTACGTGTTGTACGTCACTGCATTCTAAACAATCAGAATTTGGTGTGACCGTGTGTAGGCAAGACAGCTTGAGCGAAATTCTGTCTGGAAAACCATCAGAGCTTTTTCCGACGAGAATTCCCGATCGTGTGTACGTGACATTAGATTTAGAGCGACTGCACTTCCAAGTGCACTTGTAGTGCAAAGTGGATTTGCCTTTCGTAAATATCCCTTTTAATAAAGTGGTCAGGTAAACGTGCGTCCTTTTTCTGCGTTTAAAGGGCGCATTTGACTGTATACAAGCCCTAAAAGCCCCAGAAAAAACAGATGAAATATAAGGCTGGTAAAGTTGAGAAGTTTTCTCCTTGCAGTGTTAGGAGGGGAATGGGAAGTTGGAGTAATGGTGAGTGTGATCAATGGGGTGGGAGGGTCTGGATGGTGATAAGAAGGCTGGCTCTCAGCCATGATGTACTGCAAAGCCTGAGCTCCCTCACTCCCAATCCAGAGGAAATCGGAAAATATTCCCAAGCAGAGCAGACAGCTGGAGGGGGGAAAACAGAGACAGACATAGAGAGAGAGAGAGAGAGAGAGGGAGGGAGGGAGAAGAGGAAATCCTATAGAACTATGAAGGATCTCACACACATCTGATCACTCTGTGGATCTGTTAGAGGATGATCAGAGCAGTGTGGAGGAGAAGATCCTGATCCTGGAGATCTGTCCCTTCCATGTGATCAGAGCAGTGTGGAGGAGAAGATCCTGATCCTGGAGATCTGTCCCCTCCATGTGATCAGTGTGTGTGGATGGTAGTATCGTGCTTCCTCTCTGCTGCCTGTAGTGGATGCATGGCATTGTGCTGTGCGAGGATTCGCTGCCTATTCGCTGTCATGGTCAAGGCGTCTTCTTCCTGATCTGGACCTATATAAAGGTGAATGTGACAGGAGGATCACCCAATCATCAGATTATCCGCACACCCTGGACCATAAAAGGTATGCCATCCCCATGCTGCCTTTGTTTTGTGTGTGTTTGTTTTGTGTATTGTGTTTGTTTGTTTTGTGTATTGTGTATACATTGTATCTTCCTTTGCTTCCCTTGTCTCATTCATAGAAGCGATTATGACGAGTCTGCAGATTAAAGCCGTTAATACGATTACTGCATTAATAAAAGGATCAGCGATTTCCAATGCATGCAGGGTGCCCTTCCTGCTTCTACCTGCCCGGTGCTCCTGTGACCTTCCAGATCAGAGGAGCGCCAGCATAGGCAGTAGCGCAGCGTGACATGCGGCATGGGGATCCCCTCCCCGCCACAGTCATCAGCCCGCATCATCAGTGTGCTATGCTCGTACGTGTTTGCTGGCCAATGCTGCAATCTGCAATGGAGAAGTCATGTCCTCATCAGCCTGGGCTGTGTGCTGGATCATCTCCTCTGAAAAGTTCATGCTGTAGACATTTCCTCCTATTTTCCTCTATATTTGGACTCCTGAACTCTTATTAACCCATGGGCTACCGATCATTGAACCCAATTGTTGGGCAAAAAAAAATAAAAAATAGTGTCTTCTCCTATAATGAAAACTAGAATTTCTTCTTTCCATATTCAGTTTAAAAAAGAATTGGGATCAATGTGACCTCTGGAGAGGGTCCCAGCACCCATCACCCATCACAGCACCCATCTGACCCCCCCCCCCCAAAAAAAAACCTGTCCCTTTAAGTCCCAAAGGGCCCCGGTGCAGCTGCACAGCATGTCCGAATGGTATAATGTCCGCCCCTGCTGCCGGTTGCCCGCAGTGCGTTGCCTGTCCCCACCCCCGGCACTGGAAGGGTTAGCAGTCCCTCCTCCAATAGGTTGTGAGTGGGATAGATTTGTAGTGAGTTATTATTCCTGTGGTGCCTCAGTAGGAGGAGGTGAGGAGTGTGTGGTCCCTAGAGGATGTGCGGATAATGTGCATGTCTGCCGTTTTGCTGTAGGTGGCTTATTCTGGAAGAGAGGTGTCCCTGATTTGTCCCTTTTCTCACAGATGACTTGGTAATTCATATGCATCCTGCCTGACAGGTATTCTCACATGCCTTACTGCATGAGACAGGCTCAGCATCCGGGAGGATTAGCCCAGGGAGCGAGACTGCAGGCTGGATGTATTAAGGACACCGGAGCCTCAGGTTAAAGCTTACAGAGGTCCTTCCACTTAGACCTCCTCAGCCTGTACTAGGAGTCCTGCTGCTGCGGTGGAGCTGATCAATGTCTTTGACTTAAGCTAGGAATTGAGGTAAATGAGCCCACTGCGGATCCCCAGCCTTGGAAGGTCCCGTAGTGTCTTTTGTCATCTTTAATACCCTTTATCTCACCTCGTTAGGACTGCTCTTTAACCTGTTGGCTGCCACTGACATCTGCAGTGCATGGCGAGGAGCTGCAGGCTTCTGTTGGGGCTGGGGTGGAATCCATTTTCATCTATACATGTGTAGAATATATATCTATATATATATATATATATATATCTATATATATATATATATATATATATATATATATATATATATTGACTACCTGCAAACTGCCGCTGCCATCATCATGACATTGTGTCATCATCCACCACTTTGGACCAATCTCACTAAAAAGCGTGGATTTCATTCATTTCTGCATATGTCAAACAACAGATTTCTCACTATGCTGGCACAGCTGTTGCTTACGGCCAGGGTTCCCATCTCTAGTACTCCATGGTAACATGTCACTCTGGGGAAAAAATTATAATAATGCAAGAATGCATAGCTGGAATAGATATTATCCCTTTAATAAGGTAGAATTGATGTCAACTATCCCAGGAGTAGATAGCGGATGACGGTCGCATGAAATGACCCTTGCATGGTTGCATGTCTTTTAGTTCCCAGTTTTACATCTGTTCATCAAGGTAATCCTACCTTGTATAGAGCGAGGGGATCTTTCCACAAGTGCCATGGCTCAGCACACGTGGAGCACACAGGACCTAGCCCTTCTACACTGCAGATGTCCTTAATAGGGATAATGACCTGCGTTATTGTAATACACAAACTATCAATGCTGTCTTCAGACTTGCATGTCATTTATTGTTGGGCAGGTTTTTTTATTATAAATTCCGTATAGGCAATAATTATTTTTACAATAAAATTTGTACCTGTCTCCTTAGACAAGGCATTAACATGATTTAAGTGACTTGTGCAGGAATGGCCTCTTTTGCTGGGCTGTTTCTGAACGACATCTCCCATCATGCTCAGCTGGGTTATGCCTAGACTGCCAAAAGATGCTTGTGTATGGTGTTGGGGCGAATTTTCTGTGTAGGCATGGATCCTACAAGTATCATGTTGGGCATGAGATCATGATTAGGTATGGTGGACCTAAATAGGTATGGTGGACCTAAGCTATTCAGCTAAACTGCATTGCTGTACATTTTTTTGGGTAACATACATGACCTTTTCTCTGTACGTTATAGATCATCATATATAAAATATGTATGTTTAGTGAAAGCCATACAAATGGTGTGTAGTAAGGCGAAATAGACTTTGAATTTGATTGCATGTGCACAACACTGCTGAATAATCAACAGGACTGCAAATGTGCTCAAAGCATATCATCATGTATATGTCTGTATAGTATCTATCTATCTATCTATCTATCTATCTATCTATCTATCTATCTATCTATCTATCTATCTATCTACCTATTTATCTATCTATCTATCTACCTATTTATCTATCTATCTATCTATCTATCTATCTATCTATCTATCTATCTATCTATCTATCTATCTATCTATCTATCTATCTACATATCTATCTATCTATCTATCTATCTATCTATCTATCTATCTATCTATCTATCTATCTATCTATCTATCTATCTACCTATCTATCTATCCGTACTCTACATGACAAAAAAATTTTGTCATTTGGAACAGTCACAGCTGATCCAACCCAAAAAGCTTTTGGGTGTCCCTGAGCGTTAGTGTGAATCGGCGTTGTATTTGCTGGGGGATAGTGAAATAGGAAATGACCTTGTCTCCTCTGCTTTGGAAGAAGAAATTGAAAGCCGGTTTGGCATATGCTAGGCAGGGAGGTCTGCTCTCACAATATTGTTTCTGCTGAAAGAAGAAGTGAAAACTGTGTGAATGTTGGATTCTATACATTTGATTTTTGTCCTGTTTGTGACCAGTGGTTGTGTTGAAACAGGAACCTGTCATGGTCAGATTAGCGTATGTTGCAACATTTTGTCTTCTCATATAACGAAAGCTAGAACTGCTTTTTTTTTTTCTATATTTAGTTTAAAATAGCTTTTGCACAAGGTTTTTTTTTTTTTATCAAAAGAGTAAAAGCTTCTGAAATCAATATATTTTGAAATCTAGAATTGGTGTGCTTCATGTGTTTGACTGCCAGACACCTGTGCAACAATTTGCATAAGTGGCCATTCCTCCCCTCCAGCATCATTTTGCTGAGTAGGTCTAAATCAGGAAGACAGCTCATCTTCCTTAGTGTGGAGAGAATATTCTCTATTCTAGTTGTTCATGCGTTGTACTGTCAGTTATTATGATGTGAAAGATAGTGTAAGCATGGACCTAGAGAGCCGTTTTCACAAAAATGTGAAATAAGAGCGCTGCTGATCTGATTTTGTACAAGGGGATTTGCAAAAATAGAACTTCTTCAAATGATCGGACTTTGACATGTAGACAGGTGCACTTTGCTTCATCTGAATTAATGCTTTACAATATAACAGTGGTAGAGTATTGTCCTGTGTTATACATTGGGATTAATTTACTAAAACTGGACAGTGTAAAATCTGGTGTAGCTTTGCATAGAAACCAACCACCTTCCAGTTTTTTTTTTTGTCAAAGCTTAATTGAACAAGCTGATTGGCTACCTTGCAAAGCAGCACCAGATTGTAGCTTTGGTAAATCAACCTCATTGATTTATGTTAATAGGTATCATTTAAACTCATTAAAACATCTGTCCACCCAAATTGACCTTCATTTATAGGTGGAGTATGGCTAATTCAACCATGGTTTCCTTTCCTATATCTCTTGACATCGAAGCCAACAAGATCCTCCTTTTTCTGCTCCCTCCCATCATGTAATTTAGGGTGTTCCCACCTTTGGGTGTTCCCACTCCTCCTGTTACATTCTCCAGCATATAAAATAAATGAAAACTCCTACAGGTAGAGTGAGACCCTCTTGCTCTTGTCGTGGCAGGTTTTTCAAATTTGGGAACTCAAGTACAGAGACCTCACCATTGGAGTCCCTCCGAGATGTAAGGAATTATTATTTGATTTAGCTGTTCAGCTTCACTAAAACGGAAATATTGTTTTAAGGTGGACCAGTCTTTTAAATATTGCTTTTCTGAGTGATATATAATTTATTTGGAGAGTTTGATGACATCCCACTGAATTCCATTTTAATCTTAAGATTTTTTTGGGAAATTAAACTGTCCACTCTCCTACCAGAGGGGCATCACGTGGATTTGGGCATCATCTGGAGAGCTGTCCTGATGTTTCAAAGCTCACTTTAGTAAATCAGACCCATGGCTTGGTTTCTAGAGTTACTATCAACTAAATCCTACTGAGTGACTAGAAAGTATAATACATCCAATATCTTTCCATATTGCATATTCTATGAAATGCCAAGATTTCTAGTTAGCACAGACCTCCTAAACATATGAGGGTCTGGTTTGTCCACACCAGGGGGCTTTTTTAGTCGGGAAGTTCGGCTTTCAGGACCTGTTTCCAGTGTATGCAATGTAACATATTTTGCTGCATTTCACAGCTTAGGCAAAATGTATGGACATGAGTAAAAAGCATTTCTTTAAGTATATTATCTATAATGCAATATGTTGTGAAAAGGTTCTGCATGGATTTGGTGCAGCTTCCCAATTGAATGGAGAGCTTCCAATATGCATTGCAATGTATTTGATCATGCAGGGCTAAGTGTGTTACACATGCTCTTTAAATATGTTGCGGATAATCCCTAAAAGTGTGAGACTTAACAGTGGCACGTGTTTTTGGAAAATCTGCACCGTGTAGTAACTATAGCCATAGCAGCCCATGCAACTTCTATGGGGCCTGGGATGGGAGAGGGGCCCCATTAGGGAGGCTGTTAAGTCTAATAAAGCTGTAAGTCTCCTGTCTAGAAAAGCTGAAACCCCCTCTGAGGAATAAGAAGTATTTGTTTAGCTGTTTTAGTAGTGTAGACAGCCCTACCATTCTGAAATCTACCCTGCATGCCTAATGGTGGCCAAACACAGCTCGATCAGATCAATGTGCAATATGGTCAAAAAAATTGGATCAAATGAGAAAAAGCCATAAGTTTCCTTTAAGTTTGTACCGTATTCTGATTTGGTCATAAATTTAATCATGTACCGATCAATCGGACTATAAGGTTGCATGGCAAGAACAATGATATGATCCATAACTTTCAGTTGGAACTTCCAGCTATCGGTTAAATTCCACTTCCACACATGTGGCATATCGATTGATTGTGTTATTGACCATTGACTGATTAATTCTATTGGGAGAGATCAATAAAAAAATATATATTGATCATTATTTATCCAAGCATGAATGGCCACCATTATACAGTTAAAAATCCCAAAGTGTCTGCTCAGCAAAAACCTGATAAAACAGCTGAGGTTTGTAGTTCTATAAAAAAATAAAAAAATAATCCAGTGTTTATCAAAGATTGTATTAGGGATATACAGTATTTGTGTATGGGCGTATTAACAAATATGTCATGATGATATGACATACAATATAGTGATAGCTTTTATTAATGCTACTGCAGCTCTTGTTATAGGCATATTATATGTTAAGATCAGTGACATGTATTATCATATTTGACCACAGAGAAAGGCTGCAGGGGAGCCCCATGATTATTATGCTGTGGGGCCCCATGGTGCGTAGTTATGCTCCTGAACCTATACACTGATATTGTTTAAAAACCACAAAGTGGATGCAAACATTATAAATGGAATAGGCTCACCTGAAAATAAAAATATATATTTTTATTCCCTTGAAGACGGTGATCGCGGCCACACTGTGCAAAACGAACTGCACAGTGGAGGTAAGTATGACATGTTTGTTATTTAAAAAAAAACAACAAGGGTTTCCAACCCCTTTAAGGCACAGTGACTCTGGCGAGGCAGACAAAAAAAGGGGGTCTGCCAGCCCAACTTTGAAGATTCAAGTGTACAAAGTCATATTAGAGTGGCCAAGAGTCCAAAGATCCTAATAATAGTATTGGTTTACAAACAACTGCACAGAACAGCCAACGGGTTCCAGGGGTTCTGAGACCTCCTCCTTCTTCGGGGCTACAACACAACTCAAATTTCTATATTGGTTCATTCAAAAATGGACCATATCAAATTCTATATAATATACAAAAATCTAAACAAGATTCATGAAAGTTGATATAAACCTGTGTATACATTCGGTATATAAATAGATGAGTCGTGAATCAAATCACTAAAACAGAAGTGAATGTTCGTTTGTAACCAATAATGATATTGATTAAAAAAAACAACTATTGAACATTTATTGAATAAATGTTTTTCAAATAGAACCATGATAATGTCGTAATATAATGCATTGTGAAAGAATAAAGAGCAAAAGTTAATTCCAAATACATGCAAACTACACAAACAGTCCCTATTGGATCTTCAAAGCACAAGAACTGTCAGATGAGCAATAATACAGTGCGCTAGACTAGGGCAGCTGAGCAGTAACGCAGTGCGTTAGACCGGTGTTTTTCAACCTTTTTTCAGCCAAAGTACCCTTTAAAATTATAGACAGACAATCTCAAGGCACCCCTTAAAATTATGGACAGTCTTGAGGCACCCCATTCTAAAATGTAAAAAAACTATTCTAATAGCTTGACATAATGCAGCAACATCCACACAAAGGACACCCAAAGTTAGGAGTGAATTTTTCTTCCAAAGCAAATACACTTTTGCACACTGGTACTGACTAGTATTCCAATGTTTCTCTTCTCCCTCAATTTCTCTTTATCAGTCAGCTAATGTCACCCCGGTGCTGACGGAGAAGGGCACAAGAGGGTCAAAAAAGGATGCTGTGGAGGCAATAGACTTGCACCTTTTCAACTCATGATGTCATTGGTTGTTAGAATGCCAGTGTTTAGAAAGTTGTAATGGTGCATGATGAAAACCTATGGCTTTGTGTAACTAAAATGCAGGCTTGATCCAGCCCTTGGCTTGTATACAATTTTGGATCAATTTTTAGGCATTTTGCCAAGGCACCTCTAGGGTGTCTGGATACCCTGGTTGAAAAAGGTTAGCTAGACTGTAGGGCAGCTGAGCAAAAAAAACACTGCGCTAGACTGTAGCTTGGGAGGTAAATGAACAGTAGCGGCGTTTGATGGCACAGTGGCTGTATTTGATGGCACAGCAGCTGCGTTTAATGGCACAGTGGCAGCGTTTGATGGCACAGCGGCTGCGTCACAGTGGCAGTGTTTGATGGCACAGTGGAGGCGTTTGATTGCACAGTGGCTGCGTTTGTTGGCACAGCAGCTGCGTTTGATGGCACAGCTGCTGCTTTTGATGGCACAGCGGCTGCGTTTGATGGCACAGCGGCTGCGTTTGATGGCACAGTGGCGGCGTTTGATTGCACAGTGGCTGCGTTTGTTGGCACAGCAGCTGCGTTTGATGGCACAGCGGCTGCATTTGATGGCACAGTGGCAGTATTTGATGGCACAGTGGCTGTGTTTGATGGGCACAGGGAGGCTGTAATTGGTGGGTTTTTTTTGTTTGTTTGCGCCTCCCCCAAAAAAATTTGAGCACCAGCCGCCACTGCACACTAGCACGCTACATTGCACTTGGTTGTGAGGAGCCCCCATTTAGTTGAATAGGTCACGTTCAGTGTGCAGTACCAGACAACAGAGATAATTTTGAAGCACAGCAATGCAAAATATTGCATATGTATTCCCTCCTCTGCTGCCTTTGCAGCACAAGTGGGAGTGGTAAAAATGCAGTTCAGCCCCCAAACACAAGTGTTATAGGCCTAAAACTGACATTAAGAGCTCACAGATAGCTGAAACAGATAACTCTGGGGTTGATTTAGAAGATAAATAGACTGTGCACTTTGCAAAGTCCAGTTGTCCTCTTCAAGTGCAGTTGCCCCAGAGCTTAGTAAATGAGCAGAAGCTTCACTTTGCAAATAATGCCCAATCACGTGCAATGTTTTTTTTTTTAAAACAGCACATAATTGGATGGCTGAAGTCAGCAGTGCTTCTGCTCATTTATTAAGCTCTGAGGCAACTGCAACTGCAAGTATTATAGCCGCTCTCTATGTCTGTCCCTGCATTTATCTGTACTGCAGCTGTCACTTTGTGACATTTTAATAAAGCTGAGACAAAAAAAAAGGTAAACAGAACCTTGTGTTGTAAAAATGGAAGGCACCATCCTCCACTGACAAACACCAGCCAGCACAAACAAAGAGATTGCTACTGTGTGGGCAAGTGTGAACGAGCCCTTAAGTGATAATGGAAGTTCATATATGACTAAAACACATTTCTGTGTGTAATCATTACATCATTACATCCTCTCACCGAGTGAGTATAGTTCTTTGTTGTAACAATGTATATTATACAGTATTTATAGGTGGATACATTCAAACAATATTTAAGGAGAACCCTCTAAGAGGGATGATGGAAGTTCTTACATGACTGAAACAAATCTCAGTTTATTTGTCCTGAGTTATTAAGTTGTTATCACTAGAAAGCTCTATTGTACCAATGAATGCTAGAGGTGGATATACTAAAAGTAACGCTGAGGAAAATTGCACAGAATGGAGGAGAGTGAGTAAGTTAATATATGTACCTTACACATAATGAGATCTCAATATCACTCAAAGGAAACCTAAAAAATAGCTAGGAGGAAATGTTTAAATATTTCTGCCTGCACCTTCACTAGGGAGATTCACCCTCTTTATTTATTCCATTCAGCGGGACAAAAGTTTGGGAAGATTTTACAATTGTCACATCAAAATACTGCAAAAATGTTACCTGCTGTTGCACTAGCTAGCAGTACCACCCACCGAATGTGACCCATTCATGCAAATGGGCTGCGCCACTACCACCTCACAACTGTGTGGAATGCACATGGTTGTGGCATAGTGGTGTGGGTTTTCAGGGGTTAAAACGGGTTGTGAGGAAGCAACATAAAACCTGCTCCCATATCAAACACCCTCTAAAAAGCGATCCACTGCAAATCTCTCTTCAGAGCGCTAAAGCTTGTGTGAACAGACAGTGTAGGGAGACACAAGTATAGCCCCTGCATGCAAGGGCAGCTCTATAGGATGTGGTGGGAGTGAAAGGAGTTACTCTGAAACAGGAAATCTGGGGCAACGGTCATGGCTCCAGCTTACACTGGAACATAGGGAAGAATTAATAGATAAAGAAGCTGCATACCAGTAAGTGATTAAATCAGGTGCAAGGAGTGCTTTAAATTTGTTGGTTTAATATGACTTTGAGGCACCTGTCTTTTTGCACATCAAACATGCATATTACGGTTATGGCTTGGTTCCTAGTGCAGATTCTGCTGTAGAAGCATTTTTTGCACTGTCAGTTTTCCCTTGTACTCATCCACAAGCTTACCCTTGACATATTCCGGGGTAAACTCATCATCTGGGTGAGCATCAAGTGCTGTAATAAGTGTCCCGACTCCCAAAGCTGTCTGGGAGACCACTAAGCAGGGTGTTGCTGTCTGTATCTTTTGATGCTTCTTCTGTGGCTTGAAAATGTTCCACCATTTTTCTGTTTCGATATATATTGAAACATTTTTTTTCCAAAGAGGACACAATTCATAGGCAAAGAATTACAAGGATAAAGTTCGCAACGCAGGTGGAACATATCAAAACATCAAGGACGGATATGAAAAAAAAAAAAACAGTATACCACCAGTCATCTTCAAGACAAAGGGTTGCCATAAAAAATATCAGGAAATGTTTAAATATTTCTGCCTGCACCCTCTCTAGGGAGATTTACCCTCTTTATTTATTCCAGTCAGCGGGACAAAAGTTTGGGAAGATTTTACAATTGTCACTGTATCAGAAGATAAGGATATACATAAAGATAAACATTCTTATAAAAGCATCCAACAATCCTACTCAGAAAACCCCACTAGGGGAAATATTAGAACCTACTGTATATTTCTCCACCACTCACCGGCTAGGCCGCTTGAGTCATGAGTATACAAAGTGCACTACAAAAAGTGTGGGCAAAATAAGCAAAGGAAGTGCGAATACAAGAAGAGGAAAGAAAAGAAGAAAAAGAAAGAAGGGGGGAGCAGGGAGAAGTAAAGAGAAAGAAGAGACAAAGAATAGAAAGGGAACAAGAAAGAGGGGAAAAGAAGAAACTGCTGACTCCGCTGGATCCCAAACATGGTCAAACTTAGCAATCCTATCTTTCACAATACAGACCAGCTTTTCATTGAGCATGATCCATGTCAGCTTACGTTATAATAGCCAGATCTACCACTCGTTTTTTCCAGTCGCTATAGCAATATTTGCTGCAAGAAACATAAAATGGATTAAAGTCTGAACATGTTTGTGAGCGTCAGCAACAGGCTCATTGGGGTTTTTAACCACTTCAAAAAAATTTGTTTAAAAGTCAGCAGCTACAAATACTGCAGCTGCTGACTTTTAAAATATGGCCTTTTACCGGTCCCAGGGTCCAGAGTTATCGGCACCCGAAGCCCTCGGATGCTGGCGCCACCATCTTCGGTAAGGGAATCAGGAAATGAAGCCTTGCGACTTCACTTCCCGGTTCCCTACTGCGCAGGCGCGAGTCGCGCAGCGCAATCCGAATGGTCCCTGCTGTCTCTGGGATGCGTGTGTCTGCTGTGTCCCAGCAGACAGCGCGGTGGGATGGAAAGAGGCGTATCTGTACCCCCCCCCCCCCCCCGAAAAGCCTAGGTTCAATTTTTGAGTGAACCTCCGCTTTAACCCCAAAATCAAGCATTTATTATATTGCAGCTTACCAATTCTTAGATGTGATGGCTGCTTTCATTTTATTTTTTAAGGCTTTCTTTCTTCTATTTGCATCTGGTGATCTGGCTAGTAGATCTATTGTTTTTCAAAAGAGCAAGCTCTCCAGCAGAATGCATTCCTTTACAGAGATGAGACAAACCATTTAACACTGATGATTACAAAGATCAGCTTTTACATATTTATTTAAAACCATTATCCCAAAAGGAACAAAACAGTTGCTAGAACTGCTTATGAGGTATTAGCTGGAGTTTGCCTTCAAGATGTTAGTGTATTTAAATCTGCTAGTACATCTAATGCTGCGTACACACGACCAGACTTTTCTACGGACTAGGTCCAACGGTCTTCCCGACGGACTTTCAGCGGAGGTCCGATGGACTTTCTGAACGAACGGACTTTGCCACACATGACCGGACTAAGGCCGCGTACACACGGGCGGACTGTTCGCCCAACCTTGTCCGCTGAACAGTGTTTGGGCGGACAGTCCGCTCGTGTGTGGGCTTTCAGCGGACAGTTTCAGCGGACAGTTTGACGGACAAAGTCTTTCGGAAATTCCGAAAAACTGTCCGCTGAAACTGTGTTTGAGCGAACAGTCCGCCCGTGTGTAGGCTACTTTCGAAATGAGCAAACTGTTCCCGCTCGGAGGGAAGTCTGCTCATTTCGAGCGCGTGTGAAGGTAGGCGGGGCCAGCGACGGAGACGTTGCGGGCTCCGCCGCCTGGAATGGGCTTAAAGGGGAACCCCAACGCCGAAACAAATCGGCGTGGGGGTTCCCCCAAAGTCCACAACAGACCCTTGTCCGAGCACGCTACCCGGCCGGCCAGGAAAGGGGGGCGAGCGAGCGCGCCCCCCCTCCTGAGCCGTACCAGGCCGCGTGCCCTCAACATGGGGGGGGTGCCTTGGGGAAGGGGGGGCCGCGCGGCCCCCCCACCCCAAAGCACCTTGTCCCCATGTTGATGAGGACAAGGGCCTCTTCCCGACAACCCTGGCCGTTGGTTGTCGGGGTCTGCGGGCGGGGGGCTTATCGGAATCCGGGAGCCCCCTTTAAGAAGGGGGCCCCCGGATACCGGCCCCTCACCCTATGTGAATGAGTATGGGGTACAATGTACCCCTACCCATTCACCTGTGAAATAAAGTACAAAAAAAAACACAACACAGAGAAAAAATATTTTATTGCACAGCTCCGGGGGTCTTCCGTCTTCGGGGGTCTTCTCGCCGGACTCCTCCGCTATCTTCGTGTAGCTCTTTTACTAGCGGAGGAGCCCGGCTTTCTTCCTCCCCGCCGCCGGCCTCTTCTCCCGACTTCGGGGGTCTTGTCCCCCTCTTCGGTTCTTCTGCCGGGCCACCGCGCCTTCTTGTAGCTCTTTTGCAGGCGGTGGCCCGGTCTTCTGTCGCCGATGCCTTCCGTTCTTCTGTCGCCGCCTTCGGTTCTTCTGCCGGGCCACCGCGCCTTCTTGTAGCTCTTTTACAGGCGGTGGCCCGGTCTTCTGTCGCCGCTGTCGCTGTCGCCGTTGCCGCCTTCCGTTCTTCTTCTTCTTCTTGTTCTTCTTCTTCTTCCCCAGGAGATGTTGACACGTCGCTCTCTCCGGCCGGAATGCCAGAGCCGCGCTGTGCGGTCACTTATATAGTGACAATGGGGCGGTGTCACATGGTATATGTCACATGGGTTGGTCACATGGTGACCCCGCCCCCTTACGATGTCATAGTCCCCATGTGACATCAACCCATGTGACCAACCCATGTGACCAACCCATGTGACATATACCATGTGACACCGCCCCATTGGCACTATATAAGTGGCAGCGCAGGGCGGCTCTGGCATTCCGGCCGGAGAGAGCGACGTGTCAACATCTCCTGGGGAAGAAGAAGAAGAACAAGAAGAAGAAGAAGAACGGAAGGCGGCGACGGCGACGGCGACAGCGACAGCGGCGACAGAAGACCGGGCCACCGCCTGTAAAAGAGCTACAAGAAGGCGCGGTGGCCCGGCAGAAGAACCGAAGGCGGCGACAGAAGAACGGAAGGCAGCGGCGACAGAAGACCGGGCCACCGCCTGCAAAAGAGCTACAAGAAGGCGCGGTGGCCCGGCAGAAGAACCGAAGAGGGGGACAAGACCCCCGAAGTCGGGAGAAGAGGCCGGCAGCGGGGAGGAAGAAAGCCGGGCTCCTCCGCTAGTAAAAGAGCTACACGAAGATAGCGGAGGAGTCCGGCGAGAAGACCCCCGAAGACGGAAGACCCCCGGAGCTGTGCAATAAAATATTTTTTCTCTGTGTTGTGTTTTTTTTTGTACTTTATTTCACAGGTGAATGGGTAGGGGTACATTGTACCCCATACTCATTCACATAGGGTGAGGGGCCGGTATCCGGGGGCCCCCTTCTTAAAGGGGGCTCCCGGATTCCGATAAGCCCCCCGCCCGCAGACCCCGACAACCAACGGCCAGGGTTGTCGGGAAGAGGCCCTTGTCCTCATCAACATGGGGACAAGGTGCTTTGGGGTGGGGGGGCCGCGCGGCCCCCCCTTCCCCAAGGCACCCCCCCATGTTGAGGGCACGCGGCCTGGTACGGCTCAGGAGGGGGGGCGCGCTCGCTCGCCCCCCCTTTCCTGGCCGGCCGGGTAGCGTGCTCGGACAAGGGTCTGTTGTGGACTTTGGGGGAACCCCCACGCCGATTTTTTCGGCGTTGGGGTTCCCCTTTAAGTCCATTCCAGGCGGCGGTGCCCGCGACGTCTCCTTCGCGGGCCCCGCCTACCTGTACACGCGCTCGAAATGGGCGGACTTGCCTCCGCCTTACGTGGGCGAGTCCGTTCATTTCAAAAGTTGAGCGAACTGTTTGGCAAACAGTTCGCTGAAACAGTCCGCTCAAAAAGTGCCGTGTGTGGCCATGTCCGTCCATGCTAATTTTGAGCGGACTGTTTGCCGAAACTGTTTGACAAACAAAGTTGGGCGAACAGTCTGCCCGTGTGTACGCGGCCTTAGTCCGTTCGAAAGTCCATTAGTTTTGAATGTGATGACGTAAACGGGACTAAACAAGACAGTTCAATAGCCAGTAGCCAATACCTGCCCTTGCGTCGTATTTGGTCTGTCGGACCAGCACACAGACGTACGGTTTTCCCGATTTTTAGTCCGTCATTTTTAGTCCATTGGATAGATTTGAAACCTGTTCTATTTCTAGGTCCGTCTGATTTTTTTCATAAAAAATGGTCAGACTAGCCCACACATGATCGGATTGTCCAATGGACTGATCCCGTTGGACCTAGTCTGCCGGAAAGTCCGGTCTTGTGTACGCGGCATTACGCTTCCTTTCCCCCAGACTGACAATGGCGTTTTCCAAAGGCGCCCTCTCTGCTCTTTCATGCAGAGGGTGGGCACTCTAATACAGGAGGTGTGATACTGGCCAGATCACCAGATAAAAACGGAAAAGAAAAGGAAAAAAAAAAAAATAAGAAAAGTAACATTTACAAGTCTTGTTCTTCTCTCAGCCTGTGACTGGGCAGTGAAAAGAGAAGCAGCAGATTGATGAGCACATCTCTCTGTCACTCACCGTCTTGATTTTTGTTCTGCTTCTCTCTTTTCCTGTGTGAGCTCTGCTGTACAGGAATTGCAGAAGGCCAGTAACAAGTCAAATTAAATAATAAAAAATAATGATGTATTAATGATTACAGGGCTGCATGAAATTGTATTTATACTGAGATCTGTTAACTGATTCAGGACCATCCCATAGCAGATTTACTGCTACAGGGTGGCCCTCCTGTGCAGGATCTTGTATGTATATATATATATATATATGTGTGTGTGTGATGCTGCACTTCTGCATGCAGGGGGCCTGTGCATGCTGCCAGCTGAACGCTTCTGCTCTGATTAATCACAGCAGAAGTTGATCTGCGGGTGCCGGCACTGGATGCCCGCCGGCACCCACTGATCATCGTTAAAACACACAGAACAGAGATCTGCCTATGTAAACAAGGCAGATCTCTGTTCTGACGGGGGTAGGGATAGATTTTGTGTTCCTGTAAAACAGGGAATAAAATCCATCACTTACCCTAGTAACAACTTCTAACACTGTAAATAAAAACACTTGCTAGGCACACAGTTTACTCTTTGAACCCCCTACATGTCTAACCCTTTCCCAGCCAGTGTCATTAGTACAGTTACAGTATATTTTTTAGCTCCGATCACTGTATTAGTGTCACTGGTTCCTGCAAAGTGTCAAAAGTGTCAGTTAGTATCTGATTGTCCACAGTGCCGCTATAAGTCGCTGATCACTGCCATTACTAGTATAAAAGTAAATGAAAAAAATAAAATAAATATATACCATAATTTGTAGACGTTATAACATTTGCATGAACCAGTCAATATACGCTTATTGGATTTTTTGATTTTTTTTACCAAAAACATGTAGCAGAATACACATTGGCCTAAATTTATGAAGACTTTTATCGGATCTGTTTTATAGCAGAAAGTAAAAATATATATATTTTTTTTTCAAAATTGTCTTTTTTTTGTTTATAGCGAAAATATATAAAAAAAAACATAAATTATTTGGGTACAGTGTCGAATGACCGCACAATTGTCAGTTAAGGTAACGCAGTTCAGTATCGCAAAAAGGGGGTCAAGAAGGGGGGTAAATATTTCAGAGGTCAAGTGGTTAAAGAGGGCAGGTTTATTGCTTGGACCTACTGGTGTTTGGTCACTTTTCCATGGTTGGAAATAGGGTGGCTCCTGTTACTCTATGTATTGGAGTAAAAGCATGCTATGGAAGTATTGAATTGGGAATTAAGTGTGATTATGGCAAATTGAGCTGTGTGGCCAGATGCAGTAAGAACAGCAATGACTTTCACATGTCCATCTCACATCCAGACAGCACCGAGTGTCCTCAGTAATAGGCCATTCATTAACCACTTAATACATTTGCTGAAAAGTGATCACTTCTCTCACTTATGGGAGCATATGCCAGGAATCTGAAAGCAGCAGATAAGTTAGTTGTCGGATATTGTAATATCTCCGCATCCCCATGGGAATAACAGTTCAGAGATTTGCAAACCATGTACAAAATAAAGTACTAATTATTTATCAACTAAGTGCACAATGCAGCAGTAGCCTTATTTGCTTTGCAGTTACAGAGCTCACATTTTAAATGGGCTGGTTAGCTTCAGTAAATATCTTTAAGTGTGATTACTCATTTGCTAAAGCATAACACTCCTTGTTATTGCCTTGGTTCCATGTGTAGAACATTTTATATAGTACATTGGTTTCCAAAAGTTTGGCATCAGATAGTTATTGGTGTGGGGTTCTCGGCACCAGAGAAAACAGAATCCAACTTGCTTAAGTTTAGGCTATCCCAACATTTAGTCCCCTCCCCTTACCTGAGCCCCTACAGCCCTTTCACTCTGATTCATTGCCATATTGTATGTTACTACTTCATTTAATTTAAATTGCACCCCAAATGACCTGTTTTTCAGCCCACCACAACATACAACAATGAACTACAATGTATTGCAGTGTGCCGAGCTGAAGAAAGTTGTCCATGTATTTTTGATCCATTTTGGTGGCTTGGGCAGCCCATTCAAATGAATAGACTGCCTTAAAGAGGAAGTAAACTCTCCCACTCCGATGCTTCTTTTAATTCAGTCAATTATAATAAGTAATTATCAAACTATAGCCACTGTAATCCGGCCCAAATTGCATATTACTTACTGTTTAAAGAAACGTTAAAAAAACTTGTTTTCCAGGGGTATTGTTTTCTGAGTCCACAGTAGAGTGTATTTCCACCCTTACATTGAGCACTTCCTGTACTATTAACCAAGCCTCCTTCTCAATCCAACGTTTCTATGGCAACCCTGCTTCCCTGTTCATAGCTGACTTGTTTTATTTCATTGTATTTACTTGTGCTGATTATCAAGTGTTTGCCTGTATGAGTCCTATCAGCTTCAGTTGATAAGACTGCAGTAATGCTGTCCCATGCCCTGCTTTACACTGCATGTGATGTCACATGGTGTCATGGGGGTGTAGGAGGAAGCTCTGAGTGATTATGCAGCCTCCTGGGAGTTCAGTGCTGTGCCGTAGAAAGTCCTGATAACAGATAGATAAGCACATAGAGAGTGTGCCGTAAGTCAGGGGAGATCTGGGGAAGCTCAGTGACGTCATTCTAAAGAACAAAAAAGGATTACAAAAATACTAAGCAAGTAAGGAGATATCTACAAGCAGTGTTCATTAGGGTTTTTTATGTTGATTTACATGGGACAAAGTTGTGGGGAGGGTTTACAACCACTTTAAGACACTGCATATTAACCATACACCATGATGGACATAAGTGGTGTAAAGCTGGCGGATTGAAATTTGGCCAGTTCAGCAGTGACTGGCGGAATTTCGATCCATCTGTGGTAGTACTCGCTCAACAGAAGTCGATCCGATTATTATTTTATTAAATGGGATGTTGTAAAATTTCCCTTTGATCAGATGCTGAAGTTAATTGGCTGCAGAGGTAATCAGTGTATTCTGACAATGCTGGGAAGATTACTCCTTCAACCTTACTTGTGTATGGGGGGACCTGTTCCTTTTTTCCCATCTATGGCCAGTCTTAAACGTAGAGTAAATCTGAAGAAGACACCCTTCCTACCCAATTAAACTTTATTGCTCTCCTGCAACTCCCTTTGTCTGGTGGAGGCCTTGGGAGTACCTGACACTTCTGTATATGAGGGAGCACATGACCCCATTCTCCTCCCAGGATGCATTGCTTAGAGTCTTAGGCTTAAGTGTCCAATCATCAGACCCAAACACAGTCATGTGGGAAAGGAAGATTTTTTTAAACTATGTAAAAGCTCAGACATGGAGCTTACACAACGACCAGATTCAGGACTCCGGATGGGATATAGTGCAGCAGTAGAGCGCAGGGAATGTAAGTATATATAAGTGTGTGTCACTTTGCCTTTAATGGGCAAGTAACTCAGTCATCCCTACTTCCTTTTGTAGGCTCCTACTTGTTGGACCATACAGTCTAGTGGGAGTTCTCATATAAAACAGTCATAAAACTGCCTCCAATATTACTTTAAGGTGCATTTTTTGTTGTAATATGGAACTTTGTTGGCAGCAAGAATGGGAAGCTTGCACTGCATCAGTTCTGTCTTTTATGTATACCTAGTGTATGTTGTTTTTTTTTTATGTAGTCCTGATTAAGAAATATTGCTGAGATGCCTTTATACAGTAGACGTTACACAGACATTCATGTGAATGTGTTCATAATGATCTTAACCAGTCATACGTTTTTCTCCCATTTCTGATTAGGCCATGCTCACTTTAGCACAATCATTCTCACTCTGGAATATAACAGATACTGATCTTCAAAAGAACAGGAAAAATATGGGATCTGCACTAGCTGCAGACACAGGGGGAAAAAAAAGTAAGGATAGGGGTTATTGAAATAAAACATAGGGGTATTTACTCTTATCTTCACTTCTGACAGTATCATATTACATGCGATAGCGCTGGGTTCGGCGGGACTTTCTATGTGGCAGGGCTTTGTATGCAAAAGGTCAAGCAGAGATCAGCTGTGACCTTGTTCACAACCTCTACTGAGACAAGAGCTGCCACCTATGATTTCCTACTGAAAAAGCTATTTACTATTTATTTATTACAGGTACTTATATAGCGCCTTTAATTGCACAGCTCTTTACATATATATATTGTACATTCACAGCATTCCCTGCCCTCAAGGAATGTACAATCTAAACCCTTGCACACACGGTCGGAGATTCCGACGGAATGTGTCCGATCGGACCGTTTTGTTGGATATTCCGACTGTGTGTGGTCTACATCGGACTGTTTCCGTCGGAAATAACAAATAACTTGTTGGTAAAATTTTCAGACAAAATGCTCCGATCGGACATACTCCGATCCTGTGTAGAGAATTCCGATCGGACAAAGTGCCACGCATGCTCAGATCAAATTCCTACACCAAAGCTATTGGCTTCTAGCGTGAACGTAGTCCCGTTGTAACGAAATAACGTAATCACGTCGGATTTTCCGACAACTTTGTCCGACCGTGTGTATGCAACAGTTTCGGACAAAATCTGTCGGACAAAATCCGACGGATTTGGTTGTCGGAATCTCCGACCGTGTGTACAAAGGCTAAGGGCCCCTAACTCACATTCATACATACACATACTAGGGCCAATTTAGACAGGAGCCAATTTAGCCTATCAGCATGTCTTGCCTGGTTTTCATTGAGCACAGTACTTTGTGAGACACTGAGGAACAAGTGTGCAAATCAGTGAGGTCAGAACCTTTCACTGGCTTGAAAAAAGATAAAAGAATTTATTTGAATTTATTGGAAGCTGATTGGTTTCTATGCACAGCTGCACCAGATTTTCTATTTTTCCAGTTTTAGTAAATCAACCCCTTTGCATTGTATGAAAGAAGAGCTAATTAAGACCAACTCTCTTTTGGCACACATAGGGAGAAACTGGCACAGACAGATTTTTGCCAGAGTGTATCGCATGCATTCTAAAAGCACTCGACATGCGCCAAATTTAAGTACAAGTTCTTTTACAAAATCTGCACTAGTCTTTATAATTTCGGGGACTGGACATTTTGCTGTCGTTGCAGTTCAAACACGTGATTGAACAGATCTGCGTTTGAATGCAAAGGGCAGGGTTTGACAACAAGGTCCATCTACATGAGCCTGAAACAGAAGTGTAACCTTGTATGGAGAGGATTCTACCACATTTGGGAAAATGTCTTTAAAGGAGATGTCTGGCCAAAGCTTTTTTTGCCTATATTTCTCCTGTGGATCACAGGAGTGCAGTTAGTTCTGCACTCCTGTGATGCGTTTTCAGTCGACAACTAAAACCTGGTTGACATTGCAGACCCAGGCCAGGCTCTGTAAAGATTCAAACCATATGATCAGGATCCGCACAGAAGCCTGGACTGGCAGCTGGCTCAGCCTCTCAGCAAGTTGCTGAGAGGCTGAGCCAGCAACGTCCGCCCCCTGCACCACCCAGTGCTCCAGTGAGCGCTGGAAGAGCAGAGCAGAGAATCAGTGACTAACGGTCACCAACTGTCTGCAGGTTGAAGACCAAGAGATGAACGATCAGCTGTGTTTTTCTCAGAAGCGACTGGAGGCAGCTGCAGCTTGGATCAGTGCTTCAGTCACCTAGGTAAGTATGATTTTTTTTACTCATCTAAGTGAGTATGATTTTTTAATTTATTTCAGATTCCCGAATTTCTCTTTTAGGGCACCTATGAAATCTGATATGATGATTAAAGGTTGGATCAATGAACATTGTTCAGTTTGCCTTGACCCAGATTTCTGAGGGTGAAGCCTGATCAGCTAGGAGGGATCTTTTCCCAGCAGATTGATGTTTTTTACCCTGTCCATCGCTGGATGTATCAGCAGCGTACTTCCCTTCCCTTTCCTTAGGAACAAGCATGTATGTTCATATAGCTCTTGTTACAATGATCCTGCAGAATCCAGATCATAGGAACCTTTATTAATAAGTATTTTATATTCATTATTACAAATTTTTATGTGACAATTCACAAAACGCTTTATATATTGCTCATTCACATTAGTTCCTAGCCTCAAGGAGCTTAAGATCTCAATTGCACACATACTTGGGCCAATAAACCACCAACATGTCTTTTGGGTATGGGAGGAAACCCAAGCAAGCACAGGGAAAACATGCAAATTCCAAGCAGGTAGTGTTATGTTAGGGAATCAAACCAAGGACCCAAGTACTATAAGATAGAAGTGCTAACCAGTAAGCCATCCAAATTTAAACTAGAAGTCTTCCCAAGATATGGCAATAGTAAGTAAAGGAAAAAAAATCATATTGTCAATGCAAACACAGTGAACCCAATATGTTTAACAGGAGCAGCATAAAGAAAGTATGGTAACTGCTCATGGACCCTTTTCCAATGTATATGTTGCAGTAGTTGGACTATCAATGGTAATTGTACACAGCATTTAGGGAGGAAGCCTGGAATACTGTTGTCGATGTAGCAGCATTAAAGCAGAACTAAATCTCTCTAAATCAACATTACTTTTTTATTAATGCTAGCATTAGTAGATTGGGAGATATATTATATATATTTGTCTTAAACTTTGTTTTTACATTTCTTCATTTGCTTCCTGGTTTGTGGCCTAGGCCAAAATGATGAAATACATCCCAGGTGTCTTCATGGGATTTTTTTTCTATAATCTAGAGGAGGAGCATTCTCAGCTAAGCACACCCACCTAACTGTGTGCTTCAGCTAAGGGCAGATGGATTTTAGGAAGTAAATACTACATGAATTGTCTGCCCTTACTCAAGATGACTATGACTAGAAATTCTAGGGGGTGTTTTTCAAAGTGAGTTCTCAACTAAATAAAGCAGGAGACATAGTTACATAGTAGGTGAGGTCAAAAAAAGACACAAGTCCATCAAGTCCAACCTATGTGTATGATTATATGTCACTATTACATTGTATATCTCTGTGTGTTACAGTCGTTCAGGTGCTTATCTAATAGTTTTTTGAAATTATCGATGCCCCCTGCTGAGACCACCGCCTATGGAAGTGAATTCCACATCCTTGACCATCTTACAGTACAGAACCTTCTACGTAGTTTAAGGTTAAACCTCTTTTCTTCTAATTTTAACCACTTCCCACCCGGCCAATGCATATATACGGCCGGGTGGGAGCCGTCTACTCCTGATAGGATGTTCAGGAACGTCCTTCAGGAGTAGCGGGAACGCGTGCGCGCGTGCCCGCGCAGCGGCGCGATCCCGATGTGCTCGTGTCACCCGGACACGGCACATCTCAGATCGGCAGGAGGGCTCTGTGATTGGCCCTCCTGATCACATGACGGCCGTGTCCAATCACGGCCGTCATATGATGTAAACAAACAGCCGGTTGCTAGGCAATCGGCTCTCCTCTCCTCACACGGAAGTCACCGCTGAGGAGAGGAGAGCAGAACGCTGCAGCCGGCTGATGATCAGTGAGTATGGGCTGCTTTTTACAGCTTTTTACTCACTGATCATCAGTGTAGTGTAAACACACCACACAGTACAAACACAGTCCCCACATATGTCCCCAAAACACACATGTCCCCAAATAATAAAAACACATGTCCCTAATAATAAAAACATGTCCCCCACATATGTCCCACTAAAATCACATGTCCCAATGATTATCTGCACACATATGTACGTGATCACCTGCACACATATGTACATGATCATTTGCGTACATATGTCCATGATCACACAAACCAATTATTATACACTTAACAGAATTTTTTTTTACCAAAAACATGTAGCAGAATACATTTTGGCTTAAATTTATGACAAAATTTGATTTTATTGGATTTCTTTTCAAATAGAAAAAAGAAAATATTGTTTTTTTTCCAAATTTCCGCTTTTTTTGCGCTTATATCGCATAAAAAAAAAACGGAGTCGTGAATAAATAACACCAAAATAAAGCTCTATTTGTGCGAACAAAATGATAACAATTTCATTTGGGTACAGTGTAGCATGACCGCGCAATTGTCACTGAAAGCGCTAGAGCGCTGAAAGCTGAAAATTGGGCTGGGAAGGAAGGGGGTGAAAGTGCCCTGTATTGTAGTGGTTAATGAGTGGCCGCGAGTCTTGTTAAACTCCCTTCCACAAAAAAGTTTTATCCCTATTGTGGTGTCATCAGTATGGTATTTGTATATTGAAATCATATCCCCTCTCAAGCGTCTCTTCTCCAGAGAGAATAAGTTCAGTGCTTGCAACCTTTCTTTATAACTAATATCCTCCAGACCCTTTATTAGCCATGTTGCCCTTCTTTGTACTGGCTCCATTTCCAGTACATCCTTCCTGAGGACATGGATGGATAGGTGAGTTTTCTTTGAATATTAAAAATGAATTAAAGCGGGGTTCCACCCTAAAGTGGAACCTTCGCTGATCAGATCCCTCCCCCCCTCCGGTGTCACAATTGGCACCTTTCAGGGGGGTGGGGGGTGGAGATACCTGTCAAAGACAGGTATTTACACCCACTTCCGTGCATAGACTCCCGTGGGAGTCTACGCCATTTCCTGTCCTGCCGCGCTGTCTGCTGGGACACACACGGGTCCCAGTGACAGCGCAGAGAATTCCTATTGCTCTACGCGACTCGCGCATGCGCAGTAGGGAACCGGGAAGTGAAGCCGATTCACTTCACTTCCTGATTCCCTCACCTAGAATGGTGGCGGCAGCAGCCGAGGGCCGAGCGATCGATCGGCCTCAGCTGCCGGCATCGCTGGAACCCGGGACAGGTGAGTGTCCATTTATTAAAAGTCAGCAGCTGTAGTATTTATAGCTGCTGGCTTTTAATATTTTTTTTTTTGGTGGAATCCCTGTTTAAATAGTGTTGTCCGTTTTTGGTGCTCAGATACAGTTTAGTTCTGCTTTAAGAAACTTTACCTCGAACTACTCATTTCTATAATGAAACAGAGAGGCATACCACTTGTGTTTTTGAAAAAAGTCTTATAATTTAAGCTTTGAATATAGAAGACTAAAAACTTTAGGATCTTGAAAGGGTTCAATGTACTTGGCGCTTATATCCATTCTTTGCAGCCCCTTTGAGTAATTTTGTGAGATATACAGTTGGAACTTGGAAAGCATGCTAATGAAAGTGTATGCAGCAGATGGGGAGGGTGACTTAACATGGGATGAATTTGAATCTGGCACAGTTTGTAAAAAGAAGAGAGACAAGAGAAAGATGCATATTTCTTTTTGCAGCCCCAAGGATGTAAGATTAGTTGCTGTGCAACAGACTTGAGTAAATTTTGTGAGCATACTTCTGACTCCTTATGCAGAAAAAAAAACAGACATTCTTGCAATAAATCACAGCTAGGAGACCAAACACAGGGACTCCCTTTTTATAATAACATTTTTTAAGATTAAGCAGCTTACGAAGTTGCTGGGTTAAAATGTCATGCCTTGCTTTGTATTGTTTATTCCAACTTTTATAGTATTGTGGCAGTGCCATTTTTTTTGGAGGTCATAAGACCTTCTGTACAAAACATCTGAAGTTGTTTGCGTTGCCAGTAACAACCATTTTCTGTCTGCGTTTCTTCTAACGCAAGTCACATAAGATAATTAAAAATGCGACTGTCTGTTCTGGGAACACATTCAACACAGACAGTTTATTTTACAAACGTTTTGTACATGAGGTCTGATATGATAAACTGTGTATGATCTGAACTTAAGTTTAATTCTAAAGCTGGCCGTAGATGGATACAATTTAGAATGAAAATTCTTAGGAAAAGAGAATTCATGGGAAAATTCACAGAATATTCAAATGTTGTATCAAAGATTTTGTTTGCATTTAACATTTGATTTTGGAGTGAATGGACTTTACCAAACAAAAACCAAATACACTGTAAGCCCTTGTACACATGGTCGGACATTCCGACAACCAAATCCGTCGGATTTTGTCAGAAACTGGTGTTGCATACACATGGTCGGACAAAGTCGTTCGTAACGTGATGACGTTATTTAGTTACGACGGGACTAGGTTCAGGCTAGTAGCCAATAGCTTTGGTCTAGGAATTTGATCTGAGCATGCGTGGCACTTTGTCCGAACGGCATTCTCTACAAACGATCGGACAAAGTCCGATCAGATCATGTTGTCAGAAAAATTTATAGCCCAGCTCTAAAACTTTGTCGGCCAGATATTCAGACGGAAACAGTTGGATGGATTATCCGACAACATGGTCCGATCGGACATTTTCCGTCGGAATGTCCGACCGTGTGTACAAGGGCTTAGAAATTCATTTATTAGATCTCATCATCTTCCCCTGAATGAGTTTTTTCACTACCTTCAACTTTATCACTTTGTTGAGACACTGACTCTGAATCTTACCTCTCCAAAAACATTTACAGGCTTCCCTCTGCAAATCAGCTGTGACCACTAAAGGTGCCTTATCGCTGATTTACACATTTATTAGGCGTCACATCTCCAATGATATGCCGTCTTATTGCATCCCACTGGAAATTAGGTCTGAAAGAGACCCTCCTGCTGGGCATCAATTTAGCAAGCCACTTCAAAATGCTGTTGTAACATACAAGCCCTCGAAAATGTATACAAAGTTCTTTCCCGGAGGTGCTTCATGGCAGCGCGCAGCGCTAAATATGTCCCTAATTGCACATCCTCTTGCTTTCAGGGCTGTGGGGTTGACAGAACTTGTTTCACATATAGTGGTCCTATGGAGTGCCACCTGTGGATCAGAGTGTACAACATGATTCTTTTAGTTACACAAATTAATGTCTGGAAAAAAACCTTGGAAAGCTCTTCTCCACAAACCAATAAAAGATGTGCTGAACTGTTCTCACACCTTAATCTCCTTCATTTTTAGAGCAACAAAGCTAATCATAGCGCGTGCGCATACCTCCCAAGTTTTTGAGTGAACGAGGGACACCTATTAGCAAAAGTATGTAGGCATAGGACACACCCCCTGCCAAGCCTCCTTATTCTAGAATTATACCAACAAAAATTGTTTTATAAGATTTTATACCAAAAAAAGTGTTTTTTTACCACTACAATTGTTTTATATTGGCTTTTGAAATTTACAAATGCAGCAATTTAGAAATTGGATGAAAGGTTTAGCATTGGGAAACACCTTTTTGAAAGTTGAAAAAAAGTGAATGTTTATTTAGATCAGACCAAAATGAGGGACAAATGTGGAGGAAAGAGGGACAGAGGGACTTTGTTTCAAATCAGGGATATTCCCTCAAAATCAGGGACAGTTGGAAGCTATGCATGTGTGGAAATCCCCTACCCTTAGTTTTGAGGTGGTGAAAAACTCATGGCGATACTGAGGATAAGCATGAGAAATTCCTATCCATATGGCAACCCTAGCTTGATTAGCAATCACTCTCTTGATTCACTATGAGGCTGCTCTTATTCACAAGAGCTTATAATATATCCCCCCACCCCCTCCTAGCTTTTGGGAACAGACTGATGTCCCTCATTGCAAAGTCCCCATAGCTAGCCTTCTATCAGTTCCCCTCCCTGTCTCTTTTTTTGCCCCCCTTTCGCATCCTTCCCCTCTCGCTTGAGGGGCGCTCCCCCCCTCATTATTTTTCCTTTTTCCATTTTCTCTATATTGCAAACCAACAGCCATATGAACCTCTTGTGCGATGCCTGATTACCAGCTTATCGACTTTTAATGTTGAAAATCACTGGCTGAACACTAAAAGACATAGTTACAAGTTCCCCTGTATCTCATGTCCAATTTAATCCCTATGGTTCATCAGGTCATGTTCTTGTTGTATGTTTTCTTGTGTTATGCACTCACTGGTGCTCCTATACGACGCATACAATCACTCCATGGGTACGTTATGTCCTAACCCTGACTGTAACACAACTTAATACTCACGGTATGTGTCAGAACCAACTTCTGTAAGTGCCATACTATTTTCCTCCAATAAAGGTTTTGGTAAAAGAAATTCACTTGTTTGAGAAAACGTTTCCATTCTGCTACTTTGAATTTTTTTATCACTGCATTTGAAAACGAGGGGTTATTTACGAAAGGTAAATCCACTTTGCACTGCAAGTGCATGCGAAAGTGCACTTGGAAGTGCAGTCGCTCTAAATCTAAGGGGTAGATCTGAAATGAGTGGAAGCTCTGCTGATTTTATCATCCAATCATGTGCAAGCTAAAATGCTGTTTTTTATTTCCCTTGCATGTCCCCCTCGGATCTACAGCAACTTTACTTCCAAGTGCACTTGCAGTGCAAAGTGGATTTGCCTTTAGTAAATAAACCCCCTTGATTTAACCCGCTATTGATTCAAAAATCGAACTTATTTTCTTAGAACCTTTTTTTCGTACAAAGTTTTATTTGAAATTCTACACACTTATGGCCAAGTTTAGTCCAGCAGCAACAATTAGGTTTAAATGTACCTAAATGGAACTTACATCAGAGTATTAATACAATAGACAGAAGTAATAAACAGAAGTCAGGAACCTAGCACTGGTTGTGTGTGACAGAGTGGCTTTAGCACAATATCAAAGAGAAAAAACAGCCCTAACCTTAACCTAGCTCTTTGGCTTAACCTAAACTTGACATTTAACCACCCCCTCGCTGAAATAAACACGAACTATACTGTATCTAAAGCCATCGTTTTTTTTCAGCTTTACATTTTGACCCTTGTTAGATCTATTTTCTGTCTGTGTCCCTTTGGGGAGTTTTTTTCTTCATGCTGTGTCTTAAGACACTACATTAGTCTAGAGAATATTCTCAAAAGGAAATCCTCTCTGAAAGAGGAACTTCAATCTTGCTTAAGAAAAAAAAAAGAAAGGAAGAAATACAGCTACACATACTGTAGCTGCTGACTTTTAGGAAACAAACATTTTCCAGCCCATGGAGTTCAGTGCTTTCTTCCCACTGTTATTAGCCAGGCTTCCAATTTCCAATGCTGCCACCTTGAATGTGGGGGGCAGCTGTGATTTAATGGTTTCTTAAAGCTGGCTCCCCACTTTATATACATAAGATGCTGGCAGTGCTACAGGATTGGTCCTGACTCCCTGGGACCTGTGATGTGTACCAAGAGGCTGGGGGAGGGGGGCACCCCAAACAGCTGTCATTCTTGCCTAGGCAAGAATTGAGAAAGTGGGCATGGGAACCTGTTACAAAAGGTACAAGGAGGTTTTCTCCCTGGCAAAAAAATAAAAAATAACACAAATGTGGTGGGAAGGAGGATGAGCGGTACTTTCACTTTTGAGTGAAAGTCCATTTTAAACAGTTGCCACTAGACCAGGTGTCCTATACGTAATTTGTTTTCGTGACATCTCAAAATTTAGGATTTTCCCTTACTTTCAGTCAACTTGACAATAGTCATCATTACAAACAGAGAGGGTGAAGGTCCCTAGTAGGGACATAGGCTGAAATAAAATCTTAAAAAGGTTCTTATATTTCCCTACTTTATTCTAAAGGGAAAAAAAAAATATTTGCCATAAAAAATGTCAAAATTTGATATCTAAACCATTAGTAAAAAGGGAAAGGAAATCGCATCATTGTCTAAAGAAAATGTGCACCAAAATTCAGAAACAATTGAGAGACCAAATGTAATCCTGGAAGAACTACAGAGATACAAGGCCGAGATTGGAGAAACTGTCCATGGGTTACTTATAAGTCCAAGAGGGATGAACAGGTATGCAATGTACTGTATAGTCCCCTGTGACACCTCTCACTGATTAATCTTGGGAATAGTTGGTTGGTCGAATTTTCAATGCCAGTGGCCATTGGATGAGCACATGTGTTGGCAACTGCATAATACAGAAACATGTAGGCTAAGGGGATATTGCTCAATGTTCATTTCCATCCTCTACCCTATCCCACACCAATTTTTTTTTACATTCCCTTTATACATAACCTTAAATCTATCAGTACTGTGGCTGGTAATATGAAATCCTCTTTCTTTTCTCCCTGTGGTGGTGGTGGGCAGTCCTTTGTACTGCAGAGAACTTACTGATGTATGAGTCCAGGATGGCATGAAGATGCACCCCATCCACCAGACCAAATACCCCCCCCCACCCCCCGGATTTATGACAACCTGGGTTCACAAAAAATGGCCATCATTCAACCAGGAAGATCAGCATAGTTTCCTCCAGGGATAACATTGAAGACCTGCATTTTTCATGTTATGTCAGTAGTCTACTCAAAGCCTCCTCAGGAATCCGTAAACCCTTGAGTGTGGGTTTCTCAAGCTTTGCTCAGTCATATATGTGTCTATTATCATTGCATAATTCATTTTCTTACTGAGTTGTGCTGTATAGTTTGAAAATTCTTTTATTTTTGTAGTGTTACATATGTAACTCTGGATTTGTCTCCAATCCTTTAGGACTTGAGAAATTTTTTGGGCTTTTGTGAGAAAAACAGGAGTATAAGGCTCCATATATTCTCACTCTTAACCAGCATACTTAACAGGTTAATATGAAGGAATTTATGTGTACTGAGCAAATTATGACACCGCTGTTTGCTTACGGTATAAAGTTCAGATAAAACACATGGCTAATTTACATAATTCATTGCTGTCACTTAAAGAACACTCTGTGCTAAACTGGATTTTCTTCTTTTTTGTTCTCATTATCACATAAAAACTAAGGATCAGATAAATGATATAAGCCATCCTTTTCACATAACTGACATTTTGTATTTCATAAAGAATTCCAGCTAAACAGAAAATTCAGTAATGCACAGTATGAATAACTTTTTGCCCATATGTGTTTGGCTTTTCTTGACTATGACCATATTCTGCTTTCGTGGTTTGAACTAACACTTATGCAAAATGCAGTTCTGTCCAACAGTGAACTGTTTCTCTATTCACAAATGCTTATGAATTGGCCCATAGATTCAAGTAATTGGTAACCTCCAGTACAACTGCTGATGCACATCTCATTGGAACATTTGAAAGCAAGATGCTACCTACAAGTGCCCAACAATTTTTGAGATTTCCATTATTATTCTTCCCCACACACACTTTCAGGACCTGGATCACCTGCTGGTGGCATTATTGTTCCAAGAGCGGAAGGTTGTAGGGACCATGTACAGCAGTGGCTGTTTCTCCAACTGATGTTGGCTACTGGGAGGGTATTTAGGTCCTCCCCTACTCTGGCTCCAGTGTTTTGCTTGCTGCCATATATTGATGGCTGTTACCCTGATCTTGCTTCTGCCTTGTTCACTGTACCCTGTATACTGCTTGTACCCCTTGTTCCTGAGCCCAGTTTTGGTTCCCCCTCCCATCTGCTCCCTGCACCTCCAGTTTTCCCCTGCTTTTCGGTGTACCCCATTTTGTGTATATTTAATATAGTTAGTTGTTAGTTAGACTTATGTTTGTTAGTTATTGGTCAGGTATTCAGTCACAGTTTTTCTGGTTCACTTATATTTTCATGTTTACCATGTGCTGGTGTTTGGAAGGATTTTGTTTTACTGTAAATAAATCTCACTTAAAGCATACACAGTCTGGTCCCAGTCTCCGGAGTGTAGCCACGCAGATCTGACCAACATTGCTGCTGGTTCCTGACACAAACACCCAGTTTTGATTGTTGGCTACTGTCAAATGACCAACAATCCAAACCCACTGTAGTGTCATTTGGAAGGTATCTTTAATCAGCTTATATAAAAATGTAAATATTTGACAACCCAGTGGTCCTATTGAAAGCTAATAGAATGCTCAAGAACTGTAGAGTTTATGGATAGGTTGAAAGTGGTGAAGTTTACAGGAAATCAATCAACTTCAAATAAAATAATAAAAGAGAAAGAAGTGTTATTGTTAGTAACCAGTTAGCTGCTCGATTTTTTCCAGTTTCCAGTTTTGTTATGCTGCAGAAGTATTGGTTGATGTATTTGGTACCACCACTTTGCAGTCCTCCAATTTTCATAAACAAGTCACAATCTTATGAAGTCCGCCTCAGTCTGTGTGTTTGATAGCAAGCAGGCCTATTCTAGTCAATGCCAGTCAGCTAATTACCTGTTTATTTTGTCAGCTGGGTCACAATCATGTATCAGGGAAACCACATTTCCTTATTGTTGCTGTACATAACTTTTCACAACTTCTTCTTATTATGTTTCTCGGAAACTAGCTAGCCAGACACCCAAACTGTACTATGCATTGTATTGTGCATAGTATGGAAAGTCATTTGCATGTAAAATGACAAGCAGCACTCCAGGTTTTGGCAACCCTGGTCCTCATACCACCTTACTTGAAGCTCTTGAATTAAAAATTCATTTTAAATTTAAGTTTCTTCCATGTCATGTCACAAGTCTTTCAAGGTTTGTCAAGTGCTTTGATTGAATGAACCAGGAGGGAAGAAGATGTGATAATGAGTGTTTTGTCTTGGTCTAGTGTTCTAAGGCTCCAGACTCAAGAGCTGTTTCTTCACATTGCATGGGTGTTCTTGTCTCCAAATGGAGGCGTGGGTTCAAATCCCACTTCTGACAATCAGTTTTCACAATATAAGCGCATTTTGACCTACTGTAAAAAGTGGTCGGACACCTTTGGTGAGTTGCCATCTACCTCATGAGCACTCGCGATGAAGCTTTTTGAAAGAACACCAAACCAGAAGATTCACATTTATTTATTTATTTATGGTGTTGGGATTATCACTTTTGGACTTTATGTATTTATTTACTTTTATCATTACTTGCTTTTTCTCAATATTGTTAAAACCCAATTTGTATTATTCGCCTTGATGTTTTTAGCGCCAACACCTTTACATTCAATTTTTTATACGGTTCAGTGTTTACACTTTCTTAAAGGGTCAGTTATGTTTTAAAACATTACACTAGCCACCATTTTCAAACCACTCCTTATTACATTTAGTAGAGATAACTCCTTAAGGCACTAAAACTGCAGTCTCCACATATCAGACTGCATTTTATGAATGGGTCATAAAATGGGGGCCATGGTGTGCTGTAATTTTGCGGTGTACAGAGGATAGCGATGTCTGCTCTCTGCTATATAAGCTCCTTAGTGACTGCACCTCACCTACCTAGAAAGTCTCACTATGGGCCAGTGAAGGCATCCATCATGGTGGAGCGGGGATCTTTTAAAAAATAGATAAATTAATGAATTACTTAAAGTGATTGTAAGGGTTTGTTTTTTTTTTGTTTTTTTTAAATAAAAAACCTGTCTTACTTACCTCCACTGTGCAGCTCGTTTTGCACAGAGTGGCCCTGAACCACATCTTCTGGCTTCTGGCTCTCGTGGCTCCTCTCATCATCAGATAACCCCCTAGGAGAAGCGCTCTCCCAAGGGGGTTACCTTGCGGGCACGCTCCCGAGTCCAGCAATTGCATCCATAGACATGAATGCCAGACTTGGCCCCTCCCCCCAGTGCTCGCATCATTAGATTTGATTGACAGCAGGGTGAGCCAATGGCTGTGCTGCTATCAATCTATCCAATCAAGAGCTGGGATCTCGTCGAGGGAGAGCGCGTCTCCACCAATAGAAATATGAGGCTCAGGTAAGTAAATGGGGGGGGGGGGATGGGGGGGCTGGTCACTGCCAGGTGTTTTTTCACCTTATTGCATAGGATGCATTAAGGTGAAAAAACACGAGGGTTTACAACCCCTTTAAATAGAAATTTGTACTCTCTATATACGTATATAATATAAATTGTATTCAAAGACCTTCCTCACATGAGATTTTTGTTTAATGATAAAATAAAATATAAGATGTTCAAGAAAAGAAAGCTTGTTATAATTTTGGAAATATCTGCCTTGGATGTTTTTAGTGACTTGGCTTGAAGCCTGGGTGATGGGAATGCATATTAAAGAACACTAAAGGTATCTTACGATGTATAATATGTTTAAACTACTCTAGAGAGTTGATGAAAGATTTGGCTGTACAGCAGGGAAAATAAAAATGTTTGCCCTTTATGGCAGGTTTAAAAGTTCATTATAGTCATAGGCGTTCACCAGGTAAAATTTCCATAATTCATAATAAATCAGCAGATATGATTATACTTAGCAGTGGGAGGAGAGGGTAGTGCCCTGGTAGTAATTGCCTGCATGTCATTTTATGGGTTACGTAATGGGCGAGTAAATTATTGTTTTTTTTTAATTAAAAAACTTTTCCAGGCAATATGCCCTTTCTGCCCTTTAACCACACCTCTATTGTGTCCTTATCTTCCAGAATTAGATACAAAAGGATATATTTAAAGTGACACTAAATAATATGCTTAGTCTGCCTAAATAATGCATATGTATTCAATATGTGATGGCTCCGTATTCTATTTTTCATGAAATTTGCTGTGCTTTTCTACCTTCTGGTAGCATCCTCTTTGAGATTCTAACCTCTCCTCACCCCTTACTTTTGTTTGCTTGGAACAAGCAGTGCATGTTAGTTGTGGTCATGAGCACTGCTCTATGTACTGCACTTTCCTAGTCAACAGTCTCTAGGCCAGGGATATGCAATTAGCGGACCTCCAGCTGTTGCAGAACTACAATTCCCATGAGGCATAGCAAGACTCTGACAGCCACAAGCATGACACCCAGAGGCAGAGGCATGATGGGACTTGTAGTTTTCCAACAGCCCCTAATTGCATATCCCTGCTGTAAGCCATCTTGGGGCCACGCAAGAGAGGGTGGCTACGTTCTTACAGTGGCAGTGGCACCATTGGGAACGAATGTAGCCACCATCTAAGCGGAAGTCAGATCCCAGTTATAGGCAGGTACAGTCTATTTTCTCCACTGCAGTTGGCGCTCAACCACAGCGGCATTGCAAGGGAGAGGAAGTCAAGAGGTACAAAATTGCTCTATGGTTTCCAGGGTCACTGGGGAAGCTATCCGATTGGATGCTGCTGCTCCATGTGACTCTAGCAGCCATCTTGGATCAGGCAGAATCTATTTAAGGCCCTGGCTCCCAGGTTTGGTGCACATTTTGTGTGTGGTTAGTGTATGGACAGGTTGCCTGTCTGACAGGGACAGTGATTAGCACCAGGGGGGAGGTTCCTGAGTAGGGAATGGATAGGGACATGTTACCTGGAGACCTTCCCACTTGGGCCCAGACCAGCCAGGCCACATTCCACCCCTCAGGGCAGATGCTATGGGCACATCTGAGATGTTCTCTGCTACATGTTGCTTTTACTTGCTGTGAGCATTTCTGGTCGGGTTTGTTGTTAATTACTGGATTCTGCATTAATGCAAGTTCTGTTCTCTGCAGCTAGAGTCTGTGTAATTACTGCCGCTGCACCATGCTGCACCTCTCCACACAGGAGCAATAAAAAGGAATTCAGAGAAGGCTTAGAATACATACTTGGAAAGAATAGTTTAGAGTCTCCTTATATTGCCTATGTAGAAATCAGTTCGCTGTTTGTGTCATGACTTTCTTGGGACATTTATCCTGCTGTGATTTCTGTATGTGAACCAGCAGAAGCGTTACAAAGTCGAAATCAGCATAAGATCTAGGTTGTGCTTTATGGCTAATTATAATCCAAATGCAGCCAAGACTTTATTTGAACTTTTGAATAAAGAAAAAGTTGGAACTGGCAGCTTTTATTACTCAGATAGGTACATTATGTATATTAGTGATCGTTAACTTGTGATCTGCCTGACTTTTTCTTCTTATCAGCTATCCTTATTGTTAGTGTATTTTATGTGTAGCCCAAGACAATTCCTTTTCTTCCAACGTGGCCCAGGAAGGTCAAAAGGTTGGACACCCCTGTTTTACATAATGCAACAGCACATGTAGGACACCCAAAAGTGTGCTTTTTTTTTTCTTACAAAGTAAATAGAGCTTTGCACACTGGTACTGAATAGTATTCCAGTGCTTCTCCTCTCTCTGTTTCTCTTCCTCACTCAGCTAACATGACCCCAGTGCTGATGGCAAGAGGAAGAGAATGGGCAAATGAATGCAGACATCTGACATCCTCCTAATCAGCTAATGATATCATGGGTTGTTATGAATCCAGCAGTTGGCCTGCACAGTGCTTAAAGAGGAAGTAAAGGCACTTTAAAAAAAAATGCAACCTGCAAGGCAAAGGCATAATGAGCTAGTATGCATAGCATACTAGCTCATTATAAATAACTTCCCTGAGAATGAAGCCCCCGAAGTGGTCCTCCTCCTTTATCTTCACCGCTGCCATGGATCCCGGAGTGACTTCCAGGTCTCGCTGCTCCGATTCACCGGAGCCGTGATGACGTCACTCCCATGCATGTGCACGGGAGCCGACACGAGCGGCATATCACCGTGATCTGCAGCGTGCTCAGTGTGCCTGCACGCTGCTGTCTACGGCGCATGCGCCGTAGACAGCGGTGCTTGTCTTTTTGTAAATATCTCCCAAATCCTGTAGGTTTAGGAGATATTTCTTGGACCTACAAGTAAGCCTTAATCTGGGCTTACCTGTAGGTCAAAGTAGTTTGTAAGGGTTTACAACCACTTTAAGGTTGCAATGCTGCACAATAAAAAACAGTGACTTTGTGTAACAAAAAGGCAGACTTCCACTTGCTGGCTTGTTGACAAATTTTGGCCAATTTAGGGCAATTTTTTGGGCATTTTGCCAAGGCACCCCTAAAGAACCCAGAAGAAACCCTGGTTGAAAAATGCTGGTATATGGCATAGGTCTGTTTGATTTTACATGTATTACACAGGAGTACTATATAATATGAGTTTTTTATGACATTTATGGATACAGGTGTAACCCAGTCCCAAGGACCCAGATGTAACAGGGCCCCTTATGTAACACCTTCTTAAGCTTCCACTGATTTTAGATTTGCAGCAATTTTCTTGACACTATCCTTCAGTAATAAAGATTTCAGGGGTCAGTAGTAACTCAGATTCCAGAGGTCAGTAGTATGAAATGCAGAGTTCAGAGGTCAAGATTGTAACGTACCATGCAGGAGTTCAGGAGTTATGCCCCGTACACACGAGCAGAATTTCCGTTTCTTGTATGGTTTTTCAGATGGAATTCCTTTCAAGCTTGGCTTGCATACACACGGTCACCCAAAAGTTCTCTGAACTTTCGACCGTCAAGAACGCGGTGACGTATGACACTAAGACGAGCCAAGAAAATGAAGTTCAATGCTTCCGAGCATGCGTTGAATTGTGTCCGAGCATGTGTAGGAAATTTGTGCGTCGGAATTGCTACAGACGATCGGAATTTCCGATCGGAACTTTTTCCGTCAGAAAAATAGAGAACCTGCTCTCAATCTTTTGCTGGCGGAAATTCCACCAGCAAAAGTCAGATGGAGCATACACACGGTCGGAATTTCTGACCAAAAGCTCACATCGGACTTTTGCTGCCGGAATTTCCGATCGTGTGTACGGGGCATAAGTGATGCAGAGTTCAGATGTTGGTAGTATGAAAAACAGAGGTCAAAGATTAGTAATATGTAATGCACAGAGCAGAGATCAGGAGTAAGTAATGCAGAGTACAGGGATCAGAAGAATGTAATGCACTGTGCAAGGGGTCAGGAGTAAAAAATGCAGAAAGCATAGGCCAGTAATATGCAACTCGAGGATCAGAGGTCACAATTAAGTAAAGCAGAGTGCAGGAGTCAGTTGTATGTAATGCACAGTGTATAGTTCAGAAGTAACTAACACACATCTCACCCCCACAAGTGAAACCCCACAAGGCTTCTGATAAAGACTGGTCTTTTCGAAAAATACATTAACCTCCCTGGCGGTATGATTCAGTCTGGAATTAGGTGCTGAAAGCGGTACAATTATTTTGCATGGAAATCTGGCTTTTATTTTGTAGTCCTGTAATTCTTAGGAATAACGCTCTTAAATCTGTTCAAACCAGAGTCTAGCAGACATCCCGGGTATGATAAGGTTTATAATATAATAAAGAATAATAAAAATGATTCAATAATGTAATAAAATCCTAAAACACTGAAAAATTTAACCTTTTTGGTTGCTATGGACAATCTTCAAATTCCAGGCAGTAAAAAACAGTATTTATATTATATAAGTGCATGCAGGGCATTGCACAGACCACTAGGGACAAAGGGGGTGTGTATTTTTTAATACAGCACTGTAATCTGTAAGATTACAGTGCTGTGTGTGTTTAGTGTGTTTTTACTTTTCTGAAATTGCCGCCGTTCTCCGCTCCCGTGCGCCGTAACGTCGCAGGGAACGGAGCTCGGCGGCATTCGGCACTGTGAATCGAGTGGAGGACGGCTCGATTGCACAGCGCGGCGGACATCGCTGGATCCAGGGGACAAGGTAAGTAACTCTCCCTGTGTCCTCCCCTGCATCGAGCGAAGCCATCCCGAGTCTGGCTCGGGGTTACCGCTCCTGTCAGTATATTCCTACCCCGAGCCAGACTCGGGATTACCGCTAGGGGGGTTAATTATGTGTAGCCATGGTGTTGCAGCTAGTAACAAACAATCCACCAAATCACTCCACTGCCAGACTTCATACATCACTTCCAGAGACAATGAACAGTCTTTTGCAAGCTTTTATTTTGTTGTTTTTATTGGGGGGTACAAGGGTGATTAGGGATTAGGAATATAGGCTGCCCATAGGATAAGTTATTGCCATCATATTAAAGGATTTATTACATTCTGAATACATTTTGAGCCAGAAGATATAATGTTCATATTTAGGTATGAATCTCCTTCTGCATCTCCATGCAGACTATTGTTCCTCCTGCGGCTCAACCTCTGCAGACTATTCCATCTAAGAGTTCCCCCCCCATCAGACTGTGTTGTGGCTGAGACATCACTAATGACCGTGAAAAAGCAATGGGGGTTATTTACTAAAAGAAAATCCACTTTGCACTGAAAGTGCACTTGGAAGTGCAGTCGCTGTAGATCCGAGGGGGAGATGCAAGGAAAATGAAAAACAGCATTTTAGCTTGCACATGATTGGATTATAAAATCAACAGCACTTCCCCTCATCTCAGATCTACCCCTTAGATTTAGAGCGACTGCACTTCCAAGTGCACTTTCAGTACAAAGTGGATTTGCCTTTTGTAAATAACCCCCAATGGTCTTAGATCTCTTTCACCTCTTTTCCATAACTTGTTTCCTCCTGTACACTTGTTTCCTCCTGCATAAACTTAGTTACTTATTGAAATATGACACATCCTCTTCTATTGAATAGTAGGGGCCCACTCTGAATAAGCCTCCCTACTGTGGCTCTGGTTGCTTGCTGCCACTGGGCCTGAGGCCCGCAGAACCTCTCTGGGTTAAAAGCATATCTTTTAGGAAATATGGACTACTGTTCCCAGCCAGCCCAACTTGCAAATCATGTGCCCGCAGGCAGCATCGACATGACACAGATCCCCACAGTCTCTTTTCTGATCCAGGACTCCCCATTATCCACCGTGTGTATTGATAAAGACTCCAATAGTGACTGTGTACTAGCAGAGTTCCCTTCACAGACTCCTTGACACTTCAGCCCTTGGCACCTCCAGCCCCGCTGTGGTCACACTCACCAACTTCCAACAGCCCTGAGTCCTTGAGGTGGAACTTTGACTGGACCATGCGAACCGCCAATTTCACCTGCCCTTCTGCTCCAGGAGTTCCCTGCCATTGGACCGTGTGGTGACAGAGACATTGCCACATTGCCAATGACCCTGTAGAGGCAATGTTCCCTCACAGCTCTCTTGGTCCTCTCCTGCAATCGGCCTACCCCCCCCCCCCCCCAGATGGGGATGACCTCCTGCGACTGACTAACTGACTAACATGCCTTTCCTCACTTCACTCAGCCAACTCTCCTCTCCTGTAGAAAATCACCTCAGCTTATATATGAGGCCTGTCCCTTGCCAATCTCAATGGGGATTGGTCAGGGCTCACATACAAGCTGCCTGCCACTCCAGTTCTAGGCCCGACCCCTTTCACAGAACCTTCTCTCTGAAAACAGGGGAGGCGCCTCGGAGCTTGAGTGCAGGTGGTAACGCCCACAGCTACCCTGACCACTCCCAGCCCCCCTAGCTTGCAGCATAGGCCTGCCTAAATTTGCTTGTGCTGGATACACCTAGTAAAATCATCTTACTTGCACCTACCTATTGGTAGAGGGTGCTACTTATGCAACAATGGTCCACTGTTTGCATCATGATGAAACCTACCCTGAAAAATGGCATGCAGTCTCCAGTCTTGAATGTAGACAGGAAGTGGCTGCAAAGAGGTTTCAGGAGTTCATCAATTAAGACACGTAACAAGAGAGAAAGAAAGAGGACACAAGTATATATATTTTTAAAAAATGACAGTTTTAGATACACAGTAATTGAGCAAACAAAATGCCATTTAGTTACGGTTTACATGTACTTTAAAGCTGAACTCTAAGCAAATGTAAAAGACACAAATGAATTGCACAACATGAACAATGCATTAATGCAGCTATATATTCATGAATACATCAATATGTTCATTTTAATGCAAGCAGTGTACCTGGATTTGACCTAGTAGCCTCTTGCAGTCCTTATACAGCAGGGCTGGAGTATGACCGAAAGAAGCAGTACAAGGATCCATTCAGTGCTGATAAAGAAGCATGCTGATAGGAGGAGAAAGCAAAGTGATAGAGAGATGAGCACATCCCTGTCCTTTCACTGCCCTGTCACAGGTTGTCCTGGCTGACCAGGATGAACTGGGCTCAGAGAAAATTGGATGAATGATGCTGACCAAGGACATCTAGTGACAGGAAAAAGTACTGGCAGAGAAATCTCTAGGTTAAAGTTTAATATCACAGAAAAGGCTGGTTTGGTTATTTTATTTTTGAATATTTTTTTATTATTATTATTATTATTATTATTATTATTACTATTATTATTTTTGACTGGAGTTCTGCTTTAAGTGTTTTGTTCCTTTTCTTTTTATAAACAGGTATATTATAGCTAGATTTTCAATATTAATACTGAAAACACCACATATTCATTTTTCTGGCTGTGTAATGTTTTCAAACCACAATATTTAGTTGTGGTTCTCTAGTCTGCATGTTTAATGAAGCAATTTTTTCATGTGTGGATGTACACATGGGAAAATCCAATAATACTTTGTTGTTGCCTTTGTCAATATCAAATACATTTTTAAACCTGAACAATGTGGATAGCAATTACAATATAATTGCTTTAGTTTGTTTTGGTATGTTGTGGTTTATAGTGAAAATTAGATAAGGAGATTTATTTATTAAGGCCAAAAGTAACACGCGTTCTGCAGTAACCTATAACAACCGTCCAGCAATCGCCCTCCATTTTTCTGATTGACCACAATAATCGCTTATTATGTGCATTGTTTTATTACAAAAACCTTAACAAATGATAATGAAACTGTTGTGTTTGTTAAAGAAATGTGTGTTTAGAATGTGAACAAGGATTTTAAAGACATTAAAGTGCATTAAAGAGACAATGGGGTGGATTTACAAAAACTTGACAGTGTAAAATCTGGTGCAGCTGTGCATAGTAGCCAATCAGCTTGTTCAATTAAGCTTTGACGAAAAAAAAACCTGGAACCTGGGGCTGCACCAGGCTTTGCACTCTCCAGCTTTAGTAAGTCAACCCCCATGTCACCTCGTCAATGCAGGGCAAAAGAGACAAATGCTCTGCATAGAAACCAATCAGCTTCCAGATTTTTTTTTATATTTCTTTAATTAAAGCTTTATTGAACAAGCTGCACCAGAATTTGCACTCTCTAGTTTTAATAAATCAACCCCACTGTGTCTTTGTCCGGCAAGGTGAACATGTCTCATTAAAGTGGTCTGCCTCCTTCAGTGCCTGGTCTCCTGACATCACTTCCCCTCGGCACAGGAAGTTCCCAGCTCTGCCCCCTCCCTTCTGTCAGTCATCTGGGACACGTGATAAGTCCCAGATGACTGCGCAGCCAATCACGGCACGTGGTGCCACTCGCGCAGTTGCAATGCCGCGCCGTCGAGAGGAAGGGGGGGGGGGGGGACGAGCGGGGCTTCGTTCCCCCGCATCGCTGGACCCTGGGACAGGTAAGTGTCTGATTATTAAAAGTCAGCAGCTGCAGTATTTGTAGCTGTTGACTTTTAATTTTTCTTTTTCTTGAGGGAAACTCCTCTTTAATAATACTTACTAGCACCATCCTTGTTGAATATAATAGCTGCTGTCTTGTATAGCTACACCCACCACTAGAATACTTAGAATCTGAAATTTCTAAGTATGTCAGATACCTGCGTCTCCCCACGGGGCTTACTCTGACCGGCCGTTACATAACTAGTGCATCCTTTCAGAACTGCAGGGACACAATAGTGAATTGGTAGGATGGCACAGGTCACAGCAGGGAAATGTAAGAACCTGGAACACAGGGATCTATTTCATGCTAAAAAAAAAAAAAAAAACAGCATTCAGCCTAGATCTGCAAGACAGCAAAGATTGAATTCAAAAGAGTCTTTAATAATAGTGTCACCTTAATGCACCTCTAGTAAGAAAAAAAAAATGACTAAAAAGAGGCATAAATATGAGGTCTACTAGTTATGATGAGGGTCTTGTCACAGGTACATATAGAGCTGTCTGGATAACTAAAATTTGCCACTCTTATTGGTACTCAAATGCTGTGGTTTATATAAAAGGCAACAGATCCACAAAATGTACAGTATTTTTGGTATTTTCTCTGAAAAAATATTTATTAGCTAAGTACTCAGTTTAATTTACTGTTTTTTTTTTTGTCATTTCAGATTTATAGACGTTTGGAAGTACATCTGTTTTAGCCATGCCCATGCTAGGATTAAGCAGCGCATCTACCTTTCCCGCTAGATTTCATCTACTTGCACTTGTGCCTCTTTTGTGCCATGCGGGAACAATTTATAGTGAAACAACACTGGCTCCGGAGGCATTAAATGAAACTAGAGACTGTGAAGGTTCCTATATTTGCAAGGAAGGAGTCATCTTGCCAATTTGGGAACCGCAGAATCCATCGTACGGTGATAAAATTGCAAGAGCTACAGTGTACTTTGTTGCCATGGTCTACATGTTTCTAGGGGTATCTATTATTGCTGATCGTTTCATGTCTTCTATTGAAGTCATTACATCGCAAGAAAAAGAGATAACCATCAAGAAACCAAATGGCGAAACCACAAAGGCAACAGTGAGGGTATGGAACGAGACTGTTTCTAACTTGACCCTTATGGCTCTTGGTTCCTCTGCTCCTGAAATTCTTCTTTCTGTGATTGAAGTTTGTGGACATAATTTTCAGGCTGGGGATCTTGGCCCAAGTACCATCGTAGGCAGCGCTGCATTTAATATGTTCATAATCATTGCTCTCTGTGTTTATGTCGTTCCTGATGGAGAAATAAGAAAGATAAAACATCTCAGAGTCTTTTTTGTCACTGCAGCTTGGAGCATTTTTGCCTACACTTGGCTATATATGATCTTGTCCGTTTTTTCACCTGGTGTTGTTGAAGTCTGGGAAAGTTTGCTCACTTTTTTCTTTTTTCCAATTTGTGTAGTGTTTGCTTGGGTTGCAGACCGAAGGTTGTTGTTTTACAAGTATGTCTATAAAAGGTATCGTGCTGGAAAACAAAGAGGAATGATCATTGAAACAGAAGGTGAAAGGCCATCATCCAAAGCAGACATTGAGATGGATGGGAAAGTTCTCAACTCACACACAGAAAACTTCCTTGATGGTTCATTAGTTATGGAAGTTGATGAGAAGGACCAAGATGATGAAGAAGCTAGGAGGGATATGGCAAGGATCCTAAAGGAGCTGAAGCAAAAACACCCTGATAAGGAAATGGAACAGTTGATTGAATTGGCTAACTATCAAGTTTTGAGTCAACAGCAAAAAAGCAGAGCATTTTATCGCATCCAGGCCACCCGTTTGATGACTGGTGCTGGCAATATATTAAAGAGACATGCAGCAGATCAAGCTAGGAAAGCAGTCAGCATGCATGAAGTTAACAATGAAGCTGTGGAAAATGATCCTATCAGCAAGATTTACTTTGAGCAGTCCACTTACCAGTGCTTGGAGAACTGTGGAACAGTAGCTCTAACCATTGTTCGCCGAGGTGGTGATTTGACCAACACAGTATTTGTAGATTTTAGAACGGAAGATGGGACTGCCAATGCAGGCTCAGATTATGAATTTACTGAAGGGACTGTTGTTTTCAAACCTGGTGAGACACAGAAAGAGGTCAGGGTTGGCATTATTGATGATGACATTTTTGAAGAAGATGAAAACTTCCTGGTCCACCTCAGCAATGTGCGCATTAACTCTGAGACAACCGAAGTGAACCTTGAATCTAATCACGTGGCTTCTCTTGCATGTCTTGGATCACCCTCTACAGCCACAGTTACTATATTTGATGATGATCATGCAGGCATCTTTACATTTGAGGAGCAAGTTAGTCATATCAGTGAGAGCATTGGCACTATGGAGGTGAAAGTATTGAGAACATCTGGAGCTCGAGGAACTGTTATTGTACCTTATAAAACTATTGAGGGCACTGCGAGAGGAGGAGGAGAAGACTTTGAGGATACCTGTGGTCAACTGGAGTTCCAAAATGATGAGATTGTGTAAGTACAAGAGTCAAATTTAATTTAGTTTTAGAATTCTTATGATGTGAAATATACCCATGTTTGTTTAACTACAATACTAGAATCTTTTAAGGTTGGGTGAGGAAACATTTTAAATTAAAATATAAATTTAAATGTAAAATGAAGTTTCATCAAATGGTGTTTAATTGCATTTTCTTTTGGGAAAAAAATCTATGTTGAATTGAACCACTGGAATATTTTTTTAGGAGGGGGAATAACATTTACTGAAGTCACTTTTATAGTCTTTTTTTTTTTAATCAGACATACTGTGTATAAGTTAATTAAGTCATTTGTATATTTTATGCTGTAACTTTATTCTAGATTGAAGTTGAAGGAACCATCTCCAGAAGTCTCATGCAATAGAACTTAGCATTTGACAGGCCTTCAACTTTTCATGAAATGCGAGGATCTTAGTAAGGAGGTTTCTTTGCTCTGTTTACGTTCAACACTGAATGTTGTGCTCTGCACTAGGCAAAGTTAGGGTTGCCAATGCCTCCCCCAACCTTTCATTATAATTTCTCAATTTTTAGTCAGGGTTCGTTCACCCCAGCAGCATTGGATAATTGGAGAACAAGGCATTTTGCCTTATGTCCTTCAGCTTCTGTTCACAACAGCAGTCAGAAGAAACAAATAGCTGCATTTGCCCGCAGTGGAGAGTATTCTAGTGCACTATAATGCTTCACAACCGGCTGGAACACATAAAAGAAAAAATGAGTTGGAGGGAAAAAAGAGAGGAAAAAAAAAGGTACTGCATGTTAACAGTGAATTGCAACACAGTGTGCTACAAGGCATACTAAATTGCTGTGGTGTGAACGAGCCATTAAAGAAGTTGATAGGTGCATCTAAATTTAGAATCCATTCTGAGTGCATTTAACCATAGCTGAAGAGCTTGTATTTAGTAATTAATATATTGTACAGTTGATGGGTTGTCTGATTATAATACCAGAGCTACATTAAGGGTTCATGTACTCTAGCCTACACTGGCAGCTCCTAAACTTGAGTTAAGGAGCTTTTGGTGTTTTTTTTGCTAAAGCCAGGGCCGTCTTTTTGCATGGGCACACTGCGCAGTTGCCCGGGGGCCCACTTGTCTGGGGGGCCTCCCTGGGTCTCGCATTTGTATTGTAGAATTATTAGCCAAGTGTAAACACCCAGTTATTGGTGGGCAAGCCAGGGGGCACGCAGCCGCAGTGAGAGTGGAGCTGTCAAATCTAAGCACTGATGTCGGGATGCTTAGATTTGACAGCACCACTCTCACTGCGGCCGCACGCCCTGATACAGATATGCGGGGCCCCTTCGTCCAGTACATAGAAAACTGTCTGTATACACTGTGACTGCTGGCTGGGGAGGAAGGTGGCAGGATCCATTGCAACTACTGCATGTGCATGGTTCCAGTGCATGCTGCAGAGTATCGTTGCTGGAGGGGGTGCATGGCAGGTGGAGTGCATGTGCAGAGTGACAACGGTGAACATGTTGAACATCCTGCCTGGGTGTCCTCTTCTCTCCCGTGTAACTCTCCTTCCACCACCGCCGCTTTCATCCTTACAATAAGCAGGTATAAGACAGAATATCCGAGCAGAAGGCGGAAGCTGTCAAACTTTTCAAGTTAAAAAGCCTGTGATTTGTTGCTAGGGGCGGTCCTAGCAACCAATCATCTGTCTGTTACATGGAAAGTTGAACAGCTCCCGCCTTCCGCTCGGACATGCCGCATCCTCTGTCTTCTCCTTGCTGTGTAAGGTAAGGGAGGGGGCACTGACATAAAGGGAACTGTGTTTGTTGCAAAAAAAGAAGATGGCTGTAAAGGGGACCGGGATACCAGAAAGTAGGGGACTGTGAAAGGAAGTGGATGTCAGGAGGGATCAGTGTATGTGACGGGGAGATCAGTGTAGGTGTCAGGAGGGGGATCAGTAGTGTAGGGGTCTGGTAGGTCAGTTTAGTGGTCAGCATGGATGGGCACTGGTGAGCCAGGCAGAAACCAGCAAGTGAGTGATTTCTTGTTTTTCAATTTCTTGCTTTTCAAGCTTGTGTTATATTGTCCAAACATTGTGTTAATGTTTAAATACTGATTTTGTTGGAAGTACCAGTAAATATAGCCTTATTATTCAGGATTTATATAGCGCCAACAGTTTGTGCAGCGCTTTACAATATGATTATTGATAATTTGCATTTTCATTCTCGTGTGTGACTGTGTAGACAGGGCCCCAGTGCACTGTATTGCCTGGGGGCCTATAATGCTCTTAAGATGGCACTGGCTAAAGCTCCTAAACTTAACTCCATACAAGCATGTGTCAATGTACACATAGGCTTTTATTAGATTTTAGGAGCTGCCGCGTTTAGGTGAGATTCAACCTCCCTCTCCTGAACACAGAAGAACCGCATTCAGGATAGGAACGTTTTGACCAGCTGGTGGGAAAAAGCAAAATGTCTCAAAAATGGGCCACGATTTTGCAGTGTTTGGCATTTGCCCGCAACTGCGATAAATGTAGGCCAGTGTACATGAAGCCTTAAAGTAAAATGAAATATTACTGACACAAAATATTTAATGCGGGTTCGTAAGGGAGCAAGTGATCAGACCTACATGTTCAAGGTACAAAACTGAGCAGTTATTATTGAGTTACCGTAAACAGATTTTCTAGCCATACAAGGTCGTATACAAATATGTCATTTTCTAACCTATGTAACCTTATGTGAGCAAAGTGACCCTTCATGTAAAGCTGGCCATACACAGAGCAAATTTCAGTAGGTTGCTGATGAACCAACCAAAATTCGCTCAGTGGATGGCCCTGTCAGCCGCCTTCCGCCCGAAATCCCAAGACTGAAAAATTGGTGCCTGAACAGCATGGGCATCCAAACAGACGCAGGCACTGTTCACATATTTTCACAGCAGGCAGGATGGCAAAATATAATGGCCGCAGTGAAAAATTTGTTCATCCTTGAGGCAGAACAGAAAAAATCCATATGTGTATAGATAGCTTTAACCTGTAGAGGGAAAAATGCCCTAGGGCACTCCTACAGTAGACTGGGATGCTTTATAATGCAATAATTTGCTTTCCTGTTAGTTGCATTGCTTGTACATTGAACCAGCTATTTGTTTAGTTTTTGATTATTAGGATCATCCATCTCAATGGTGTGTTCTATTTCAGTAAATACCTCTTTAGATATTTTTTCCTCACACTGATTAGCTTTAGAATTGATTCATGTGTAGGTAATTTTTTCTTGTGCAATTTTGCCATCACCATTAGTGCCATTTCCAACACAAAGAAATATGACAGTCTTTAAATATTTACTGAGCAGAAATGAGAGATAAAATGAAAGACATAGCCTAAAACATTTCCTCTTCATTATATATTGGCACATTGATGAATATGCTTATCTTGTATAGTGCATGGAAATAAACAGCTGTGGGGAATGTAGTCTATGTAGAGCTTTTATAGCATGTACACCTGGTAATGAGTGTTTTGTAGTGTAAAGCGGTAGTTAAAGTATATCGCCGGGTTTGATCTTTTTGGTGACAGTGTGTCCTCTTGCCTATACAAACCATTTAGCACTTGTAAGTCATACACTAATTGTAAAAAAAAAAAAAAAAGCACCAGCGATGGGTTTCTGATTTCTTTCTTGTTAGTGAGCATATGCTGCCATGCTGTTGCTTAGCGCTGGAATTTGAAATATAATTATTTATCAAAAGCCATTCTTTACGCAATGGAAAAGGGAATATTATATTCACAATATAGTGTAGTTAATGCTTAGCTTGATGTGTTTAGTTTGTCAGTGGAATTAATTGCAACAAAGCTTTTGGATTTTTTTTTTTAAGGAACACAAAATTAGGGTTCAAGCAAAAGTAGAACACCAGCCAAAATGTGTTTATTTTGGATAACGCCTCGTACACACCAGTAGGTTTTTCTTCGTTCAACCCAGCAGGGCTAAATGGAAAAAAAAAATGACAGCTCAATATGAGCCACTGCACTTACTATCCGACTGTTCTATTGTGTGAGAGCGATGACCGAGAGCAGGTCAGCAACCTTTTTCCATTAATGCCCCTTCGACAGAAGCCAGCCGGATGGCCGACTTCTGTCAGACAAATTCCAGTACACACAGGCCGAATGTCGGCCAGTTTCTGTTGAACCGGCCATTGCCGCCCAATTTTCGGCCTGTGTGTACTAGGCTTAAGGCATGGGAGTGCAAGAGCCTCTTAACCTCTCTGCCAAGAGAACCACAGGGGCTGTCAATGCTAACCTCTTCTCTCCTTTGCCTGCATGCCATGTTGGCCTGATGGTTCCATTACTGGAGTCACTGACCCATAAAAAGTAACGTAAGGATTGACTTCACTCTGACTTCATGTACTGCATGCTTGTTCCAGGTCAGTGGGGTTAAATTACTAAAACTGTAGAGTGCAAAATCCAGTGCCTCTGCATATAAACCAAATAGCTTTCGTTTTTTGTTTTTTTAAGTCAAAGCTTAAAGTATAAGTTCACCCTAAAACTAAAATCTGTAAATCTATAATCCTCCACAATCTTAGCCCACGTACACACGGTCGGAGATTTTGCCAACCAAATCCGTCGGATTTTGCCTATCGGATTTAGTCCGACGGATTGTGTCCGAAACTGTTGCATACACACGGTCGGGCCAAGTTGGCGAAAAATCCGATCTTTCAGAACGTGATGACGTCATTTAGTTACGATGGGACTACATTCAGGCTAGTAGCCAATAGCTTTGATGTAGGAATTTGATCTGAGCATGCGTGGCACTTGGTCCGATGAAAATGCTCTACACATCGTATTAGGTCCGTCCGGCCCAGTTGGTTGGGAAATATTTCCAACATGTTGGAAAATTGGGTCGGACGGAGATTCGGACAGAATCAGTCCGATGCATACCACACAAAGTCTGATTATCTGACGACACAGTCCGATAAGACTCATTCCGACAGATTCTCCGACCGTGTGTACAAGGGCTTAGACTAATCTATCTAGCCCTGTAAAGTAGAAATCTCTATACAGGCATACCCCACTTTTAAGTACACAATGAGGTTTATTTACTAAAGCTGGAAAGTGCAAAATCAGGCTCACTTCTGCATAGAAACCAATGAGCTTCTAACCTCGGCTTGTTCAATTAAGCTTAGGTAATAAAACCTGGAAGCTCATTAGTTTCTATGAGCCTGATTTTCAGTTTTCAAGCTTTAGTAAATAAACCTCATTGTGTACTTAAAAGTGGGGTATGTCTGTACACACCTTAATTGAAGCCGCTCCTGTCCAGTCTCCAGCAGCAGATGCTGTGTGCAGGACACAGCTGACAGTGGCTATGAAAGTTACGGAAGTGACGTCACCCATAGACTTACTATGGGGTTTCCATTGTCGCTGCCTCCACAGTGAAGCCGCCACTGACAGTTCAATGTGGGACTGGACCAGAGCAGCTTCAGAAAAGGTATGTATAGAATTTTCTTCTTTACAGGTCTAGATAGATTAGTTATATAGTTGTATAGTTAGTAAGGTTGAATAAAGACATCAGTTAATCCAGTTCAGCCTGAGTGAGTGTCTACTATTGTCCCTATCCCTGTACATTGTATCTCATTAAGATGCTCATCTATTATATTATATTATTATTTTATTTGAGGTACCCATATAGCGCAGTCAATTAACGCAGTGCTCCACACATACATCGAACACTCACATCGGTCCCTACCCTCAAGGAGCCCACAATCCAAGGTCCCCAAATCACATTCATATACCTGGGCGAATTTTGGACAGAAGCTAATTAACCTACCAGCATGTCTTTGGAGTGTGGGAGGAAACCGTGGTACCCAGAGGAAGCCCATGCAGGCACAGGGAGAACATGCAAACTCCAGGCAGGTAGTGGTACTTTTTGCTGCTAGGCGAGAGTGCTACCCACAACACCACTGTGCCGCCCATTAGTCTTAGATTGTGGATCCCTGTAGATTTAGACTTTAGTGTTAGGGTGAACTTCTACTTTAATTGAACAAGCTGAAGTTAGAAGCTGATTGGCTACCATCCACAGATGGACCAGATTTTGCACTCCCGAGTTTTAGTAAATCAACCCCAGTGGCTATTGAAACAAATGACAGCCAAGAAACTAACGTTTTAAGAATGTTGCCAGCAATGGCAGCCTACATATTTCTCCCACAGGTTTTCTTTAGTCATTGAGACAGGGAAAGGGAGATTTCTCTAACATGGACACTACAGGAGTAGGAATTGCTCAAAACTTCCTTTATTGTTGTCTCTGACCCTTATGGGGAGATTTTCACGACATTTGTATGTTGAGGCAGGAAGTTAGAGCAATTCTCCACAAAAGGGCAAACAGATGGCCATAAAAACCTAAACAAAGTTTAATCCTTTATCAGTCTATCCAATCCTAAGAGAAACGTTTTTTGCTTGTTTTCCAATTTAAAGGGGGCTGCCAAGAAAACATTTAATGGGCAAGAATGTGATTGGCATAAGAGTTTTGTTATGGTGGGTTGAATCAGAGTTTTTCACATATTAAGTAAAGTAATACTTAAGCTAAGACATTTCTTAGCCCACGTACACACGCTCGGAGATTTTGCCAACCAAATCTGTCGGATTTTGCCCGTCGGATTTAGTCCGACGGATTGTGTCCGAAACTGTTGCATACACACGGTCGGGCCAAGTTGGCGAAAAATCTGATCTTTCAGAACGTGATGACGTAATTTCTTTACGATGGGACTACATTCAGGCTAGTAGCCAATAGCTTTGATGTAGGAATTTGATCTGAGCATGCGTGGCACTTGGTCCGATGAAAATGCTCTACACATGATCGGATTAGGTCCGTCCGGCCCAGTTGGTCGGGAAATATTTCCAGCATGTTGGAAAATTGGGTCGGACGGAGATTCGGACGGAATCAGTCCGATGCATACCACACACAGTCGGATTATCTGACGACACGGTCCGATAAGACTCATTCCGACAGATTCTCTGACCGTGTGTACAAGGGCTTAGAGTAACAGGACTGCACTATGATAGGAAGACTTAGACCCTTTGTCTATATATTCTTTAAAACTGTATCAATAGCATACCCATTGGCTTTAGGAAATTTGAACATTTTGGTTTATATTGTGCAGACAACACCATCGTGTTTTGTAGAAGCTCGTGAAGGTAAATGCAGGCCTCTGAATCATTATTATGGCATTATATAATGCAAACAGGATAAAGCAAGTAGTTATTACAAAACTAATTGATGCTGATTGCTGTTCATTTCATTCTTTCTGCCTTATGGTTATATCATAAGTTGATCAGATGCAAGTATGGATTTGGCTATGATTCTCAGTAGTGATGTGACCAAACCAACTGCTGGCACAGATGATAGGGGAAGTGTAGATTTGATACTGTTATGATTAATTTGCAGGAGTTACAATTAAATTGGAGGAATGTTCACCGTTCTCAGTTTTTTCATTCGAGTACTTTGGTTTCCTCCTACACTCTAAAAACATGCTGGTAGGTTAATTGGCTTCTATCAAAATCAATATGTGTGCACAAATCGGCTATGCACATGTGTTATCATGTTCTACATGCCCCAAGCTGAGCAGTTGAAGGGGAGCTTTGAGGAACGATGGCTGATGACCTACCTAAACAAAATTGCCAAGAAAATTCTATCGAAGGGGCTTTTACGTATATCAGGCATGGTGCCATGGCCCATAGAATTTCTGAGAATCAGATAAGACTGAATATATACATACATAATACATTATAACTGTATGCTGATATAATTTCATATATCTAACAATGTTATAATGTTGTAGCAAAATGGGGGGGGGGGGCTGTAGCACACGAATGCTGTTTGAAATGAGGCTTCTAATGACCTGCCATAGCATAGGGGCAGCTGGTATAGCTCTGAAAATGTGCAAAATAACAGTCCTTTGCCTCGGTCTCAGAGACTTTGTGTCTTATCATTCCTTATGCAGCATTTAGAACTCGTAAGGTCCAGGTCAGGGTTTGAACTTGCAGCCTCAATGTGCTTTATAACAAAGAGTAGTTTTTCTTTCATCAGTATGTTTATAACTGCTGACAGACAGCAGAAATCTGTAGGGCATCTAACAAATTGGTAAAAATTGGAGCCTTTCCCATCAGTCAGTAAACAGAGCTCAGTTACTGCAGCAGTAAATGATCTGGCATCCTGTAGCAGGTGGATGGGGGATCATACTGGAGCTTCTGCAGTGGGCCGGTAGATGTTATCTGAAATGTTTCAACATAAAACCTCAATTGGGCGAACTGTCATGTAGACCTTGAATAATGGCAATGTCTACCTGGATGCTGACAGTTTTTCACAAGAGGACAAAGACTATTTGTTACATTCAAAATATTGAGGTTTGCTGCTTGCTCAGATCATACAAGGCACAGAAGATATTATGAAGACAATATTGGCACACACTTGAAATGCCTCTACGGCGTTCCAGACTTGTTTTTCTCCCTGATTTTTCTTATTTTTGCAGCTAATAAATCTCTGTTCTAAAAATTCAGAACTGTTGCACAATTTATTTTCCATTACACTAAACAATGATTTCTATATTCACACGAAGACCAACTGAAATCTTTCTAAAGTACATCTAATAAACCTCAAGGCAACTTTTTGTGATGCTTGTTATTTTCCTTATTTCGTTTGCCCGTCATTACGTCTATTCTTTCATTATGATTCACTCATATTCAATATTTAAATCCCAACTCTGGGAATTAAAACTACAGTCACAGTGAGAAGCCAACTCCCGATCCCCTCTCCTGGATGGCAAAAGTGCCCTTTAAACTGAACCTTAATATTTTAATAGGGGTGTGCAGTCAGGTTCCATAAAAAGTAAAGAATATTTATATTTTTTTAATATAAGAGGTTTATAGTTTTTAATGTGTTTGTGCTTTACTACTCTATGAAATTGACTTGTGTCTGGGGACACAGTAAAGACCCAGACCACTGCTCCTACACGTTGCACAGTGATCTGGGCCTCTAGTGGTCCAACACATCCTAAACAGTGCCCAATTTAAAAATGCTTGAGGATATTTGATTGGAGCATTGTACAGGAGAAATTTGACCACAAGAGACCCAGCCCGTTATCCCTGAAATCAATTATTGGCTAACTCATCATATATTATATTGTTGGTCATTATACTTGCTCATTATGTTGCCGAACAGCTGGCTTCTGTTGGACGGGCTGCAGTATACACTGACCAAATGTTGGCTGGTTTCTATTACATCGGCCGATGCCGCCCAACATTCAACCCCTGTACTAGGCTTTAGGCATAAACAATGCCCTTTGAATAAACCCTAAAGCATATGTGAAAGCAGCTCTTAAAAAGCAGGCTATTAGATGCAAAGCACTAATATTTGTATAATATGCTCCCTTACACAAATGCAGGTAAAAAAGGATTTATTGGTCCATCCAACAGTCATGTGGGGGCTCAGTTGTGATGCCTGTTCTGTTTGGATGGGGGAATTTTTATATAGGAGCTATCCAATCACTTGATGCAGAGAACTTGTTCCTTTGATGTGTTCCACACAGCGTATTCTACTGCTTTCCACACTTCTATATGCTGTTAGCTCAGTACAACCGAGTTGGGAACCTGACAGCCTGTGATGTCACAGGCTGACTACAGGAATGGTGTGCTTCAGCATGGCCTCCTAGAATTCAAATAGCAAATAAATTACACAAACTGTCCACGCTAGCATGGATCTGTTTCTGTGCTTAGGGTGGTCGGAAACTAAAGGCAGCCAAGGGGACTGGCATGATCACCAGTTATTCATGTACATTCAACACCATATAAACAAAAACAAGCTATATGTGCATTATGAGGGGCGGAACAATCTAGTACAAAGGAATGTACAGGGTTAGTTCATCTTTAAGCTCCATGCACACTAGAATTTTTTTAAGCTCCTAGAAGCTATTATGAGCATTTGTTTTCTTCTTCTAGAAGCCAATAGTGTTATCCTATGTGTCCATGCACACTATTTTATGCTAGAAGTATTTTTCAAGCTTCAACATTTTGTAGATTTTTTGGAAGTGTTTTCCTCGGGGCGAAAAAAAAAACATGAAATGCTTCTAAGCCTTCTAAAACGCTAATGACAGCTTTTTTCATGTACTGGAAAAATGCTAGTTAAAGAAAAAAAAAAAAAAAAAAAAAACACTCACACTCCTAAAAACTTCTAAATGCTACTAAAATGCTATAAGCTGGCACAACGCTATTATCAGCATTTTTCATCCAGCATTTTTTTTTTGAGCTTCTAAAAAATTCTACTGTGCATAGAGCATTACAGACAAAAATGTAAAGATAATCTAACATCGGACACCCTCCCCCCTGTTCCCCACTCTTCTTACCCCTGAGGGATCTCTAATCCCCACTCTTCTCCATGCAGTGCTTCTAGAATGGACTAGATCAATTCACTGTGACAGCATTGACCAGTCAGAATTGATCTTGTCCGTCCAAGAAGTGCTGCACGAAGAAAAGGAGAAAAGCAGGGGTTTATAATTACTGGACCGGCTGCGCGCAGGCAACTTGGCAACCCTGGAGGTGAGTACTGTGGGGACGGGGGGGAAGGAATGGTGTCCGATGTTGGTTCACCTTTACATTTTTTCTGTAAAAGTGAACTAACACTTTCAAGGTTACATACAGTTTATTAAGAGTTTTGCAAGGCTTTCCAGTTTTCGGAGGTAAAAATCACTTAAATATGCTGGGATTTTATTAAATCTTTGTTATAATTATCCACTTTAATCTAATAATGTTATATAACATGTCTAAAAACTTTAACTAGAGTAGCGATTTCTTTTATAGTTCTGACTTCTAGATTGGGCTGACTAGACATTTGTCCATCTCTGATCTTTATTTGCTGCTTCTCGGTGGCAGGTCTTATCATTATAGAATTATTTGATGATCCTATGATAGGATGTGAGTGCCAGTTATTTCCCGAAGCTTTCTGTGAACTTTCTGGTACAGTGGAAGAAGACAAGATACAGATGCTTTCATGATTCAGTAAACATGATACACAGAAAATATGAAAATGACAGCAGCTTGGTTAGTGTAACCTACTGTACAAAATACGTTGTCGATTGAATTTGCTATCTGGCTGATTTGATCAGATTCAGGCACAGTAATTTGACACTGCATGTCTTTCATCATTTTTCCTATGTGATGTTACATCTTCTTTGTACTTTATGCTTTTCCTTTCATTGTTGTTGTATGGCGTGTGTAAGAATAACTATGTGCTGATTAACAGGCTTTTTACACTCCCACTATGTGCTATATTATGGGACAGGTATAAGTAACTAAACTATCTACCAACATAACCACTTCACTACCGCCATATGTTTAAGAGCAGAGCAATGGATGTGTATTTCTGATGTGCCGTTTAGAAATGGCACATCAGAAAACACATGGGCAGCCAGCGCACCTATTAATGACTGTGATCTGTCATAGATGGCTCAGGTCACTTGGATGTGTACAGAGCCGATCAGAGCAGCCTTGTACCCTGTGATCACTGTAGAGGCCGATCACAGCAATTACAAATGTACATAGTATTCGTTTTTTACATCTGAGAGCTTTTCCTTTGCTCTCACAATGGGGGAAAGCGAGAGTCATTTTTTGTTCAAGGAATTACATGAATAAAGAAATCAGCAGCAGCAGATTCGTGAAGAGGGGTTTTAACATTTTATATCCAATGTCTCAGGCTTGGTATTCAGTGGGAGTTAAAAAAAAAAAGTACCTGTGGTCAGGGAAGGAATAGTGACCCCACGTTGGTATTAGTGAGCGCAATAGTGCCCCATTGTTGTTTTCATTGGGAGGAATCGTGCCCCATCATTTGTATTACTAGGAGGAATATATGTTCAGTCATCTATATGACCGGGAAGAAACATTCTGCATTGCTGGTGTCATTGGAAGGAATAGTACACCATTGTTAGTTTCAGTGGAAAGAACAGTGTCCCACCATTGGTGTCAATGGAAGGAACATAGACGTGCTCATGGGGTGTGTCGGATGTGCCTTGGCACACCCTAATCACACCGTGCAACACAGATACCCCCTGTTAACTGGCCTCTTCCCCGTGTCTCCTCTGCTCCCCATCCTGAAACACCCCCCTGTGTGCCTGTAGCACTTTCAGCTTCCCTCTGCTGGCAACTTCTAATGAGGGCACACAGGGGGATCTTTTAGGATGGGACTGGGGAATTGCTCTTTCCCAAAAATGAGACATCTGGGATCTGTTTAGACCCCTGATATTTCACCAAAGCCTCCCAAGGGGGCTCCTAAAAAAATTGTAAAAGTAAACAATAATATTATTAAAAAAATGAAAACAATTAATAAAAAAAAAAAAAAAACTACTGACATTGTCTACCTCCCTACTGACACCAATTTCTACCCTAGTGACTAACACCATCCACTGTCCTACAGATACCAACCTCTGCCCTACTGACATGTCCACTGCTCTACTGACACTGTCTGCTGCTCCACTGACACCGTCCATGTTTTATATATATATATATATATATATATATATATATATATATATATATATATATATATACACACACTCATGTGTGTTTGAGCTTTGGAGTGCACACCTTAATGCAATAGGCTGCGCACACCTATGGGAAGGAATAGTGAACCATTGTTGTGTCATTGGGCAGAATTATGCCTGCTATTAGTGTTAGTGGAAGGAGTGTTGCCTCAGTGTTGGTGTCAGTGCCTCAAGGGCTGGCTAAAGGAAAGCAGGGGGCCACATCTGGGTGGAGGGTGAAGCAGAACAAGGAGCCAAACAGTTGTGCTGCAGTTTTCATGTGTTAACAAGGAACATGTTGATAGGAGAGGGCTGAGAGATGAGCTCATCACTGTCCTGTTCAGCGCCGTAAATACATTTAATGTGAATACATCAGCTTTTAGTTCAGCTGTATACTACTATGTTTATATCATTCGGTATATAATAGTACAGTCAAAAAAGTTGACATGGAAATTTATAGATAGGCAACTCCTATCCTCATATTGATTAATGGTTCCAAATGAATAATAACTACTGCAGTAGGGAACAGACACAAAAGATACACTCAGCATCTTTCCAAATAACTGTTCTGCTTTATTATGGTGCAATTGAAGGTTTTTATACACCTGATTACGTAGGTATGACATTAATATTATAATTGTACTTTTATGGTAACAAGGAGTGTAACATAGTCAGACTAATTCTAATCAGGACTTGAAAGAATGCAAACATGTAATGAAAACATTATTAATGCAGTGTGCACAGTGAGGGCAGTGTGCAAAACATACAAAATAGAATACAATTATATACAGAACTTACAAATTTCCTTTACAATCTCAAAAATTAATTGAAGGGTTAAACCCATCTACCACCCCTTCTGTGCAAACACACAAACACTCCCTGGTAGGTTGCCTTGATCCATTTAGTCATTGTTGCAGTGAAAACTAGTTGACATTGTTGTGTGCATGGCCTGAGTCAAGCCATATCCTTTTTCCAGATTTCTAAATGAAATATTTCTGCAGAAACGCAAGAATAAATGTAAGCCCTAATGATTGATTCAGTTTATAAGCAAATTTGCCATGTATTGTCCGTAAACAGTGGTTGCTCTGGAAACATACTGCAAGGGGAAAGCAGAAGAAAATAAATCCTTGAAAAATAAAAGAAAAAAAATAAACTCTTCTGGTTTCTAATCTGATAACAAGATTCACTGAGGAAAATCCGGACCACACCTCAAACCGTTGATGGTGAATGACAGCCTCCTAAGACTCCTCGCAGACTAATGAACGGGTCCCGGGGGAGTATTATGTTAAGTTAAAGGGCATTTTTCTATTTAGTAACTTTATCGACATTTAATTCTGGCAGACCATAAGGTGTCTACAGGCAAAGTGAGTTTCTGAGGTGGACAGACATTGTTGTGCTATATTGCCTATTAGCGAGAATGTTAAGAGGCAAACAACTGTATCTTGCCAGGGATGCTCTGAAGATACAAATCCCGGCATTGTTCTCTCAGAACCGATTTCATATTTTTCTTTCTGTTTGTAAAATGTAAGGCAACATTGTGTAAATTTTGATTAATGTGGCCTACTTAGCATAGCTGTGAGGCGATGCAAACAAGCATGCTCTGTAGACATCAAGCTGGAAGAAAACAATTCCAGCTTATGGTGCAACACAGATTTTTAAGGCAGCTCAAATGGAGCATGGTCATCGAATGGGATATGAGAGTAAATACACGCTTAGAGTCCCAGGATATACCAAAAACTATTCATGACATTTTTGCCCACAAAAGTTTCAAACATTAGCTCCTGAAAGCCTGTTTTTTTGTTTTGTTTTTTTAACCATTTCAGTCCTGAAAAATTTGGCTGCTAAACGACCGGGCCATTTTTTGCGATTCGGCAATTGGCAAATGCATGGTCGTGCCACGCTGCACTCAAACAAAATTGACATCCTTTTTTCCCACAACGAATGCTTTATTTTGGCGGTATTTGATTGCCTCTGTGGTTTTTATTTTTTGTGCCATAAACAAAAAAAGAGCGACAATTTTGACAAAAACACAATATTTTGTACTTTTCCCTATAATAAATGTCCACATTTTTTTTTAAAAAAAAAAAGCACATTTTTTTCTCAGTTTAGGCCGATATGTATTCTTCTAAATATTTTTGGTAAAAAAATCGCAATAAGCACATATTGATTGGTTTGTGCAAAAATTAGAGCGTCTACAAAATAGAGGATAGATTTATGGCATTTTTATTATTATTTTTTTTACTAGTAATAGCGGCGATCTCCGATTTTTATCATGACTGCGACATTGTGGCAGACACATTGAACAATTTTGACACATTTTTGGGATCATTGGCATTTATACAACGATCAGTGCTATAAAAATGCATTGATTACTGTATAAATGTCACTGGCAGTGAAGGGGTTAACACTAGGGGGCGATCAAGGGGTTAACTATGTTCCCTGGGATGTGATTCTAACTGAAGGTTGGAGGGGACAGATTAGAGAAAGCGACGGATCGTGGTTCCTAGCTAATAGGAACACACAATCTGTCAGAACAGAACAGGAAAGTGTGTGTTTCCTTCTCACGATCGCTCGTGGCCAGCAGTCATCACAACCGTCAGCAACGAGCATCGGCACTTCCGCTGTGCAGCGACATGTGCGCACCTGCTATCCCAATCCTGCAAGCCGATGTATAGCTGCAACGGTTTGTGGGATCGTGCCAACCTGCCGCAATATAATGACGGCGGCTGGTCGGCAAGTAGTTAAGACAAAAGTGCAGGTGAGTGAGAACTGAAATCCTATCAAATAATAAAAAACAGGTAATGCAACTTATAAATGGCACTCCAGAAATGTATGTCCACCAGTCTGCCATTTTTAAATGTATGGCATTAACCTCCCTGGCGGTATGATTCAGTCTGGAATTAGGTGCTGAAAGCGGTACAATTATTTTGCACGGAAATCTGGCTTTTATTTTGTAGTCCTGTAATTCTTAGGAATAACGCTCTTAAATCTGTTCAAACCAGAGTCTAGCAGACATCCCGGGTATGATAAAGTTTATAATATAATAAAGAATAATAAAAATTATTCAATAATGTAATCAAATCCAAAAACACTGAAAAATTGACACTTTTTGGTTGCTATGGACAATCTCCAAATTCCAGGCAGTAAAAAACAGTATTTATAATATTAAAGTGCATGCAGGGCATTGCACAGACCACTAGGGACAAAGGGGGTGTGTATTTTTTAATACAGCACTTTAATCTGTAAGATTACAGTGCTGTGTGTGTTTTGTGTGTTTTTACTTTTTTGAATTTGCCGCCGTTCTCCGCTCCCGTGCGTCGTAACGCCGCAGGGAACGGAGCTCAGCGGCATTCAGCACTGTGAATCGAGCGCAGGATGGCTCGATCACACAGCGCGGCGGACATCGCTGGATCCAGGGGACAAGGTGAGTAACTCTCCCTGTGTCCTCCCCTGCATCGAGCGAAGCCATCCCGAGTCTGGCTCGGGGTTACCGCTCCTATCAGTATATTCCTACCCCGAGCCAGACTCGGGATTACCGCTAGGGGGGTTAATGAGGGGGTTAAAAAGACATTGGGGTTAATTTACTAAAGGCAAAGAGACTGCACACTTTGCAAAGTGCAGTTTCACTCTGCAGATGCAGTTGCTCCAGAGCTTAGTAAATGAGGTAAAGCCTCACTTTGCAAAGAATACCCAATCACGAGTAAGGAAAAAAAATAAAATTTTTGCATGTGATTGGATGATGGAAGTCAGCAGAGCTTCTGCTCGTTTACTAAGCTTTGAAGAAACTAGCACTTGTAGAGTACAACTGCACTTTGCAAGGTGCACAGACTATTTCCCTTTAGTAAATCAATATCAATGAGAATATGCTTCTGAACTTGTTAGCAAATTTGACTGCTCCAAAAAGAATCAATTTTCTAGCACGAAACATATACACAAAGGAGGTTTTTTACAGGTAAATAAGATGCACACATGGTGTTTATTTACTAAAGGCAAATAGACTGTGCACTTTACAAAGTGCAGTTGCACTCTGCAAGGGCAGTTGCTCCAGAACTTAGTAAGTGAGCAGAAGCATTGCTGACTTCCTTCATCCAATCACGTGCAAGCAAAAGTGCAGTTTTTTTTTTACTTGCATGTGATTGGGTATTTGCAAAGTGAAGCTAAGCTCTGGAGCAACTGCCCTGGCACAGTCTATTTTCCTTTAGTAAATCAACCCCATAATCTTATGGCAAGACTGTTGTTGAAATGAATAGTTTGGAAGTAGGGTCTCTTCAAAGCATTAAAGCAAGATGGCCAGCATGACTTTCATTCAACTAGCATTAGCAGGACAACTCAGCAATGACAACCGTTTTAATTTCTTTAACCCCCCTGGCGGTATTCCCGAGTCTGGCTCGGGGTGAAAATTCAGTATCCTTAGCGGTAACCCCGAGCCAGACTCGGGATCGCATTGCTGGATCCAAGATGAGTTTACTTACCTTATCCCCTGGATCCAGCAATGTCTCCCTGCACTGTGAGCAGCTCGTCCTCAGCTTGATTCATCACATCGCCGGGCTCCGTTCCCTGTGAGTGTTGCGACGCACAGGGACGGAGAACCACGCCAAGTTCAAAAAGTGAAACACACACATTACATACAGTATAATGTAATCTTACAGATTACATTACTGTATGTAATTATTTCACATCCCTTTTATCCCGAGTGGTTTCTCCAGTGCTCTGCATGCAGTTTTATATTGTAAATACTGTTCTTTCTGCCTGGAAACTGGAGATTGCCCATAGCAACCAAAACTGTCCCTTTACATCAAAAGAGGTTTTAGACAGATAGAAAACAGCGATAATAAATTAGAATCATTCGCAGAATTGAGCGATATCGATTTGTGTGGAGATCCGTCATCAAATACTGAAAGTAATGACAGTGACAATTCTGCAACTGAGCAAATTTCTGTGTTTTTGATTTGATTACATGATTGAATCATTTTTATTATTATAGTATTATTTGGTATAATTTTTATAGTTATTTATTATATTATAATTTATGATTTAATTTTCTAAACTGTATCATACCCGGGATGTCTACTAGACTCTGGTTTGGACAGATTTAAGTGAGTTATTCCTAAGAATTACAGGACTACAATATAAAATGCCAAATTTCCATGCAAAACATTGTACCTAAAATCCAACATAATCATACCGCCAGGGAGGTTAAAGCTGAACTCCAGGCAATGGAGAAATGTTCCCTTGTAGGTTGGCTGCCCCAATCCTCATTTAGGTCTAGGGGGCTGCATAAAACAGGCCGCACTCCAGAAATAATACCTTGATAAAATTGTTATTGAAGAAACTTGCAAGATGTCAAATCATACTCAAATGGATGCCGCTTTGCGCTTACATATTTCACTCAAAATGTGCGTAATTACGTTAGAGCTAAATTGAATCTATTAGTGATGATTTGAAAACTAGCATGTTTCTGCAATAAATTGGTGACATTTCCGAAATGTGCCCTGTCAGTCTTTGCATTAGTCTTGTGGAAAGAGAGAGGATGCACCCAGAACTAGGTTTCAGGTTGGCAGGTTGAGTGCACTTGGTTGCAGAGTTTCCTTTGGGTTGTCTACTATCCTTCACTACCCAGTAGAGTTGCACGATTACTCGTTAAGGAATCTAAATCTCCCGATCTTAAAACAGCATTTCCCGATTCTATGTAACAAGTGCAGAAAGTTCTCTGCTCACTGCTCACTTCTGACAGCTGAAAATACAGGCAGCCTGCCAAGTTTACCTCATCTGAAATAAAGAGAAACATTGTAAACATTTTGTTCTTATATCAGGGGGGTGAACTTTGGTCTGTAAATGAGGTCGGTTTACCCACTAAACCTTTATCTGCCACTTGTTGCCTACTAGTTAAAATCAGTGTTTTTTGATAGAAAATTACTTGTAACCCCCAAACATTTTATATATATATATATATATATATATATATATATATATATATATATATATATAATAGCAGAGACCCTAGAGAATAAAATGGCGGATGTTGCAATATTTTATGTCACACTGTATTTGCACAGCGGCCCTTCAAACGCAAGTTTTTCAAACATCCACCTTTTTTAAAATATGGTGGCACAGAAGGGGTTAAACATCCCAAAATTGTTTTGATTTAAAGTGTTACTAAACCCAGGACCCTGCATTCACTATATCTGCTCTCCCACAATACACAGAACATGGAAATTCAATAGCTTTAGTAAATATAAACGGCTAAATACCCTTTCTCATCAGCAGTATATAGCAATCTTGTGATATCTATCAGTGTCTGGTTAAAGCTTGTAGGATGAGTTTTCTTTCGCCCCTGATTGTCCAATGAGGCTGCATGACCCCTGACCGTCTGCCTGGACAGTGCTGATTGGCACTGTGCTGATCACATGCAGCCTCCCAAGAGACAAAAAAATTCTCTAGCAATGCACACCAAACTGAGCACGTGCAGCTTTCCCCTGTGGCTCTGTACTATCAGGAGATGTTTTGGGGACTGTGGAAGAAGGGGCGGAACAGAAAAGAGTGGATCAAACAGCCTTTTTACACAATGCAGAGGATTAACCCCTTAGGTTCCACAGTGGGTATAACAAGCATGCTTTACTGTATATACACACTGATTTTACTGTTGTGTTTTACTATCACTTTAATTTAAAAAAAAACTCATATTCTGAGTACAAAATACAAAACCGTTTCCCTTTAAATAAGCCTAACTGTGCTTTTTGTTCCTTCTTGAAAGCTGAAGATGACAGGATTGCAAAGATTACTGAAATTAAGGTCATCTCTTGGTTTGCTTTCCAGCTTTCTTCACAAGTAGCTATAAATATGGACATTAGGATAGGAAGACTGTAATACTGTCAGTCATGCATACATTTAAGTTATTATCCTAGGCTGCAATTGACCTTGAAGAATAAAGTTTTGTCATTTTGAATAGTGTTTTGATTATGTTCATTTAATCAATATGTACCTTTCCTGCCTCAGGATAAGATTTTTAAATAAATAATGTGCTGATATTTTCTGCGGGGAATTGTGCGCACGGCTGCCTGATGGCATGCTTTTGAACGCATGCTGTGCTTCATTATCCTGTAAAACGTGGAGCTCTGCCCTGAAACACGCCCAGAGCACTGAAGTGGAGAGATATATAGGTCACCGACATATCATTTGGCCTTCATACGATTTAGCATTTAGCCAAAAAGTAATATCGCTGATGCTACTGGGAAGCTGTGCTTTTGAATATCTGTAGATCTTCCAAAGTAAGATAAATCCATTTATATTATATAATCATAGGCACTGGCGGAAAAAAGAAATGAGATAAATTAAAGAAACATTGTATGGTCCCGCAGTGGTAGCAAAATAAAAAAGTAAGCAGACCTTTATGTTTTACACAATTGTATTCCCCTTTTCAGCATTAGAATGGTATGTGTCCCTCAAATACAAACAGCTATCAAAATAAACCTAAACTAGGAAATATATCAGCTGCCATTGCTTTACTGCCCTTTTAAAAAATGCTACTTGCTTGGCAATCAAACCAGTCCAGAGACTTTATAGTTTTCTAAGTCACTGGCTGACTTGGAACAAATATGCAGATCAGTTATGACTTGTTCAAGGTCATTGTCTCAAGGAGCATTTAGGCTAGAAACAACCTGACAACTAGCATGATGTGAAGGTGGTCAGCAACAGCAGCCTCCATAATTCTCACAGTGCAGGCCTCCTTTATAGGCCTCTTTATCCAGAGGGCATTCAAACTATTCCTATCGCCCACGTTCCTAGACAAGGCCTAAAGTAAGAGGGTGTTGTATCATCTGCCAGTAGGTTGATTTCCATTAGCATTGACAAGAATATATGATGTCAATAACCATGGATCTGTAAACAATAGTCCAAGCATTTTTTTAAAGCAATGAGTGAGTGCAGGTGCAGCGCAGGACCTCTGGATCAGACATGTGTTGAGAACATTCCTGATGAAGAGGTCCTGCGTGGCCTTAATGTAGCACCTGCACTTATTGTGATGTGATCACTTTAAATCAATACTTGGACAATTGGTTACAAATTCATGGTGTACGTAGTGTTTGTAACCCTAAAAAAAAGAGACCCTGTTCCCTTATAGCCGGTTAAACAACACAGGGCTTGTTCTGTGCAACCTGCCCCTCTGTAAGCTGTAAAAAACCTGGCTGATCCTGCTTGGTTCTGTCCTTCCCTCTGTAAACTGACCGTGGTTTATCATGGCTGCTAAGCCCTGACACTGTGGTCTGTTTACATGCCTTTGCCATCCACAGCTCTCATCTCTGCTCTCCCTGTCCTGTTCTCCCCGCCTGTCAGCTTGGGTGTCTATGTCTCTGCCTCCACCTCCCCCACCCTGCTGCTGTTAGTAAAAAAACTAGCATTTTGAAAAATTCGCTGCCAACCCCTCTCTTTTAAGCTGCCATCATGCACTGTTTGTAATTGTTTGTACCTCTAAATACCTTTTTGTGATGTAACTTCAAGCTGATCATGTGACTCCCAGACGCTCTCCAATTGGCCAGCACGGGGGTCCTGTGACCTCCTGGCTGATGTCAGATGGATATCTCGGCCCCTCCCACTGTAGAGTATTAGAGCAGCCAGGAGTCCCGTGACTGGCCTGAAGATACATCACAAAAAGGTATTTAGAATCATTGATTTTAACAAACATTAACAAAGTGCAGGATGGCTGCCTAAAATAGGGGGTCTGGCAGTGACTCATAATGTAGGGTTACTAACCCTTTAAAGTGAAACTTAACTATATCTGAGCATCAAAAATGCTACTTAAAGAAGAAGTATGGGAAACATTTTTTTTAAGAATTATACCTACCTAGGTGGATTCAGCATCTGTCCCCCACTGGCTCTAAGACTACGATGATCGCCTGGTTCTCAATGCTCCTTGAGCAGAGAGCTGGTGACTATCAGTCACCACGGCCTGCTCTGCGACCCCCCCCCCACGCTCACTGGAGTGCTGGACTGTGGAGGGGGCAAGATCGGCTGGATCAGGCTCTCTGATGGTCCAGGCATGTAGATGGATCCCTGAACTGGCTCTGTGATGTCAGTTGACAGCGGGCATCAGCCTGCTGTCAGCTGAAAACGGGTCACATAAGCGCAGAACAAACTGCACTCCTGTGATCTACAGAGAAGTTATTCATTTTCAATATTCACAGAAAACTCTTCTATACATCCATCCATAAGGAAATGATTCCGGATGGCTGCACTTCCAAAAAGCAGTAGATGTGTTTCGTGCAAATGTTAGCGCTTATTTATGACTGAGTGCTAACATTTGTGCGAAACTCGTCTACCTCTTTGTCCCCTGCTCCATCTGTCAACCAATTGTCATATGAAGCTTCAATAAAATAATTTTTGAAAGTGCAGTCCGGAATCATTTCATTATGTTACACAGCATGCGAGCAGCTGACTAGTGTGGGGATTAACCAGAGACTCACTCACTTGGAGCGCCTTTTTTTGTTTCATTGAAGACTATCCATCCATCCACTTCTCCAGATGAAAGAAAAAAAAATGCCCATGAAAACTCCTGGGGTGTATGGCATCATTTTTAAATAGGCCAAGAAGTTAAAGTTGTTTGAGGAGGCGAAGTTCCATTTGAAAATTTTATCCAGAGGGCTGTTAATTGCTGTTTACAGATTTTGTTTCTTATGCAACCTGTCTTGGAATGAAAAGTCCTTTTAGTCCAAAGCTCCTACAGCTGCCTGAAATTGGCATACATGTGAGGAGGTAATGATATCTGTATTAAAATAAAAGTATAGTTTACAGCAAACCAAACAGCTCTGATCGGAAGCCGCTGTACTAACCATGCAAGGTTAGCCCAGCAATCTCCCCCACTGAACTGTTGTGTTCTGATAGGGGGACGCTCTTGGTCTGCATAGTTTTTCTGATTTACCCAGAACATACATTGATCAGCCCTAATTTTATGACCACTCTCAGGTAAAATGAATGACATTGATTTTCTCGTTACAATGGCACCTGGAAGTAGATGGGATATATTAGGCAGCAATTAAACAGATTGAGACTGAAGTTGATATGGTAAATACAGAAAAAAAAGCCCACATAAAGAGTTCAGCAACTTTGACAAGGGCCAGATTATAACAACTAGACAACTGGGTCAGAGCAACTCCAAAACTGTAGCTCTTGTGTGATGTTCTTGATCTGCAGTGTTTTCCGGACCTACCAAAAGTCATTCAAGGAAAAAGAACCGGTGAACCGGTGACAGGATCATGGGCAAAGCCTCATTAATGCACATGGGCTGGCCCATGTAGCTTGATCCAATAGCATTGTAGTTCAATTTCTGCAAAATATATTGCTGGTTCCAATAGAAGGGTGTCAGAACGCACAGTGCATCTCAGTTTGTTATGCATGGAGCTGCGTAGCCGCCGACCGGTCAGGATGCCCATGCTGACCCATGTCCACAGCCAAAATTGCCAACAATTGACAAGTAAGCATTATAACTGGACCACAGGGCAATGGAAGAAGGTGGGCTGGTCTTACAGATCATGATTTCTTTCACATCGTGTGTATGACCAGTACGTGTGCTTCACTTACCTGGGGAAGAGATGGCACCGCAAACAGTATGGGAAGGAAGCAGGGGCAGTGTGATGCTTTGGGCAATGTTCTGCTGCAAAACTTTGGGTCTTACCATTCATGTGGACTTTACTTTGGAATCCATGCCTTGACAGATAAGGGCTGTTGTGGTGGCAAAAGGGAACCTACTCAAGATTAGATGGGTGGTTATAATGTTTTGGCTGATATATGTATATTAAGAGGCCAGTGGATCAGAATAACAAGTAGGTGACTAGCATTTGCAGATTTAGATCAGAAATACTAGCTTACAGTTTTATCTCAGTACAGGTGTCCTTTAATGAAAGCGTTTCGGGCTGCTATTAGTATAACAGTGTGGTAGAACACTTAGTTGCTTTTTAGCTGCAGGGTTGCCAGATTGTAATTATGCAGTGATTTTGTTTTAAAGTGTGGGTGCTCATGGGGGTTTTTTTTATTAGGTATGAAGAACAAAATGAAACTGAAGGAAAACAAATCATGGATAAATTGCAGGTTTATTCATCCAAATCTTGATAAGATACTATTCTGATGTGTTTCCTTAGATCTCTTATTTAAAAATACATACATATGAGAAGAGTAAGTACAGAATGATTTGGCTGACTTGTACTGTAGCTCACAGTCCATGATGATAAAAATCAATAGGAATTCCCTGTATGGCACAGATAGACTGCCTGCAAGCTTAGATTTGCTTTGAATAACAGTCAATGCCAAATCGTAATGGTCCATTTCACGAAAGCATCTTCCTAATACGATTTCTTTCGCCATCATTCTGTGTTTGTGCAGACCTGTTTACAGTCCAGGCTTGTAATAACCTGATTTTAAAGCAAATAGCTGTATAAACATGAGAGAATATTTAAAGTCTCACATCTGTGGCTTGAGAAGCAAGGCCCATCTAGGGACTGTATTAGCACCGGCAGTCCAACTGCTTCTGGTTCCCATTAAAGCACTGTAAACTTTAACTGTCTCATTTGTGAGTAAAGGTAATGTTATTTTAAGCTGCGATGATGGTGCAACTCAAACCAAATAATGTATACTGGCTCTGGATTAAAGTTCATTGCATGGTCACAGAACACATCAACTCGAAACTGCAGTGCAGCTGTGTTCATATACACACATATCTAAAGTCCATGGCCTTCATTGGTATCTGTCCATGCAGATCAAATGAGTTGCTGTATGATCTTTGTTCATTAGTGTTTTGTTGTTTGCTGGGTTTTTTTCGGTTTACTAAAAATGTGGCTTGATTCTCATTTGTACAGTCACTTTCTTATTTTTCACGTGGCTTATTCGGTAAATATCAGAAAAGATCACAATGATATCCAAGCTACAGCAAACCATAGAAGCCAAGTCAGCTATAAATTCTGATTAATATATGTATTGTTGGCAGTGGAACACAGGAGCAATACAAAGCCTATGTAGTTAGTAAGGTTGAATAAAGACACCAGTCCAACCTAAGTGAGTGCCTACAATTGTCCCTATCCCTGCACATTCTACATCACACACTCACATTGGTCCCTACCCTCAAGGAGCCCACAATCCAAGGTCCCCCTTCACATACTAGGGCTGATTTTGGACAGAAGCCAATTAACCTACCTGCATGTCTTTGGAGTGTAGGAGGAAACCAAAGTACCCAAGAGGAAACCCACACAGGCACAGGGAGAACATGCAAACTCCAGGCAGGTAGTGTCGTGGTTGGGATTTGAACCAGGGACCCTTTTCACTGCTAGACGAAAGTGCTAACCACTACACCACTGTGCCACCCTAGATGGGTATCAAATTGACAGTTTCACCATCCCATCTATTTCCCTGAGAGCTACGGGTTTTCATCCTAATACTGTGGTTTGTTAATGCTATTATGAGACTCGGATCCCACCCAGCTCTGATTTTAAAGGGTACGTTTACCTTTACGGAGAAAAGCAAGAAATGGACGTTGCAGAAAAAAAGTGCTTTTATTTTTTTTCCTGCAGGAGCCTGGAAAGCATTGCATCCCCAATCAGCGGATCACAGGTGCAATGTTGGCTCCTTTCAGCCCATATTTGTGTGTGGAAGCTGGAGGACATGTCAGTGGACTATAAGAGCCTCTGCAGCCCATTAAATCTACAAGTCCGCTATGGCAGCCGGTATTTGTAGTTTATGCATTCACAGGAATTTGTAAAATGAAGAGCGTGGCTGTTTGGGCGGACTTGAGGGACTTAAGAGGGTGTGCTTTCTGACACAATCATGGAAGACAGTTCATTACTTTATATGCATTCGTTATTTTATCTCATAGTCATGATTTTGCATCAAAATTCAAGTTCAGCTGTTCAGTTTTAAGTTCTGCCTTTGACAGTAAAATATCTGTAGTAGTGCAGAAGCTTCAGATTCACAGAATAATGGAGTAGGAAAAGGGAGATCCTTGTACTGCAAGTCATCAAGTATAACTACCTCTCAAGCAGGCCTTTGGAAGAACAGTAATGTAGTGATATGACCAGTTATCCCTGCAATGCTCAGGAAGACACTTCAAATCTCATTAGAATAGCAGCAGGAAGAAGTGTTTGGGATCTACATTAAGCCTCGTAAACACCGCTAGTTTTTATTTTCGTTCAACCAAGCGGGGTCAGGTCTGAACTGCTGTACTAATACTCCAATGTTAGTACAGCAATATCCCCTGCTAAGCTATTGTGTTCTGACAGGGGAACAGCCCCCCTTTCACCAGAACACTCTGGTCAGTGCTCTCAGCCATTGGCTGAGAGCACTGATCGAGAACCGATCGGCAGGCCTTTTTCGGTCATGAGCCTTCGACAGAAGCTGGCTGAAAAGGCCGGCATCTGTCGGACCGTGTGCGGTACACACGGGCCGAATGTCGGGCGGTTTCTATTGAACTGGCCAATGACGGTAGACATTCAGCACATGTGTACTAGATGATCTCAAGCTGCAGGCATCATATAGATACCTCCATCAAACACCAGGCCAGAATATACCCAGAGGTGGGGTGCTAACACAATGGATGGCTGGCTCCACAACAGATAGAAGAAAATATGTTTTTAGCCCAACTCAGTCTTCATGCAATGAAAGCCACCTTTATTGAGCAATGTTCAGCATGTCATATAACAGCAATACAATATTTCAGAACCACGAGGTGTCCCTTCATGAGGCAAAATAGCAAATCATCACTTTTTGGACATTGGTCCACTTTAAAAATGAATGGCTGACTATAAAAAAAAAGCTCTTTTAGTGCTGACCCTAGAGTCCCCCGAAAAAAGTTTGGAAACTACTTCTGTACATAGCACAGCCTGACCACAAAGTGATATCAGCTTGGCAGCATCTCAATGGGAATTCTACACTTAGTAAAAAAAGTAATGTTCAGACAAGCAGGCTTGTATGCATCAGTAACTGCCAAGACAGGGAAAGTTAATGCTGATGTGAATTGCAGTTTATTCCTAACTCTGTTACATACCAAAGGTCTGTTTGTTTGTATTTTAATAAGGATGACTACTCTACTTTCATATGAAATGTAATTACACCTGCGGGTTTCACATCATTTCCAAGTCATGTACATTACAAGGCGTGGAGTTAAATATTCCGCCTGTGGTTTTGTCTCTTAAATGAAAGATCAACAGATTGGTGGAGACTTTCTCTCTTGTGGGAAACTGCTGCATTTTTAGATAGTCTTTTTTTTTTTTTTTTTTTTTTAACAGCGTTGCTCAGGGAGCCAGCTTTACTACATTATTTCTCTTGTGTTTTTTGTGATTACAACCGCATAATACAATGATCACTGCTAGAGGCTAAAACTACCAGCAGTAATTGGTCCAATAAAAAAACAGTCAATGGATCGACTTCAGTAGAACCAGCCTGCCCGTAGAGCAGGGGTCTCAAACTGGCAGCCCTCCAGCTGTTGCACAACTACAAGTCCCATCATGCCTTTGGGAGTCATGCTTGTAACTGTCAGCCTTGCAATGCCTCATGGTACTTGTAGTTTTGCAACAGCTGGAGTGCCCCCAGTTTGAGACCCCTGTCATAGAGGGATTGAAATTCAGCTGGTTCCTGCTGAAGTGGCTGAATTTCAATCCGTCTATGACGGCTTAAGATTTCTTTCATTCAGCCCAAAAGAAAAACAAAATAAATCTGTGGGGTTGATTTACTACACAAATAGACTGTGCACTTTGCAAGGGCAGTTGTACTTCTGCAGGTGCGGTTGCGCAAGAGTTTAGTAAATAAGGAAAAACTCTGCTGACTTCCCCCCTCCAATCATGTGCATGCAGTTTTTTTGTTTCCTAACGCTACCACCATAAGAGCCACTGAATAGTGTAGGACCTCTGTGCCTACTCCGACCTTCAGAACACTCTGACATCCTAGGTGTAGTAATGCATTTTGCAACCACACCAATGAGCTTGTCACAACCAGCTTTCAGCATACAATAAAAAAGCATAAATAAATAAATAAAAAAGGCAAAGTAATGAATGAAATGAATTCTGTTCTCTTGGCACAACTCAAAATAGTGACAATGTCAACAATCAGGTGTATCAACAGCTCTAAACAGGTAGGTAAATAGCTATAAAATGTTAAATGTAATGTAACCAGCATAAAGTAAACTAGCTAACTGGAACCAGCATATTGTAACAATAGTCCTGAAGTGCAACTTTGGCAGTTAGAATAGGAAAATACTATATCAGGAGGTTATGCTGTCACAGAGCACCCAGGGATATGTTAAGCCTAAGCTGTAGATAAGAAAGAGGAAGACAAGGAGGATAGCAATTCTGAGGAATGACAGTATCCTAATGACCTTATGAATGTCCTGCAGGGGGTTCTGTATCTTCTGCTGGAAATGTTGGGGCCTTTTATTGTTTTGGAGGCACTTAACGATAATGCTGCTAGCAGAGAGATATTTATGGAGAATGTATACTGTAGTTCTGCTCTCAGAATACAAATAGTATAACTAGGGATGCCCTCAGAATAATGTGATGTAACTGGGCGGTCAGCCATTTAACCAATCCTCAGATGTGATAGTAGGGCTGCTGAGACTCCTGTGTTGGTTGTTATGGCCGCTGTGTAACTGAAGGCATACAATGGTCTGATGACCGCTGCACCTCTGATGTATTCACTGGTATGATAACTGCTGTGTCACTGGAGAACTGCCGCTGGGAAAGGACAGCCGCTGTGTAACTGAGGGCCTTCCCCTCCTGAAGATGTTGGTACATCCTGATGTGCTCACTGTTCCGTGCTGCCAAAAGAGCAAACCTGCTCACAGCAAATCCTTATAGGGCCTTCGACCCTCCTTCTGCCACAAGGCTTCCTGATAGTTGCCCACATAGCTTCCTGTGATATGCAGTTCATTCAGGCCATAATATCATGTTAGAAGGTGGTTTCAGCTCTACAAGCCCCATAATTCTCTGCTTACTGTTCAATGATAATCTCCCATCTAGTGATCAAGAAACCGAACTGGAATTTTAATACATCAGCATTACAGAAAAGTGAAAGTCATTGGCCACAGTAGTGTCTCCTCTCCTCCATACCTGTGTAGCTCAATATTTGGCTACACTTGTATGTAACTGGGTATAATGAATCCTCACCTCATTTACTAAGCTCGGAAGCAACTGCACTTACAGAGTGCAACTTTACTTGCAAATTTCACATTCTATTTGCCTTTAGTAAATCCACCCCAGAGTGTGTATGGTCAGCTTTACACTGCACAAATGTTGCTGTGTCCTGGGTCAAAGGGGCCTAGCAGCAATCTAGTACTTACATTGATGTCTGGTTATCAAAGTAACACTACCTGTCTCGCCATCCCTTCTATTCCATCCCAAAACTGCTCATGTCACAGTCTATGAATAATGTCAGGAGACTGGGATCCACCCAGTTCCGTTTTATTGTCCAAAATTGGTAGCCAACACCAGCCACTCCCCCAGATAAACCCATTTAAGAACATAGGGGACAATAACTTCTGGACCTTGTAGTCTCATGACCATTTACATGATTGTAACTTGTTTGAGTACTTCATCTGTGCCATTTCTGGGTGTGGGAGACTTGTAATGTGCTGACTTGTCCCCAATGCTGATATACGTACCTACAGATTTTATTCTGGATCCTGACGGACAATAGGAACTCTCATTTAGGCAGTGACGTAGACACCTTTTTTGCCAGCATCTAGAAATAAGAGGGAGGGAGGGTAGAAGGGGAGTTTGGAGTGCAGGTTTATGTGTTTTATCCATTCAGGAAAAAGTGACACGTTTGCTTTAACTGTCCCTCATCCCCTGCAGCATATACTTAACCTATCCATTATTATTTTGTTTAGTTTGTGGGATGGTTGAGAGAAATCTAGTAGATTTCTCCATCCACACTAAAGAGTGTGGATGATGAAATCTCGCCTGCTTTGTATTGTATTCTGACAGTCGGGACCCCTGGCTTTCAGAATATCAGTACGGTGACTGCATCTGATTTGATGTTTGGCCAATAATTTCCCCCCTGGCTCCTTTAAAAAAAAGTGGGGATGCCCACAGGTCCACACAGGGCTTGGATTTCAAGTTGTGTATGGTGGACTTCACTTTTCCTTCACTCAGTTGCTGCTCTGTTTAGTCCTAGTGAAATACCCATTGCTTTTGGGTATGGAGGAAGATTAAACATGGCCATGTCACGACACTAGCCCAATCAGTGCATATTAGGACTGTGCATATTAGGACTCTGGTAACTCATAGCTTACAAGGGCTTTCCTTTACTTCCCGTACTGTACAAAGTGATGGGAAGTGAGTATGTTTGGCTGTGTAGGGAGGGGGGGGGGGCCAGCATTGATCTTTGCTCAACATGGGATTGCACATTCATGGTGTTGCTTGCCTGAAAAATCACAACAGAATGAGCCAAAGAAAATAACCTGGAAAACAGGTAAAACGACTATATTTTTAAAGGGTTGGTCGATTACCAGCCCCGCACTTACCCCATCTATGGCGTGGGCAGCGCTTACCTCTGGGGGCTGGGCGACGCCTTCAGTGCTCTGCACCCCCATGTCTTTTAGACATGTCTAACATTCTCTTCCCTGTTCCAATAACGGTCTATCTTCTCTCCTTCCTCTTATGTATTCTATCCTGGGATTGTTTATACTGTGGTTTTCACTTAGTCCTTGCCTTCTATCTCTCGATCAGTTTTCCATCCTCAGGGTGGAAAGAGAGTAATTTTTCCAGGTTGTGTGCGGGGGATTAATTGTTCAGAAATGTAAATCAGCAGAATGTTTAATTTACTAAACCAACATGTCGTAATAATAGAAGATTTAAATTCAATTGTCCTGAATCTAAAAGGTCTAGTAGTTTAAACTCTTACAATAGTCAGAAAATGAAATTAAATGTTAGCCCCCAGCAATATATCAGTAACAGCTCTATATGAAAAAAATAAAATATATATATATATATATATATATATATATATATATATATATATATATATATATATATGTTTATATTTATTTATTTATATGTCACCAAGAAATTCTAATGTGCTTAACATGAATAGAACCATTTTTGTTGCCTCTTGCATTTAATAATCTTACGTTCTAGTGTCTGGCAGAATCATATATAAATCAGAGAATTGTACCATACTTGTACTGTCCTCTCTGCTCTTCTCAAGACCCTCTACTCTTAATCTCCCTCGTCTCCTCCTCCCATACCTGTTTCCATGATTTCTCCAGAGCCTCTCCCATCCTCTAGAACTTGCTACCTCAACCTGTTTACTATCCCCAACTCTTGCTACCTTCAGGCGATTCCTGAAAACTCATCTCTCCAGGAAAGCCTATCGCGTCTCCAACAAATCTTTTACCACTTCCATCAGCTCATTCCCCACAGTTACAACCTTTTATACCACCGCCCCCACCTTATTAGATTGTAAGCTCTTCTGAGCAGGGCCCTCTTAATCCTCTTTTTTTTTTTATTTTATTGTAGTATAACTGTATTGTCCCCCTTTTATATTGTAAAGCGCTGAGTAAACTGTTGGTGCTATATAAATCCTGTATAATAATAATAATTATCTTAATAATAAAGAACGTAGTAAAGAAATATTTGCTTACACATCAATAATTATAGCCGTTTCCTTTAGTATATCTGTGTATAAGAATAATCCTTAGCTTCTAATCAAAAACACAAAATAGAACTTGTATTTTAAGCACCTTTGAGAAACCGCCTGTACTTAATACAAAGCAGTTCATTTTCTCTAGTGTACAAGAGATTGTAATTCTTCAAGGAAATAGTTTCTTCCTAATTGCTTCCTTAATTCTGCAATATTTTCAAATGTCCCAAGAGGCTTGCGGCTTCCCTTTATTGCAATACTTTGTCTTTAAAGAGAACCTGACCATTTTTGGTCTACAGATGACTTGAAACCTTCAGCAAAGGGTACATAACTTTTGTAACGTATTCTACTTTGATAATCCATGTATTTGCCCCATTGATGAGCTATGTAAATTAATAGTAAATAGGCAAATGTCCTACCCTTACCTGTAAGTTGGGAAAATGTCTCTGGAGGGTCATTTTGATCATCACAAAAAGAGAAAAGCCAAGAACTTACACTAGTCACCCACGTCAAGCAAGAATTATTGATTAGCTTAATAATAACTGTAGCTTACAAGATTGCATTCATGATTAGGATGCTAAAAACATTTTCTAAAGTATTCTGGGCAAAATTATGTAGGGAATGACAAGCTCTATAAACTATAGTATAGTCTACAGCATAGTCTAGGGCTTAATTCAGTGAAGATTCTTAAGTTGATTGAAGGTCACATTGATATAGTAAGAGGACCCAAAAAATAAGCGTGCATTTGTGGAACCGTGTGAGCTTTTTCACCCCAGTATTACAATAGTTCTCTCAGCATCTAGCAAGATCCCCAAGGAAAGGCTTTTTTTTTTCAACAAATGAGTGTAATGTTGTGTGGGGTATGAGGGGCAAATATCATGTTCTTGATCTGGTACATGTGTCGTATGACATTACATTAATTTGGGGAAAAAAACTTCTCATCCCCAAGATCAGGTAAGTTTAGATCTCACAGTTTAGAAACAAAACCTCCCTGGAAGATACTGGTGACAAGCCTTCCTAGAGGGCACTTGTGAAGCCCTGGCTACATCACCAGTGCCTTTCTATACCAGGAAGTAAAATGAATTTGGTGTAACTAAAACTTAGCTTTTCCTGTGACTTAAGGGTGAAGCCCAGGGTTTTTTTTTACTTGGGGGGGAAGCCCACTTTAACATCACTTGAGATTTGACTCCAACCATTTTTTTTAGTTTTGCCAGATGTAGAGATGGATAAGAAAAGTTTATTGATGTTGGGAGCCTTGTTGGGGGGGGGGGTTGGGTTCCCTGCACTTTGGTTGACACTCCGTAAGATTCCCCCCAAAGGTGCTCTATTGGATTGAGATCTGATGACTGTGGAGGCCACTGGAGTACAGTGAAGTCAGTGCTATGTTCAAGAAACCAGTTTGAGATGATTTGAGTTTTGTGGCATGGTGCATTATCCTGCTGGTAGCAGCCTTCAGAAGATGGGTACACTGTAGTTACAAAAGGATGGACATGGTCAGCAACAAAACTCAGGTAGGCCGTGCCATTTAAACAAAGCTCAATTGGTACCAAGGGCCCAAAGTGTGCCAAGAAAATATCCCCCGCTCCATTACTCCACCACCAGCTAAAGGCAGAATGTGTCCATGCTTTCACATTGTTTACGCCACATTCTGACCCTACCATCAAAATGTCACAGCTAAAATCAAGACTCATCAGACCAGGCAACGTTTTTCCAATCTTCTATTATCCAATTTTGGTGAACCTGTGTGAATTGTAGCCTCAGTTTCCTGTCCTTAGCTGACAGGAGTGGCACCCAGTGTGGTCTTGATGAGTTGTGCATTCAGAGAAGGTATTCTGCATAACTTGCTTGTAACAAGTCAAACCTGCCTGTTCTCCTCTGACCCCTGACCTCAACAAGGCATTTTCATCCACACAATTGCCGCTCACTGGATATTTTCTCTTTTTTGGATAATTCTCTGTAAACCCTAGAGATGGTTGTGCTTAAAATCCCAGTAGATAAGCAGTTTTTAAAATAATCAGACCAGCCCGTCTAGCACCAACAATCATACAATGTTCAAAGTCTCTAAAATCCCCTTTCTTCCCCATTCTGATGCTCAATTTGGACTCCAGCAAGTCGTCTTCACCACATCTAGAGGCCTAAATGCATTGAGTTGCTGCCATGTGATTGGCTGATTAGAAATTTGTGTTACCAGGCACTTGAACAGGTGTACCTAATAAAGTGTCTGGTGAGTGTATATTGATAGTTTAATATGTGAGTACTGGTCCTTTAATTGAAATCTGCATACACATATTCTCATAGTAAATACATCTAGGAGTGCAGACAATCAATGCTGCCTCACTGAAGGTCTATTAGAGTGACAGTTTAAGATTTAACACATGTATGTCCACCCAGATTCTTTTTTTAGATGTTCAAGTGTTGAGCAACACCTACTTTGTGACATGATGACATCTCTGCAAGGAGGCATTGCATCACAGCCAGGCTACACACGATAATTGCAGTGATTTGCATGAAGACTGCTCTCTGTCGTTCCCTCTTTATTTTCCTTTCTCTCTCTTCTTTCTTCCTTCCTCTCTCTGTGCCATTCCACTCCTAGTCTTACTCTTCCATACTCTTTCATTCTCCCTTTCTATGTTGCTCTTTTGCTTCCCATTCCCTTTCACAGTAATACTCACAGTAATACACTAATATATATATATATATATATATATATATATATATATATATATATATATATATATATATATATACAATAATACACTATATATATATATATATATATATATATATATATATATATAGATATATATATAGATATATATATAGATAGATAAATAGATAGATAGTACATGCGGTATATATTTTTTAGGAATTATATATTTTCATTTTCTCATTGCCTCTCACAGTAATACACTACATGCATATATAATATATATATATATATATATATATATATATATATATACACACACACACACACACGTACTGCAAATTTATACTTTTGGAGTCTTAGGATTTCTTTCCATGCTGTGCTTTTATGCTGCTGTTCATCTGACTATTTCTTTCATATGTTTTATTTTTACAAATTTTATGACTTGTAGTATTGATAAAGAGAACAGATATTTCCATAGCAACCCACAGATATATACCGATTCACTTCTTTCTTATGACTCCCTGTAGAAACAGAGGGAACATAAGGTTGTGAGATTACTGGCTTTGTAGTCAGTCCAGAGAACACATAATCATACATTACATTCTCCATCCACAACAGCCTCCGCTCCGAGGTAATAGAAGAATGCAAATAGCGAAATATTCTTTTTTTTTCCTTTTCTCTGCTTCTTCATAGCTTCATATATTGCTTATAGCAGTGCCGGTTTAATAAATGCTGATTACAACCATGAAAAGCCCAGTGATACCAACATATGTTATATTGTTTCTTTTAGCCTTTGGGCGCATGAGTACATTTTTTCACTCCCTTTGCAATTTAGGTGTTTTAATGATTTGTTTTAAATATATATTACTCAACGTGTGGTAGGATCTTGAAAGATAAAATAATGCAATAAAAATAAGATTTTTCTGTTGGGGAAACACTAGCTCTTCTTATTAAAAGTTCTATGAATTATGGATGGACCACTGTTTTTTTTCTAAGAAATTCATCTTTTCATAATATTAACAAGCGAGCTAAGAAAGGATATTGCAGATGATAAGAAGAGTTTGGTAATCCCAGTTCTATATATCCATGATTCTCAGTGTATGGTACTTGTACCCCTTGGGGCACATCTGACAGGTCCAAGGGGATAAGCCTGCTTGACACATTGAGTATACTAAGCTAAACTGTTAAGTGCTAAGAATGAAGCTGCATAAAGGATTGCTTGGAAAGCAATGATATACATTAGGAAACTATGGACAACATAGATCTGTGCTTTATTAATTATAAGAGTATGGGAATTTTTTTTATTTTTGAATCAAACTTACCTAGTTGGATGCAACATCGGTCCGATGCTGCATCTGTCCCCTGCCGGCTCTAAGGCTAAGAACCAAACAATCGGCACAGTTCTCAGAGCTCCGTGAGCTGAGAGCTGGTGGCTGAGTTTTGGCTGTACTTCTCCTTTAAATACATACAGTTAAAGCGGAAGTAAACCCAAGGACTTAGCAGTTTAAAAAAATAGTTTAATTCTCGGCACATGTTGAATATGTAACTGTCATATTGGTTGTGCTCTCAACCAAACTGTCAAATGATCCAATGGCTGGTGTCATAACTGATCACATGTGCAGCATCATGGCAGTTGAAGATTAAATAGAGGCCAAGATGGCAGCTTCCTTGGCTGAAAAGAATAGGAGGGTTTAGTTCCACTTTAAATACATACGATATAAAAACATTCACTATCATCTCCTCTTTTTTTTCTATATTTATACTCCTCTAAATAATTATGAAACTACTTCTTAGTAGTTAGTAAATATGCCTTGTAGCGAGGGTGGATATAAGTCAATGATTTTTTTTATTTAAATAAATATTTTTGATTTTTATCAAATTTATTTTCATATAATTCTTTTGGAGAAAAAAATCTATCTAAAGATAGTTTTCTATTTTACGATACATTAATAATTTTGTTTATTCAGCATGAAATGGAGCTTAGTTATGTAGCATGAGGCTGTATATTCTGCAATATTTACATTTTTGATAAATTCATTCAATGAATCCAAACTCTGCAAGCTGAGATAACATGTACCATATTGATGTATTCACACAATGCCACAGTAACCAAGAGATAACTCAAAGTTCAGGAATATTACGTTATCCCATTGTTTTACAAATCTATGTACACTACAAACTGTATGATTGAATCGGTTCTGATATTGCTGTTTTACTAACCTGACAGCTTATTATTATTATAAATAGGAAACCTTCATTTTGTTTTCAAATATTAAAGATTCTAACTATCAGCAAGAGTTCTTATATTTAACCACTTTCAGACCGGACCATTTTGCTGGCTTAAGAGCAGACCACTTTTTGCGATTCGGCACTAAGTCGCTTTAACTGACAATTGCGCGGTCGTGCGATGGGGCTCCCAAACAAAATTGACGTCCTTTTTTGTGATTATTGATTGGTTTGCGCAAAAGTTATAGCGTTTACAAAATAGGGGATAGTTGTATGGCATTTTTATTAATAATTTTTTTTTACTAGTAATGCCGGCGATCAGCGATTTTTATTGTGACTGCGACCTGGTCAACACTCACCTGCTGCCGCCATGTCCCTCACCTTGTTGTGTCTTAAAGAGAATGGGACTGTCGGTGTGTCAACAGCGGGTCAGAGGAGGAGCCACTGCAGGACAGAGATGACGGTTGCTCTTTAAAAATGATGTTTTAAATTGAGATGATTTAAATCATGTCTTTTTACTAGTGATTTAAATCATGATTTAAATTGTGCTTTAAATCGACTTGATTTTAATCAAATCCACCCTTCTTGTAACACTGGGATACTTGGTTTGAATGCTGGCCAGGACAGTATCTGCAATGGAGTTTACATTTTATCCCTGTCCTTGCATGGATTTTATTCAATGAAGTAAAAAATGCACTGCAAAAAAATAAATAGTATACTCAAAAAAGGAGACAATCAGAGTCCATTCACACAGGGGCAACACGACTTCCAGCGAGACTTTGGGAGGCAACTTGGACACGACTTGAGTATGAATCACAGCCCGACTTGAGGCAACTTACAAGGAAACTTGAAGTTGCCTCCAGGACAGGGGACTTTGCCAGTGACCAATCACATAATAATCAGCTCTGTGGGAGGGAGGGGTTTGCCTAGAAAACTATTTTTACTTCCTGGAAAGTTGCTTCAGTTAAGACAGGGGATCCGACTTGGAGGCAACTTCCATTGAAATCAATGGGTACAAGTCACTTAGAAGTCGGATTGAAGTAGTACACAGGAACCTTTCCTGAAGTCGGAGCGACTACACTACTACTACTACATTAAGACAGGTCCCATTCACTTACATTGATTTTATCATGTTGCGCGACTTGAGGCAACTTGGGACGACTTCAAGTCAGATCCAAAGTTGCCCCTGTGTGAATGGACTCTCACTGTCCATGGATTCCTAGTAGGCAAAAGTATACTGTACATAAGAGCAAACGTATGTGCAAATCATATAATAAGATGAACAATATAGAAACAGGTTTACATACTCAAACTTCTAAAATAAATCATCAAGCCTACACTTTTGGACAATGGTGGTTCGCAGTTTACCACCCACAGATCCAAAATACATGTGCTCAAACAAGATGACACATCATTTCCTATAGAAATATATCATTGTTAGAGTAAAGCTCTGCCCTTATCATTTTAATTGAACACTGTAGAGGATTGAAAGGGTGTTATGCGAGAGATTGCTATCCACGCACCATGATCCCATGAGACCTAAAGCCAAGGCTGACATAATATCATCTTTCCATTGAAAAATTCCCAACTGAGAGGATTATGGAAATCACTGACCTCCTGATTAAAGCAGTTTAGCCAAAGCATTACCTGTCAAATAATTCCAGGTCCATCTGCCGCTTTGCTGTGTTTTGGTCCTGTCCTCTAGATTTTATATATATATATATATATATATTTATATTAATTATATATATATATATATATATATATATATATATATATATATATATATATATATATATATATATATATATATATACACACATTAATTATATATATATATATATATATATATATATATATATATATATATATATATATATATATATAATTTACATGCAGCATATAACCTGAGCCAGATTATAATAAAATGTTATAAATTTTTGTGTGTGGTCTTTCTTGCTACAATAGTCATACAAATTATTTTCATATGTAGTTGTCTCTTTTTTATTGCTGATCTTGTGTACACCATACTGTATGTTTTTTTTATTGTCTGAAGGGCATTTCTGTGTCCTACACCATTTACCTTCAATTTAGTTCTTTGTTCACTTGCACCATATGATAGTGGAAGCACTGGGGCAGAATGCAAGATAAAATAGGCCAGCCGCAATTGCATTAACTCAGGACAATGCCTTGGAAAAACTGAGCATTGTGCTGAATGTAAAAGAATTCTATCAAAGCTGTGCTTTAAGAAAAAATGTACAGAGGACCAGATACAGTGCATCTTCTGTATCTCTTCAACCATGTAGTCCCCGAGGACACTTTCTAATGGAGAAAGCACAGCATCCTTAAATATAACCTTCATTTGTCAGACTCATGGAGGGTAAGGGACAAAGATGAAGACTTCATTATGGCCTATTTACTTGGAATAGTATTCAATTATTATTTCTTTTTAGAAAAAAAAAAATAGCGATACATCAGAAAAGAGCATTAACATTGGTGAAATAACTGCCTTTTTTTCTGTGCTGCTATTTCTCCAGTTTGTTAAAGTCTGAAAAGGAAGCTGTCTGGTTGAAGTGAAAAGAACAAAAGGTAATTAGTTGACAAAAGGTAAAAAAAAAGAGAAACAAAAGATAAAAAAGAAAAAAAAAAGGTTCCACCTTTTTCTGCATTGAAAATAATGGATTACGCCTGGTTTACAGTGGCGTAAATTATTAATGAAGAAATACAAGAAAGTCTTTTAAATATTGGTCAAGCTATCTACAAAATAGATATTATTGGTTTACATTTATCTTGCACATACCAGTACTTTTCAGCAATAGCTGACCTACTTGTGGCCATGTCCTGCAGCTTCTTCTTGGTCAGTATTTCAGTAAGCAGTTCTTAGTGATAGGCTAATAGGAAGGAGGATAAAATAAGCAGTAAGTAAAGCTCAACTTTAGCACCTTAAATCATCGGGATTTGAAGTCTCAAGACCACTTGAGACGTTTAAATTGATGTGCCTGAGCCACTAGTGGTCTTTTTTTTTCTGTTTCTAGTTGTGACAAGTATACTTTAATAGTAAAAATAAAATTCTTCATCCGCTTTTGACTACAAAATATGAGGTCTTTATCTGGGGACAAAGGGAAGGAGATGAATCCTACGTTCCAGGAGGACAGATGGAACCTCAAATTACGTAATTTTTATCTCATAAACATTGCTAGCTGCCTGCTGGGCTGGATCTTAATTCTTCATACATTTTGCCTACCTCTACTAAAAGCTGTATATAAAATTGTTATCAGACTTTGCTTGACAGTATTGTTTCATCCCCTTCTATGGGTTTTTAACAGCAGGGCGGATCTAAAATAGCTGAATGTGTCCTGATTATCTGCCTTTCTATAGGCAGAGTGTGTAGGAGAGATGTACGTGTATTATTGTTGTAGAATGGTATTCCTTTTTTTAATGGTCTGCAGAATTCATTAGAGATATTATCTTTGTGAAAAGAAAATGTGAGGTTACTATAATTGATCCCATTGTAGTGCTGTCATATTTAAATATTTCTGCATTGCATGTGAAGTAATGAAGAATACATGTGTAGGAAGCCTGTACTGGCAGATTTTATGGTGGGCAGACAACGGATGGAGCATGAATACAGGCTTATGTATTTTTGTTCTGTTTCTTAAATGTGGTCAAAATTTTTGAAGCAGAGGTCACATTTGTGCCTGTGGTTCCTCTTCAGCTGATCTTTTTCTATTGCTGACTTACCGTGCCTTGTCTGTCTCTGCTTGGAGGTGGCCATCTCGGTAGCTGCAGGGCTTTGCATACTCATGTTAGAGCATCCAGCAAGATGAACAGTGAGCCGTACAGTAGTGACATCATCAAATCCCATTCCAAATTTTAGAAAACTAGTAGCCTTAGGTGTCACACAGCAGGTATGAGGCTTTAGGCACAGGAGTGCCTTTGCACAATCGCATAACAATAAGTGCACTGCTATATTTCAGGAGGAATTTCAGACACAAGGTACATTTTTCAGGGTAGCCACAATGACCATTTTAAAATAACATAGTAAATATTCGCTTTTTTGAGTTTAGGTCCACTTTAACTTTTGCAATCTATAAAGCAAGGTCAGTTCGGATTGTTCCCTAATATTCCTCAATTGGTTTCATTTAGTTGATCATAAGGAAGTACAGGTCCATAGAAAAGCAGAGATAATTATTTAAGGCAATGGTTAATTCTAAGAAATCGATAGTACAGTATTTCCGTTGAAGGCATGTACTTTTAGCAATTGCAAAACTATTGAGGTAGCAGTTCTTCTTTGGCCCTCGGTGTTGAATGGGGCCAAAGGTGTAAACACTATCTATAGCATGGAGGGAAATGCTTCCAGGGATTCCTGTGGAGTACACTATGGGGATCAGTGGCCATATCACTGCTTTCAAAAGCACATTTTCAAAGCAGTCTTACATATTTAGTAATTTGCAGTTCTGAATCTAGCAAAGCCCAATTGATCCCAAAGTAGACCAATGGGCAGAAATCAAAATTAAATATATGATTAGCATTACCATAGAAGTCTTTGTTATTTTCTGATGTACTCCCAATAACATAGTTTTATTACTTGTTGATCCTGCAGGTAAATCTGTAATTTTTCAACTATTCTAAAGGAAAAAGATGTGCAGCAACTGGTAGAAAGAGGGTACATTTTATTAAATATATAAAGTGTACACAATGTTTACACAAAACAGTTCAAATATAAATCATTTAACACTGGCAGGATGGCACGCAATCTGCTTTTATTCATATAGTTAAAACCTTTATCCCCCCAAAAAATTATTTATGCAAAATCCATCTAAACTGGTGTTTAACATCCTATCCCAGGGTGGCCACATTGTTCTTGCATAGATACAGCGGAGGAGTGATTGTAGGTACCTGAGGACAGAAGTGTTTTTGCTGGCTGGATCACCAGCGTAAAAGCCTGAAAAGAAACAAATGCAGACACCACATCTAAGGTTTAGAAATATTTCATATATATTTTTTTTTTTAGCTTAGATATGTGTTATTGAAGAAAATGGAAGAGGAGGACCTGTCATGTGGCCTATTAAAGTCATGTGATCAGCCTTGCCTTTTAAAATTCTGAAGGCACCCCATGTAAAAAAAATAAACAAATCGTTTTACATAACGTAGCCACATCCACACATGTAGGACACCCATGTGGTTTATTACAGGTGGTTTATTTACAAACTAAAAACACCTTTGCACACAGGTACTGACTAGTATTCCAGAGTTTCGCTTCTCCCTCACTCAGTTAATATGACCCCCATGCTGACAGCGAAGGGCAGTGGAAGGGCAAACAAAGAGCACCAAATGTGCTCATTATCAACCAATTATAGCATTCATTGTTAGGACACCATTGGCTAGTTGTAATGCTGCACAAAAAAGAAAATGTGTGGCTTTTTGTAACAAAAAGGCAGGCTTGATCAACGTGCTGCCTTTTGGACAATTTGGGGCAATTTTTAGGCATTTTGTCAAGGCATACCAAGTAAAGCCCAAAAGTCACACAAGGACACATACCTTGGCTGAAAAGGGCTGCGGCAGAGGGCACTCCATGGAATACTGAAGACATGGCAATGAGCAGCAGAAAGCAGATTGTGAGATCCGCTTCTCATTATGAACAGGCTTCTTGCTCTTTAGATGCTACTTCATGCTAAGTAAGAAGCATTGCACAGGGCTCTTACATCTTTTAATATAATTTCCAAGATTTCAGCAACAGCCAGTGCTTTAGTCTAAATACCGCCTTATACCTTGATGTGTCGGCAGCACACCTCTTGCACAGAGCCATTTCACCCAATGGGTAAACCAAACAGTCTGTATCTCTGCAGCCAGTTACTGCAGTTGTAAATAGTACTAGACAAGTAGTCAGCTGGTTAATAATCTCTTAATTAGACCTCAACAATGAAACCATGTTCTTATACTGTATTCCCTGGGCACTGACATCCAGTGTGTAAACAGGGTTTAATCATATACGCAGCCAATGGAATATTACATGTGAACAACTGTAAGTCACTTGTATGGAAGAAGTGACACCATATAGAGTTTAGCTGTGTAATGAGATATGGTCTAGCTGTAGGTTTTCATCTCTGTAAGGCTATCCATGCGCAAACACACACCCAGATTACTGTGACAGTAACTAATTAGCGAACATTAGTCATCTTACCATATGAAAACCATGAAATCTTCCCCCGTAAGGCTAGTTATACGACATTGCTGGTCATTGTCAAGCAGAAATGATAGATAGTTTATTAGCTGGTAAGATGTCAAGTACTTTGTAAAGCATCACTTGACCTTAGTAGACTGTGTACTGTTATCAATCTTATTAAACAGAACTGACATTCTGCTTGCCACTATGCTCTGTGTCGTGAGACCTGACTTACCTGCACCAGAGAATTAAGTAATTGCTTTGAAGACCAAATTATTGTAAAATTCAGGCAAGAGTTGGGGTGCCCAGGAGGTAAAGAGCCAGGGGGAAATCGAAGGTGTAAGATTTTAGGTATGTTGGATGCTTAGCTTTGAAATGTGATTTTGTCTACCAAAGATTTAACAGAATACTATGATGTTATGGTACAATTATGGAAGCAAAAGGTTTGATAATAATAATAATAATGCTACATATTATTACATATATGCTACTTACATATATGCTTTTTTGCCTTCTGCCCCTTTGGGGAGCTTTCCAGTCATTTCCATCAGAAGGAAATCCTTTCTTAGCCTCGTCAGATGAGTGCTGGAGTCTGTAGTCCGTGAATGAGCCCTTTGTTTATGTGGCTTGAGCTACCAGGTGCTATATTCAGGCAACCCATTCATGTCTATGGGGACACAGTGGCTGCATGGGCTCTTCACCCACACCCACATGATTGTAAAATTGGACCAAGCTTTACACTCACATTTTGAGTAAATAAAAACCGGCAAGGAATGGTTCTCTTTAAGATGTCCTCGGCTGTCTTCCTGTTTTCTGCTGGGCTGGAGTGAGGGGTCAGACCCCGGTTGTTTCTGGTATGGTGAGTAGCTCCAGAGTGTGTTTTTTTTCCCAAAATGGACAACATCAGCAGGCACGTCAGCGGGAGGCGTCAGAGGCTTGAGAACGGGGGCGTGGCTATAGTGCTCGCGTTCGGAGCATGCGTGCTCCTTCAACGGGAAGTATTCATCATGAATGGGCTGCCTGCTTTCAGCACCTGGTTATTCAACCTGCATAAACACATGGCTCATTCACAGGTTACGGACCTCAGCACCCGTGTGAATGTGGCCTTAGACGACTGTCACTGAAACAGGTTGCCCCCTTTAGAAGATTGTCCCTCTATTTTTGCTCTGTTGACAGTCAACATTTTGGGATTTTACCTCAACTTGGCCACCAAGACAAGTAGAAAGGGCGATTCTCCCCAGAATCAGAATTGACGTGGGTTCTATCCTCTCATCCCTCTATCCAAAACTAAAAATTTACTTTAGATACACCCTAAAAGATCTACTTTTTTTACTGAACATATACAGCCACAAGGCAACTCAGGCAAGCTTTCCAGAGAGATGAGGGGCTTCAAGTGTTTAGTTATTAGAGAATAATGGAAGCCCAACAAGAATTTTTTATTCCAAAAAATCTGTGCAGACAGCTTTCAGATGTGATTTTCTTTATCTGTTCATGTGAAAATAACAAATTGCCCATGTACTTTTTGGACAGTTTACCATGGCAAGACCTCTGCTTCAGACACTGGATGTTTTACCCCTGTAAGTTATTACCCATATGAATGCCCAACACATATATGCGGCAACAAAAGGGTAGGCCCTAACGCCCACACACTGCACATGTGCACCACTGTTTATCTGCAGAGAATGAGCTCACTGCATTCTCCAAACACAAAGACCGAGTTGTGGAAGACAACTAGCCTTTTGGTCCAGGCTAAAAATTGGTAACTGGCGAGAACGGCTTCTAATCATGTGACCACTGTGGCAGTGGTCCTATGATAAACAATCCTTCTCGCACCCTGGGTATTCCAAACTATTTAAAGAGATATCAGGGTGGGAAGGAAGAGGTTATGGAAATCAGTGTGAAAAAGTCTCCCATACTAACATTATCATACACAAATTTGTGGCTGTAAACACTGAATACTCACGGGTGCCTGGGGTCGTACAAGGTAAAAGTAGGGAGTATTTTTTCTGCCCAGGAACTAGGAATTGACTAATATTGTTGATACGATACTGATATTTGGGCCAACTCTCCTGCCCATAGGCAATATTTTTTGCCGATATTTTGTACATTTAAAAATGTTTTTTTTACACTGTAATTTTACTTTTTTTGTAATAGGCATTGACAGGTACTCTTCATGGAGGGATTGCTGGTCTATAACTCCCCAGTCCCCTCCACTGCACTTCAAAGTATTCAAAACATCAAGAATCTGCATTTTTGAATACTTTATTTTTTAAAACTGGCGCCTTTAAGATGTCAATAATCCGGGAACTGATGTCCTGACATCGCTTCCAGATTACTAGATCCGAGAACCATCGGCTTTGCTTGAGTCTTTGGCCAGCTGGTGGATGTGCCTGCTGGTTGCTCGCTCTCCCGGTGGGACGGGAGAGCCCAGGCGAGCGGCGGCAGGGGGGTTGATATCCCCTTCCGCTGTTTGTAATAACAGCCGAGCAGCTGCTGAGTTGCATGGGTTGTTATTACAATAAAGCCGACCATCCGCTCTAAAGAACTTCATGCATCACCTCGGTAAAACCCCTTGAAGTAATATCGGTAATATCTGTCAGTTTTTTGACCGATACCAATACTTCTAAAGAAGTTAATATTGGCTGCTGATAATCGCATGCATAGATATTCTGTTGACCTCTACCAGGAACCACAGACTCTGTGTACAGCTGCCCACATAAATCAATGGTTGTCACAGGTATACACCAGTACTTGTGTAAACACATTAATGCGTATAGACGTACGACCCTTAATGCAGAGGCAGCCGTTGATTTCCATGGGTGGTTGTATGCAGTATCTCCGGCTCCGGGGCAGGGAACATAAACCCAAATTTTACATTTTATGGCCTGCATGAGGCCTAATTAAACAATTTCAGCAGATTTTTGTTTCTCTTTTTTATTTAAATGAAGCATCTGTTCCTTGAACAAAAGAGTTGCATTTCTATTTTTTATCGTATGCTATAAAGAAATAAAGCTACTGATGTCTTAATATCTGGGGCAATACGATTCGTTTGTGCCCTGGTTAAAATACAGTTATCTTACCCATGACGTGTAGTTATTAGTAAGTAGGCCACAAGAAGTTATGGTTTATAAATAGCTCTGTCCTCTGCTGTGACTGGTTTCATGTAAATTGAATTCCCAAAGGATGTTTGTTGTTTTCTCATGACAGGCCTTATGCTTTAAGTGGCAAGATATTATAAACTACCTTTCATTTATCTCTTCAATGTGTCGGGAAGACCTACAGTGAATACGGTATATTTGGGATCAGAAAAATTAGCCCGTCATTAAATGTCCATAGTACACAGAGGAAAAATGTCCGCATTAGCCCTTCTAAAATGTAATAAGAAATGATTGTACTGCTTATTTGGTTTCAGGGAACTGCCATGATGTAAGTATTGCAATAAATATTTCCAAGCGTGCATTAGTAGCATAGAATTTATAGGAAAAGTATGTTTATAGTCTAGGTGATGAGGCACTTTTTATTAGTGCATTTTATCAGTTTACGGCAATGGTTATTATACATGCTTTTCCCAGAAATAGCCCGTTAAATAAAAACTTTACATTAACCTGGCATAACTTTCTACTTAGACACAGGCTTTCCACCTGATCTAGAATTAAGATATTGCACAACAGCATTATTCCATTGATTGTTAGTTGTATACCAAAATTAGAATATTGTAAACCAGATTCTGAGTATGGCAAGAAGATGTCTGTCTTGCTATGTTTTAAAAGGCCGTGGTCTATTAAAGTGTGTGTAAGCCTTAGGCCTCATGCACACTGGGCAGAAAACAAAACGGCACTTTGCAGGTGTTTGACGTTTATTTTTTCAGCCTGTAAACGCACCTGTGTGGTAGTCTCTGTCCATGTACACATAGGCATCTAGGGTATTTTGGAAGAGGAGTGTTTACAAGCATAAAAAAAAGAAAATATCATGAGAGGGGCGCTTTGGCAGAAAAAAAAACACGTAAATGCGCATTAAAGCTAGACACATTTAAGCACATTTGTCCGATTGCACTCTAATGCATTTTAATGGCCAGAATACATTTTTATTCTGGCCAATAGAATACGTTAATGGCAAGTGCGCAAACGCTCATTCTGCATGAGGCTTTAGAGAAGAATATCAGGTACAGTAAGTCCCCTACCTATGAACGAGTTCCGTTCCGGAAGCTTGTTTGTGAGTCCAACTTGTTTGTAAGTCCAACAAAAATCAGTGCTTGTAGACAAAGGTGTGTTCTGACAGGTGGAGTCCCCCTTTCAGAACACAATAGCAGAGCTGGGGAGAACGCTGCACCAACATTGCTTGCAGTGGCGGCTGGTGCTCAAAAGTTTTGGGGGGCGCATACAAAAAAAAAAACATCAATTGCAGCCTCACTTTGCCCATCAAACGATGCCACTGTGCCCCGTGTGTGCTGCCACTGTGCCCCGTATGAGCTACCACTGTGCCCCGTATGAGCTACCACTGTGCCCCGTGTGCGCTGGTGCTATGCCCCTTGTGTGCTGCCGCTGTGCCCCTTTTGTGCTGCCACTGTGCCCCTTGTGTGTTGCCACTGTGCCCCTTGTGTGCTGCCACTGTGCTCCGTGTGTGCTGCCACTGTGCCCCTTGTGTGCTGCCACTGTGCTCCATGTGTGCTGCCACTGTGCCCCTTGTGTGCTGCCACTGTGCCTGTTGATCCTGCCAGAGCTAAAACTTTGTGTGCTTTCTTCCTCTCCTGTACGGTTATTAGGTCATTTTTTTGCAATTTCCACCACTTTAGACGCAAATTTAATTTTTTTAATTTATTTCCATGGAAGTACCAGATATATGAGATGAAAACATGCAATGCAAAATATTGTAATAGGCCTGTTTCCTAAAGAAGAGGCTGTGTGTTCCAGAAACATCACAAGCTTTTATGCGACTAATTAAAAGGCTTATTCTGAGCATATTATGTGTCAGTGATACAGACGACGGCAACAACCATTGAATATCACTGCAGCATTCATTATTTGTCAGGTTTTGAACCACATGGGGTAAAATAATTGTGAAATAAAAAAAAATTAATTAGGCAGACACTACAACCTGCTACAAATAGGACATATAATATATTAAGGACGTATTAAATTGCATTCATTTATTGGATTAAAACTGATTGAAAGTAGTAAGATATTTTTGAAATGTAAGTTTTTTTATTTTCTATCTTTGGAAAGGTGGAGCTGTTTTCATTAGATTTTATATTATCACTATAGAATACGCTAGAACACATATACACACATATACATATAGAATTTAAATGGCTATATACAGGCATACCCCACTTTTAAGTACACAATGGGGTTTATTTACTAAAGCTAGAAAGTGCAAAATCAGGCTCACTTCTGCATAGAAACCAATGAGCTTCTAACCCCAGCTTGTTCAATTAAGCTTTGGTAATAAAACCTGGAAGCTCATTGGTTCCTAAGCAGAAGTGAGCCTGATTTTGCACTTTACAGCTTTAGTAAATAAACCCCATTGCGTACTTAAAAGTGGTGTATGCCCGTAGTAAGAATTTGAATATGGAGGACTATGTACTGTTTAATGCTGCTTTCACAGAGCTGGATTAATCATAAAAGCTTATGGATTATATATACTTTGTGACTTTGAACTGAAAGAGTAAACATTGAAAGATTATGCTACACATTTATTTAGATTTAATGACTGCAACTGACTGGTAACACTGGAATTTCTTACTTGCCACTGGCTTTCCTTGAAGAAACACAGGGGTTGATTTACTAAAGGCAAATCGACTGTTCACTTTGCAGGGAAAGTTGCACTGTGGAAGTGAATTTGCCCCACAGTTTAGTGAAGGAGGTGAAGCTCTACTGACTTTTATTATCCAATTATGCGCAAGCAAAAATGCTATTTTACACACGACTGGGTAATTTTGCACAGTGAATTTTCACCACATTTCCAAGACATTTGCAAAGTGAAACTTCTTTTGCAAAAGTGAACAACCTATTTGCCTTCAGTAAATCAACTGCATTATTTCTTCGAATGTAAATTTAATAGCAATTTTTCAAGTTGGTGCATTGATAATGTTTGTAATATAATGCTGATAAACACTTAGTGAACACTGAAAGCCTCTGCTGGGGCATCTTCAGTCTATGAATAATGTAGGCCTTTATTAATGAACTTCACTTAAATAAGTACTGCAGCTCCAAACAGGATCCCTACCCTGGCAAAAACTTAATGGGTTCTTCTATCCTACAATGCTACCGCTAAGGCCAGTGTGCAGCCAGTGTAGCATAATAATTCAATTTCCAGTATCTGTAGGAGAGACAGGAACCTCTGCATGGATGGGGATCCGGGTGGATTTGGGTTGAAATGGTTTATGAGGAATACTAATAATCTGTTACAGACCCCCCTCCCCAGCAAGATTTTTGACCCCATAGGTGGAACAATCGATTTAGGCATAGATAGTGTACAACACAGGAATGGGGATTCAGGTTCGGTGTTGAAATAGATTACAGGTCAGGGCAATGGTAATCTGAAATTCTTTTCAGAGACAAAAGTTTCCTTATTAAAAACATTCAGTGTTGGACTCTTGCCACTAAAAACCTTGTATAAACCCATGGACTGATCACTAACAAGAAGCTGGAGGTTCCACTGAGCTGAGAGCTGCCATAACTGAATTATTTGATTTCCTAGTGTGTCAATGAGGGCCTCTTGACCCCTTTAGGAAAAGAGAGCTCTGACTGATGGGGGCATGACCAGGGTGGGGAAAGTGACCATGGGGTCACTAAGATTGGTTGGGAGGAGGACTGGGCTGGGCCTGAGCTCAACAAAAGTATTGCCCCCAAGAAGTCCGGATCTTTCTGGAAGCGTGGTGTGGAAGAGCTGGACAGGAGCATGCATGCAGGATTCTGAAACTCTGTGGTGAGACAGCTGGGGCAGCTGTTCTTAAAGGGGTCATTAGTCAACCAGTTGAGACCCTCACCACCACCCTGCCGAAAAGTAAGCCTACAGAGGGGGAGTGAGAGAGAACAAAGGACAAACAACAACAGTTGCTTCTAAGGGTTGCTGCAGTGCCATCATGGGGGGCATCTTAGTCTTCTCTATCCCTCTGACATTCTTTATTCAGGACAGTGAGTCTCTAGGTAGTGAAACAAAGACACATTTTACAGTTCTATATCATGCAGGTTTTAAAAATAGGTCACCAGTGGCAGTTCCCATGTCTCTATACTCACAAACTTCCTTTAACTCGTACGTTGCAGCTGCCCTAAGGATTATGGTGGTGATAGCACTGAGATGTAAACAGACTCCCAGACTCTGTTGCTTACCTTTCCTCTGCAAACTGTCAGCTTTCAGAAGTGAACTGAGCTGCTGTAAACGTACCCAATCACTTTTACAGCCCATGGAAGGTGCAGCAAACTTTTATATAGGGCTTCACATGTTTGGTATCCATTTACTTGACGAAACCTCGTCTTTTATATTTCATCAATAAAAAATGGGTATTATGCTGTACTTATATGCACAAAAATGAATCTAAGTGTTTTTCTTACTAAAAATATATATGGGTTTGATAAGCAATTAAGTTAATATCATGATATTTGCTGCATTGTGAGTCACTGGCCTGTAACAATAATGCACCCAATGAAATGCTGAGACTCTTTACTTTACTTCCAGGTTAGTAACTCGCTAAAAAATAATGTAAGGATAAGGATGACACACCAACAGCAGTGGAAATTCCTATATTGCTATCCTGGTGGGCTCTATGGACAATATGTACACTACAGTAACCCACAGCAACAAATCAGCAAGCATTCTTACTTTTATTGGAACTTTTTAGTAACAAGATCAATGACTGTTATTTCTCAGGAGACACATACAGTGTCATACAAAAGTGAGTACACCCACTCAGATTCTTATAAATATTTTATTATCTCTTTTCATGAGACAACACTGAAGAAATGACATTTTACTACAATGTAAAGTAGTGAGTGTACAGCTTATATAACAGTGTAAATTTGCTGTTCCCTCAAAGTAACTCAACACATAGCCATTAATATCTAAACCACAAAGTGAAAATGTCCAGATTGGGACCGATTAGCCATTTTCCCTCCCTGGTGTCATGTGACTCGTTAGTGTTACAAGGTCTCAGGTGTGAAGTTGGAGCAGGTCTGTTAAATTTGGGGTTATCGCTCTCACTCTCTAATTTATGCCAGTGATGGTGAACCCCAGATGTTTTGGAACTACATTTCCCATGATGCTCAACTACACTGCAGAGGGCATGAGCATCATGGGAAATGTAGTTCCAAAACATCTGGGGTGCCAAGGTTCGCCATCACTGGCCTAGGCTATATGAAGATTTCCTAAACTCTGAAACTGAACTGCAGCACGGTGGCCAAGACCGTATAGCGGCTTAACAGGACAGGTTCCACTCAGAACAGGTCTCGCCATGGTTGACCAAAAAAGTTGAGTGCATGTGCTCAGCGTCATATCCAGAGGTTGTCTTTGGGAAATAGACGTATGAGTGCTGCCAGCATTGCTGCAGAGGTTGAAGGGGTGGGGGGTCAGGCTGTCAGTGCTCAGACCATATGCTGCACACTGCATCAAATTGGTCTGCATGGATGTCGTCCCAGATGATGCACAAAAAGCCCTCAAACATTGCTTGCTGAGGACAAGCAGACTAAGGACTTGGATTACAGGAACCATGTCCTGTGGTCTGATGTGACCAAGATAAACTTATTTGGTTCAGATGGTGTCAAGCGTGTGTGGTGGCAACCAGGTGAGGAGTACAAAGAAAAGTGTGTCATGCAGTCAAGCATGGTGGTGGATGTGTCATGGTCTGGGGCTGCATAAGTACTGCCGGCACTGGGGAGCTACAGTTCATTGAGGGAACCATGAATGTCAACATGTACTGTGACATGCTGAAGCACAGCATTATCCCCTCCCTTTAAAGTCTGGGCCACATACACTATTCCAACAGGATAACAACCCCAAACACACCTTCAAGACGACCACTGCCTTGCTAAAGAAGCTGAAGGTAAAGGTGATGGACTGGCTCCAGACCTAAATCCTATTGAGCATCTGTGGGGCATCCTCAAACGGAAGGTGGAGGAGCACAAGGTCTCTAACATCCACCAGCTCTGTGATGTTATCATGGAGGAGTGGAAGAGGACTCCAGTGGCAAACTGTGAAGCTCTGGTAAACTCCATGCCCAAGAGGGTTAAGGAAGTGCTGGAAAATAATGGTGGCCACACAAAATATTGACACTTTGGGCCCAATTTGGACATTTTCACTTAGGGGTATACTTTTGTTGCCAGCGGTTTAGAGATTAATGGCTGTGTGTTGAGTTATTTTGAGGGGACAGCAAATGTGCACTGTTATACAAGCTGTACACTCACTACTTTACATTGTAGTAAAGTGTAATTTCTTCAGTGTTGTCATATGAAAAGGTATAATAAAATATTTACAAAAATGTGAGGGGTGTACTTACTTTTGTGAGATTCTGTATATACTTAGATTGTGCTTGGATTAGACTGGAGTGGTACATTGAAAATTATCCAGACTTCTAAACATTCATATCTCTAAACTAACAGAGTTATTGCAAGTCATTATCCTTTGTACAATCTTAATAAACAAGTCCCCTGGGGTCCACCAGTGGGAGATGTTACCGCTGCTGTTGTTTCCAGAGAATTTCAGTCTTTATTTGACCAAATTTGGATGTTTACCCGAAATAACCGGCTACATGTAGAATAGTTATGATTGCCTTCTATTGCAAACTACTGTGAATTACAGACTCCAGGATCCAATTATTGTGTACTGTTTGCCCTGTTCATACAAGCTAACCCTTGTGTCTTTGTACTTGAGTGTGTTAATTACTAAAGTATTTGTGCTAAACAGTAATTCATAATTACAAAAAATATAGTATTAATTAGTATTTGATTTTTACCCATACACCAAATGATGATAGTCAGAAAGAACTTGTATTCTATGACACAGGTTACTGAAACATTATAGCTTGGTCTTTTTAAGGTGGCAGTAAAGTTAGAAAAAGAAAAAGTCTGGCCTGCCTGCAAGGTAATATAATGTGCTAGTGTGCATTGCACCACACAGTCACCGCTAACAGTGTTTCCATCTTTACCCAATCTTCCTTCTGGGTTCACAGACTCCGGCCATTTGAATGGCTGGGCTGTGATGACGTCACCCTCGTGCATGTATGCGGGAGTCAAGGCCACGGCACAGGGCTCTGAAGGAAGGGCATGAGTATACTGTTCCTTCAGAGTGCATTCGCCGGTGATGTCACTGGCTGCCAAACAAGCAAATATCTCCTAAATATTACAAGTTTAGGAGATATTAATTTTTACCTACAGGTACAGCTTACCTGTAGGTAAAGGTCAAAAAACACAGTACTACCACTTTAATCTGGATCTTCAACGTCTATGTGCTGTTCACAACCATGACAACCCTATATCAAAAAAATTGTAAGAAGATTTGCAATTTTCTTTTTCCCTTGAACAAGTTGACAGAATTTAGTTTTTTTTTTCACAAGAAACACTTCTGTTTGTAATAAATATCAGAAAATGGAATACAAAGTTCTTAGGTGGTAGTACTACGTCCCCGAATAGCTTCACTCACTATAGCCTTCCATCCATATTCCTCTTACATAACAACACCCTCCACTGCTCACTAAACAAAATAGATTCTCCCACATTTTACAAATGCTACTGGAGTATGTATACCATTCCTATGGTGCCATTCTGACATGACAAATTTGCCACTATGGTTTTCTAAAATGTCTGAAATCAAGCAAACGTAGGCTCTTACAGCTTACCTCAAGGGCAAATCTTAAGTCTCTTAGTAACAATGGATCTTCATTGTGTGGCCATGTCAGGCACTGCATACCATTTATTATGAAAACATCCTCGACAGCTTCTCTTCTTATTGCGCATGTGCTCTGAAGCCACATTCCTACAGGTTAGCCGTGTTCAAAAAGACAGTTGGACTACAGTTCACCCATAAAAATAAATGAGGCATTTGGCTCCTGTGTACTAGGCTTAAGAGATACTTGCAAGTCTGTTCTTAAAAGTAAAGGGAATCAGAAATAGAAAACCTTGTTTTCCTGAGATAAACTGGCACAAGGACTACCTGCAGGGAGCAAATCTACCTCTTTATCTATTTTCATAAACAGGACCCTGAGTGGCACAGCATACATTGTGAGATTGTCTATTTGTGTTAAAATGGCCTACCAATATTTCATGTCTTTCGCTGGCCATTTTTGTGTTTTGACCAGTGTGAATATTTATATGTGCTTGCTATATATATTTTTTATTATTTCTATAAAAAAAAAGGTTTGGTGCATTTTGTTATTCTGTCCCTCTTCACAATTAAAGGATTAGTGTTATCACATTAAATAATTAGAAGAACCTACAGATAAACACACTTGCCAAATTCCTGCATTTAAAGGCTCATTAATGTGCATTTCACCAAAAGCAGATTTTGTTTTCCACAAAGACTCATATCATATCACACAAAATGGATGATTTCCAAGACTATAGTTGGGTGGGAACTGAATTTCTGCTTTAAATAAATCTCATGAATGTCCTAATAGAATTTCAAGTCCGGTGTTTTAGGAGACTATTGTGCCAAAGCATTACAATTAGTGGCACCAGCAGCAGTGTATAGTTACAACAAACAATGCCTTAAACTAATTTTAGTTGTATGGGGAGACATAGCAAGAGTTCAGGAAATTAATTTGAGTGTTGAGTGGCTCATGAAAGATTCAAATTGACGACAGGAACCTAAACATGTTCAGGCTGGAGCTGTTGATAAGCTGCGGAATGCTTTGCATACTTAATTCATGCAGTTTGTCAGGATTCACTTCCATTAAGCCAGTTTGTACCTGTGTTCAATACAAAGAAATCAAGAGCCGTGTTCCCATCAGAAAAAGACAAAAATTATAACTATTATTCATGCAGATGGGCTAATCTATCACCAAGAATGGCAGGCAGTTAGAGCTCTGATTGCTGACTCAGGTAATCCTTGGTGATGGGACATGCAAAGTGTAGTAATTGCCTTTTTTGTTATCCTATAGTTAAATTTAAATATCCTCTAATAGGCCACAAAGATGCTTTCTAGTGACTATTATGGTTTGGACATTATAAGGAATGTTTAAATTAGTCTCATTATTTAAAAAAAATGGGAATCAGATTATAATTAAACTCTGATCACTTTTAAAATTATTATTAAAAGGGCTTCCAGGAGCAGTTAACCATAATGTGCATATAAGCGTATTATGGCAGACCTACCTGATAAATGATGTCCTTTCAGCTCTCCCACTTGTCAAGGGCACTTCCATCTTTTCCCAGTTGCCTCCATCTTTTATAGATGACTGCTGTTCTGGATTTGCCAGGACAGTCCCCCATCTCTGTTCTATGTCCCGATGATGCCATGGCTCAAGTTGTGCCTTGAGATTACAGCATCACAGTAACTAAAAAAAAGGGTATTAGCTGAGGTGATTGCAGTTGGGAGTGGGTGGTTCCTGCATAATTATGATCGGGACCATTTAAAAGTCAGCATGATCTGGACAGGACCACTTGGAAAGTGGGCTTAATCTGGGCAGGAGGGCCTGAAAGGTGGGCATCAGGTGGGGATGACACTGTCTTAGGGACTGGGACCAAGATTTTGGTAGGCATGCTCTTCAGATGTTTAGATAAACCCAGTTAAGCATTACAAATGCTAAATGTATTGTTTTTTATCCTAATTGAAAATACAATTTACAATTAATGTTTTTCATCTATGTTTTGTTTTTTGTTTTTTACGTCTGCTATGATTATTATTTATTTATTCAGTTTTTTAGTGCCAGCATAGTCTGCTGTCCTTTGCAGAGCGCACAGAGCGTTGTTCCTTCAGTTATGGGTGCAAGCATACTAGAAATAGTTCTGTATGGAAGCCATCTAAATGGATTCTGTAACTATATTTTAATTTGTCTACATACCGTATACCCTGTCTTAAGAGGGTTATATGTACCCCTCTTATACCCTGTCGCAAGAGGCATGGGGGCACCCTACGTAGAAAGGATTGCTTCTGTGGAATCCTACTGAAAATGGGAAACTTATTTTTTTAACCCACTGGTACATATTTGACCCGTGCAAAGAAACACAACGCAGATAGTCTTTCTTTCAAATTCAACTCAGCTAAATAGTCACACATAAGAACAAGTACAAGTAGGCAATGTATAATGTTAAATCAATAAAGTACTAACCAAAATTAAGTAGGACCAGTAGGAAAGTCAGAGCAGATCACTATCATTGCCAAGCTGTCCTCTAAGGGCATTCATTATTTTATTTAATTTTTTTCCCACTATTTTTATAATTTAGTATATCTTTGAATATAATCCATTTCAGATACCTTTCCCTGGAACCCATAGTTATTAGGAAATTACACATGCCTGTATATGTAAACTTCAAACATGGCAGCATTTCTTTTATCTTGAAAACCAGTAATTTGTCAGCAGTACATTTGCTACATGGACAAATGAAGTGAAGGGATGATAATTTTCTCCTGTATATGGATTCTTTGGGCTGCGCACATTCAGAAGTTCATCTAAGCTTCTTGGTAATGATCCTGACACTGTCCCATTAAGTGACATTTTAATTTAATGTATTTTTAAAGCACGGTTGTGTACAGATGATGCCTTTTAACATCCATGGTTACAGGGCCTAAGCTTCATTGCCCTGGTCGCTTTTTCTTGGTTGTATGTGGCTGAATTTGCAATCACCTTAGCAGTTTGATGTATTATGTCCTCTAGAGCAGAGTCACAGCAATGAAGATAAAAAGACAATTACTTTCTGGTAATAATTCAGACACACAATAGTCCTTCTAGACTCAGACATGAGTAGTGTGCTACATTCATTGAAACCAAAATCTACTCTGGTTGCATTAATGCTGGTTATATCGTTGAGCCATGCAGCACTTCATTATATACTATAGATATATATATATGTATATATATATATATATATATATAAATGTATATATATATATATATATATATATATATATATATATATATATATATATATATATATATATATATATATATATACACATATATACACACACACACACACATATATATATATATAGACTATATTGCCATCACCTATGTATGTCTTATGACTGTCTCTAAAAGTCTAGACTTGATTTATTACCATACAGTGACTGTATCATTACAGAAATATACAACTGAATACTGTATATTAATTAAATGCTTGTAAAATTTGCACTATTTTTGCTCAATATGCTTATCCGAATTTTAACAGCTAGAGCATCTTTTGGACAGATAGAGCAACACATTTACCACCATTATTATGTTGGGACTTAACGCAAGGTCCAAAGAAACATTTCCATTTTGAAGCACTCATTGTTTATTTAGTATTGAAATGGCTAGTGCACTGGCAGTTGGAGTCTCATACTGAAATCTCGGCCATCAACGTTAATGAGCGGCGTCGGTTCTAGCCTGAACATCTAATCTGCTAACATTTAATTTATATGGTTTAGGTGTTAAGATGGTTGATTTTATTTATGCAAAGCACGCCATATTCAAATCACCTGTCAACACCTTGTTAAGAATTCCTGCTAGATCTCTTTGTGCTTAGATAAGTGAAGCATATTTCTTCACAACTATATATATATATATATATATACTATATTGTATACTATATACTATACTATATTGTCTGTATGCAGCTCAAGGGTTTTTAAGATTGGTAATGGTTGGATCAGTTGCTAATGTATGACTATCAACTGTCTGTCCAGTTTTATTAATGTGCCCACTTCCGTTACAAATTATTCCCATGCTGTATAATACAAATAGTATGGCTGAAAAGTGTATAAAGTCAATTAACAGTAACAGCATAATTACCATCACATTAATCAATGAATAAGTCCAAGAAAGCCTACTGCCAAGTACATACAATAACTGCAGCCATCTCATTATTAATATATTCATGCTGCAGCATCTCAAAACCAGCATTTGCTCAGCAGAGTCCATGCCACTCAGCCGGATGCCCCGGGAGCTCATTACACTTTGAACTATAGGTGGAAAGAAGAAGAAAAATTGGCCCAGACTGTATGAATTTGAAGAACTATACAAATGAGTTGAACAAACAAGCTTATACATATTTTACACACATTTTATGACAGTTTTATCTGCCTCTACAACTGGGCTTTGTTATTAGAAAATGCAGCCTCCACTGTAAGTATGAGTATTATAGAAAGTAATAAAGATTGGATATTTTATACAATGTAATACTGACATATAATCACACACATATGTTGAACTTGATGGACTTGTCTTTTTTCAACCTCACATACTATGTAAGTATATATACAGTATACTGTACATATATAAGAGAAAATTGCACACTTTTGTTAACCTTTAAAAAAAAAAAAAGAAGTTAAATAAAATTGACCAAAAACCATTCATAGTTTCCATTTAAACATTCTAAAATCAAGCCGAATGGGTCAGGGTTAAAAGTGAAAAAAAGGTGGGTGAAATTATAAAACACAATTAGAAAAGTAAGATTAGGGAATATAATTTGGAATCCCCCCCCCCCCCCCACACTATAGAGCACTAGATATAAATGCACAGGAACTGACACGGAAATAAATAAATAAATAAATTAATTAATAAAAAATAAACATTCTAAAATCAGAGAACACTAAAACAAAAATAAAAAATGAGAACACTACAACACACTTTGTTAATAAGCTATGTTTAAAAAAAAAAAAAAAATCAGATTAGACAAATTGTACTTTGTATGTATCACGAAAGTAGCTAAGCAGAATTAAAAATCTTTTGACCCTGTCACACTCTATTGTTAAAGCCCAACCTTAAGAATATAAAATAGGCCTCTTGCACTTTGAAGGTTAAATTCTCACTTTTTCTAGAGGGGGGGGGGGGGGGGGGGGCAGGGCTGGCTGTACTTACCTTTCTGTCCCGCTCCAGGCAGGTCCTGCACTCTCCACCTCTGGCTGTACTTACCTTTCTGTCCCGCTCCAGGCAGGTCCTGCACTCTCCACCTCTGGCTGTACTTACCTTTCTGTCCTGCTCCAAGCAGGTCCTGTACTCTCCACCTCGGGCTGTACTTACCTTTCTGTCCCGCTCCAGGCAGGTCCTGTACTCTCCACCTATGGCTGTACTTACCATTCTGTCCCGTTCCAGGCAGATCCTGTACTCTCCACCTATGGCTGTACTTACCTTTCTGTCCCGCTCCAGGCAGGTCCTGTACTCTCCACCTCTGCTAGATGCTCTGGTCTGTAGATGGGTGCCTTAGTGTTATCATGCACTATACAAGGACATTAACTCTGTATTGTCCACTGAGGCTGGAGATTACAGCTGGTCTCAGCTTATAGAAGCAGATACTCTGCTGGAGCAAGCAGTATGGTAAGCAATTCTCTTTTTTTCCATACCCTTAGACACAGTGAACATTTAACCATTGCAGTGTGGAGGGGCCCCATTGCATGGGTGTCTATTTTTATATTCCTGGAGTTGGGCTATAAAACTGAATTGCAGGTGTTTTTTTGTTTGTTGCATAGTCCAAGTTGAACCAATGTAAGTATGCATATTTCATATCTGTGGGACCGCTGTGAAAGAGGAGAATCACTATAATAGTGGCCTGTACTAAAGTGATTACCACTGCCTGTCGGGTCCTATGCCGAGGGGCTGCTCTGCTGCAGAGCCACCATAGAGGGTCACATGGTTGCTATTTATGGAATGCCTTGCATCTTTCTCAATGAATGCAAAGCATTCTCTTGGACGCGGTGGAGAGTGTGACATCATCACCCAGCCTATACACCTCATCCAATCGGGGAACGCTTTGAGGAAAATGCAAGTTGTTCTGTGAAGGTCACAGAAGCCAGATGTCAGCAGGGATCACTTTAGTAGAGGCAACTACTACAGTGATTCTTTGCATCCACAGCAGTCCCACTGGTCTGGCATATGCATAATTACTTTGGTCCATCCTGGATAATGTAACTATGCATTAAAATCCATACCTGGAATTCAGCTTTAACTGACTGAGTTTGCAAAAGCATTAAAGGAGTTGTAAAGGTTCGGGTTTTAAAAAAAACAAACATGTCATACTTATCTCCGCTGTGCAGTTGGTTATGCACAGAGTGGCCTGAGCCTCCTCTTCTGGGGTCCCTCCACGGCGCTTCTGGCTCCTTCTCTTCTCGAGTGTCCCGTCAGAAAAGCGCTCTCCTACCGGACACCTATGCTGGATCACTCCCATGTCCTGCTGCTGCATCTATTGACATGGACAGCAGGACTCGGCTTCGCACCCTGGCACCTGCGTCATTGGACTTGATTGACAGCAGTGGGAGCCAATGGCTGCGCTGCTATCAATCCCTCCAAATAGGACACAAGACACTGGCTAGATCTGGTGTGCCCATTCCCGTTGCGGCAATTACGGGTTCAGGTAAGTATAAGGGGGGCTCGGGGGTGCTGCTGCAGTAAAGAAGGTTTTTCACCTTAATGCAAAGAATGCAATAACCCCTTCCTGACCAGCCGCTGCAGTTATACTGTGGCAAGTTGGCTCCCCTGGGCGAACTATCGTAGCTATATGTCAGTTTGCCTTTTGACCACTAGGGGGCACTGCACATGCCCAGCACCCGCAATCTCTCCACACAGAGACAGAACGGAGATTTGTCAATGTAAACAGACAGATCTCTGTGCTGTCAGGGGTGAGGAGAGCGATCTGTTCATAAGTATGAATAACGATCGGTCTCCTCACCCAAGCAGTCCTATCCCCCACAGTTAGAATCACTCCCTAGGTAACACAGTTAACCCCTTGATCGCCCCCTACTGTTAACCCCTTCCCTGCCAGTGACATTTACACAGTAATCAGTGAATTTTTATAGCACTGATCGCTGTATAAATGACAATGGTCCCAAAAATGTGTCAAAACTGTCCGATCTGTCCACCATAATATTGCAGTCCTGATAAAAATCGCAGATCACCTCCATTACCGCCATTACTAGTAAAAAAAAATAATAATAATAAAAATGCCATAAATCTTTCCCCTATTTTGTAGACACTATAACTTTTGTGCAAACCAATCAATATATGTTTGCAATTTTCATTACCAAAAATATGAAATATGTAGAAGAATACATATCGGCCTAAACTGAGGAAAAAATTAGCTTTAAAAAAAAAAAAAAAGGGGATATCTATTATAGCAAAAAGTACAAAATATTGTTTTTTTCAAAATTGTTGCTCTTTTTTTGTTTATAGCGTAAAAAATAAAGACCACAGAGGTGATCAAATACCACCAAAAGAAAGCTCTATTTGTGGAAAAAAAGGACATCAATTTTGTTTGGGTACAACATCGCACAACTGCGCAATTGTCAGTTAAAGCGAAGCAGTGACATATCATAAAAAACGGCCTGGTCATTGAGCAGCCAAATCTGCCGGGGCTGAAGTGGTTAAGGTGAACACGCAGAGGGTTTACAACCCCTTTAAGGCACTAAGGTCAATATTTGTAAAAAAAAGTTAAATTGGCACTTATCATAGAGGAAACTGGAGGGGATTCAATAAAGCTACTGCACCACCAGGGGCGGACTGACAACTCATGGGCCCTCGGGCAATAGGAGATTATGGGGCCCCCGAGTAATAACAGAAGATTAAGGGGTCAATAGGAGATTATGGGGCCCCCAGGCAATAGATTATTCAGCCACACAGTATACACACACACATACAGTATACACACACAGACACGCAATATAGACACACAGTATACACACACAGAATACACATACACACACTGAAAAGGTACTGGAGAGGCGGGGCAGCTATAATCTTCAGATTTTTTTAAAAACACAGATATTTACATACTGTCCCTGCTTTTATTGAGGCTGGCAATCCTGATGGGGCCCCTTAGTGGCATGGGGCCCTCGGGCAGTGCCCTAGTGCCCGAATGGTCAGTCCGCCCCTGTGCACCACTTTAATGGTGCTATTCTCTCATGTTAATGTATTGCGCCAAATTCATGAAGCATTTGCAACATTTTTGGTTCTGACCCTTGCAGAAAATTCTGTTACATTGTAGCGCAATAAATGCAGTTGCTCCAGAGCTTAGTAAATGAGGTAAAGCTTCACTTTACAGAAAACCCAATCACATGCAAAGAAGATTAAACAAAAAGCATTTTTGCTTGCACATGATTGGATGATGGAATTCAGCTGAGCTTCACCTCATTTACTATGCTCTGGAGCAACCGCACTTGCAAAAGTGCGCAGCCTAGTTTCCTTTAGTAAACCAACCCCTACATATCATACAAAACATATCAGTCAAAATCAAATAAAAATTCTAGAAAAGTTCTGCACCACTTTTAGAACGCATGAGAGACACTTTCACCAAATAGGTCTGTACCAGTTTTGGTAAATTCCAGGGATTAGGTTTTGTTGACACGTATTCCCTATTTTTTTCTTTCTTGTAAAGGCACAAAAAGAGGTTGTAAATGCCTTTTTATGTTTTCGCTTCCTATTGAGATATTTCTTGTAATCCCCTTGTCAACTTTTTCCCTTCTTATATTGTTTTATAATAATTTTACCATAGTTGTTAGTTCTAATAAGACTGTGTTGCTCCAGGCTATTTCTTCTATTTTGTTATCATGTACACAAAGCCCAAGTTTAGGCATGCCAGTCGCTTATTGTTTTACACAGCTTGTGTATCTGTAATTTTTCGATCTTGGCAAAGCAGACCTTGGTCTTTTTTGTTCTTCTACATCAGATAAAAGAAGTACCGGTTGGATTTCAGTAATTACATTATCCCCTGAAGCTTCTTCTGACTGACCAAAGATGATCTTATATCTGGATGCTGTTCACAGAGCTGTTCATTCTCAGTCCAGACCAGAAATTCCGTATAGAAAATGATGAAATCTGAAGTTGAATTATGTCATGTACAGATGTTTCCGGCCTTCTATTTTTTATGTGAAATAATTGTCAGATTCTCACCATTTCTTCTGTGTGATATGAGGCTGCTCTGTTCCTCCGGAGATCAGTTTATGTGGTTATTACCGCCATCACCTCCTCTGCTCAGGCCCATCTGCAGTAAGGCCTTCCATTGTGAAAATGATACCACCCCTGGTGTTTTGATGAAAGATGACTCTTCTAAGAATAATATCATTGAGACATCTAGTATATTCATTGTGTAGGAACATAGTTGAAATGGAAAAACATTATTGAAGTCCACCTATATTAAGCTCACTAAAGAATCAGTTAACCCAAAACCGATAATAAGACTCTGATGTGATCAATCATCCATTTGTTTCTTAATAGATTTCTTCCTCCATTAAAAACAAAATAAAAAAGCAATTGGAAATGACAGATAGTGAGACCCTCTTATTATACCAGTCAAAGGTCGAGACACGCGTTAGCAAATTTGCAATCAATGTGTTGACATGCATTTGACAGCCAAATACAACAAATGGTCAGGGAATTAATTGATAGCCCTGTAGTGTCTGCATTGCGTTTGGCTTTTTGATTGCACCAATAGGGTTACTCAAAGCCTGTCCTTTTTGTAATTATTTTTATTCAGTGTATGAGTAAAAATTCTTGAGCAACCACAGATACATCCTACAATGATTACCGAAAACTAAAGCCATAAATCCCACTGAGCCACCCATACCTGCCTATGAATGTCTACGCAACCCGTGTTTCTAAATGACACTAATGCTGAATTGAACTTTGTGTATATGACTGCCTTTGTTCAACACAACACATAAAAAGAGAAGATTTAGCATCTATAAAGCTGTATCTCTTGAGACAAACTTGATCGTGTATGTCCCTGATATATAAATGTTATAGCTTATGGGAGAAAAATGCCAAATAATGCTCATTTCAAAGAATAGGACAAGCCAAAGGAACACATTATTCCCGTCCTTAGCTTACATTTTTGAAGTACAGATTCAAGCTATACCTACACAATTATGAATTCCTACATGTTCTAAGCACATTTTTCATCTATGAGATACTTGGGAATGGCGCAAGAAACAGATCCTGAATATCCCCCACTTTTGTCATTCTTCCAAAAAGCTGTTTTTTCAGATTTGAACTAAGGAAAACGTGTCCTTGATTTGCCAACAATGACAGCTGCACATTGAGTCAAACCTATTATTTCCATATATTCTTCTCTGATCTTTGTATCCATCTGTATTTAAAGTATAATCAGATAATAGGGAAATGGACAGATTACATAATGGCTTTTTAGGGACTATATTGCACTTGCTTACTCATAATATCATAGGGATTCATAAAAAATAAAAAAAAAGAGAAATCAATATTTTCAATGCAATGGCTGTTTTAATGCATAACAGACTATATTTGTGGCTGTTTCTTTCTGCATTCTTTCTGTACTCTTTAGATAGGAATGTAGAAAACCAAAACACATTACATTATAGCTCTTTGTATACAGTGGGACCCTACACAAAGAAAATACAGTTTACTTTGCATCCCAGAGCAACAGAAACAAACAAATATGCCCTTAACTAAAAAAAATGATCTCAAACCAAAGGAAGAAAATCAACAAGCTGCGTTTTCAAGGGGGCGAATACCACCTTAAAGTGACCCTCTCACTAAGATAAAAAGTTGGATGGCCAACCACCCCATAAAATAAATATTGACCGGTAGGCAGTGAGTCCAGTCTTTTCTATACATTCACCACTGCTGTCTGACACGTGCGGACATGCCAGATAGTATATCCCCTTTACATCATTGCAGAATGTAATAAGAACATAGGAGCCAGTGGGAGGAACCACAGTGCCCAGTAGAGGGGACATGCCATGCAGTAAACCTTAAAGTGTTGGCTGGCATTGGTGCTATTAGCTCTGCAACTGAATGAAGATTGGCATTGTCCCTGGTATAAAGGTAAGTATTTAAAGTGTTATCAAACCCTCCCTGGAGACAATGAAATATAGCTGGATCAGTGGTGTATTCTGGTTTTGTGCTGCCCTAGGCAAGACTGAAATTGGGCAGCCCCCCCCACCCACCCCAGCCACGGTATACTGTTCTTGTCTCAGGGTCTGATGAGGAAGCTGCAGACGTTCACAGCTTCCTCCGCAGACCCTGAGACATGATTAGTCCAAGTACCACATACATATATGGTCAGTGGGGCAGAGGATGGGGTCAGCGGGACATAGGACATGGTCAGCAAGGCAGAGCATAAGGTGCCACTGGTGGGCACTAATTAGGAGGCATTGATGGGCAGAACTGATTGGCAGCATTGATGGGCACTGATAGGCAGCACGGATGGGCAGTGTTGGGGCTGCATTGATAATCAGGACAGTGATGATCAGTGCTCTGATTATCAGTGTAGATGTCCCCTTTCACACTGGCTGGTTACTGGCTCTCTCCTCATGTTGTCAAAGCGTGAGGAAAGAAATGCCGATAACGGTATGTATGTTTTACATTGTAATCAGCTGTGATTGGACACAGCTGATCACATGGTAAAGAGCCACTGTAATTGACTCTTTACCCTGATCTGTGATCAGCTGTCTCCAAAGGAGACAGCGATCACAGAGCGTGCCACAGCGAGTGCGGTTCTGGGAGGGCATCAATCGACGCCCTCTCAGAACTGGGCAACTGCGTTGTAGCCGCCATTCTGGTATAATATGGTCACGCTGCCTCCCTGAAAAAAAATACCCAAGTTTGCTTCCCAGTAGATAAACCCCTGAGCTGTATCCCTTACATTGATACTTGTTTCATGTCCTCATTTTGTGTTCAGTTTATGTTTGTAGCATAGTTAGCTTTTGCAGTGTAACCTATTCTGCCTTCTGACTCTATTGCCCTGTGGGGCAAGAAATAATGGGATATGTGGTCCACAGGCAACTTACCATAACAATTTAACTGTGCATGCTCACAGACTGGACGTTTGGATGAATTGCAGCAGAGAGGGACAAAGCCTGGACATTTTTGACTGCATTTACATCTGTTCCATGCTTATGAGTGTGTTTCATTCCAAATGCTGCTTTATGCATTATCTTACCTCCTTAGACCCAGTCTGTGCAGACAGTATGTACTTCATATTCCCATCGCACATGTTCCTGGATGCGCTCTCAGATTTGGGTGCTGTAGCAACAACCAGCTGGATACTGGTTCAAGTCCCCGTGAAGAAGGCCCCTTCGTCGGGCATTCATCACATGCCTGACGAAGGGGCCCTGCTTGGCTCCGAAACGTTGCACTATCTTTGTGTTGTGATCATGCAATAAATCACCCGTTTGGATGCTACTTGTGTCATTCCATGGTGTGCTGGCAAATATCTTCACTGTGCATACAGTATGGTCTCCTGCTGACGTGACACCATTCACAGGCAGCTTAACTCATCAATAAGACAACGAAGTTGAACCCGAAACAATTTTATCTCAGTTAACTGGATTACATAGGATGCCTTGTCTCTGTGATGTACTAACACTGACTGAGGGAACATGGGAAAATACAAAGAGGGGTCGAGCTAGGACTGAACTTACTAGCAGTAAACAGGAAGGGAGGACAGAGGGAGATACCATATACCACTATTAACCAAGTTGTAGTGGCCCAAAGCCTCCACTAGATGCCAGCATAATACAGAACAGTAATAAACTCATGTAGTTTAACACAACACATAAAAATAACATACATAACATTTGGGCATAACAGGGGAAAGAATAAATGTTTTTAGGCTATTTTCACTCCAGGTCAAGTGATTTACATTTATACAGAATAACATGAATCAGGAAAATAATGCATTATTCCCACTAGATGGAGCTGACGATCATGGGAATTAAGTATTTATTTTATAAGATCATCAGCTCCATCTAGTAGCTATAATGCAACATTTTCCTTATTCACATTATTCTGCATGAATAGAGTAAATAAGGGTCACTTCAAAGCTTAACCCCAACCTAGTTTTTGATTTTTTGATTTAGTGTGATAGGAAAGAGTTCAATTTTCTGTGTACCTTTTATTTTCTGTCTGTGACACCTCTGTTAGACAGGACAGCAGCAGGGAGACAAACAGTAATAAAACCTTTAATGCATCCAAAATAAAAATAAAAAGTTACTGTATGTCTGAAGTTGGCTTTAAGGTTGAATACATTCCTAAATACTACATAAGGCTTGGACTTTTTTTAAGAGTTTTTAACAATTTTGAAAATATATTTGAATACCGATGTTTACCACCGATTTTCAACATTCACTAATATATTGCAAATGCAAAGCCTTAGCAGCAAATGTCAACAAATGCTAAAATATGTACGCCATGAGCCTCGTCTGCACTTTGCGGAATTAAACTTGTATTTGAATAGGTTGTTGAATAATTATTATTTTTAAAAGGACAACCCTGGGTGAGACAAAAACTTTTCTACAGTTTCTATAGACAGAGCTGTTTAGTTTCTAAGGGCTCTTTCGGATAGTGGTAAAAACAGGTACTTGAGGTCACAGCTTGTAGAGTTTGAGGGGCAGCACGCTCATTAAGGTCAGTGGGAGCATGCCACAACTGTAAACGAAATGCTTGCCTTATGGTCCAGCTGATTTGAACCTCTTGCCAACCTGCTTACAGTAGATATACCTTGAGTGGGTGGCACAGCCAGGCACCACAACAAACCCGTACGCCACTGTGTACTCCTTGGTTTGGCACCATGCATACGCATGCCATCTGCTGACCCGTGATGTGATTGGACACAGCACAAGTTTGCCAGAAGATTTCAGCCAATGATTTCTGTGGCCAATCACAGATTTCTGTGTTGACAAACCCATAGAACTCGGTACACAGACAGTGATCTGTCTGTTTCTTCTCCCTGAAATCAACTCTGATTGCTGGTAGAAAAAGCAGACAAATCTGTTAGTAAAAGCAACACACATTTCACACATTGTTAGGAACACAGTTAACCCATTGATTTCACCTTGATGTCAACCCCTACACAGCCAGTGCCATTGTACAGTATTTTCACTGATCACAGTATTAGTGTCATTAGCGACGTCACTGTCAATTAAGCCTGGTACACACTAATGCCCTGTACACAAGATGGGATTTTCCGACAAAAAAAATGGATTTTTTTCCAAAGGATGTTGGCTAAAACTTGTCTTGCATACAACGGACACACAAATGTTGTTGGAAATTTCGAACATCAAGAACGCAGTGACATACAACACGTATGACGAGCCGAGAAAAATGAAGTTCAATAGCCAGTGTGGCTCTTCTGCTTGATTCCGAGCATGCGTGGACTTTTGTGCGTCAGACTTATGTACACACGCTCGGAATTTCCAACAACAAGTTTTGCTGTCGGAAAATTTGAGAACCTGCTCTCAATCATTTGTTGGCGGAAATTCCGACAACAAATGTTCTATGGAGCATACACACTTTCCGACAACAAGCTCACATCCAACATTTGTTATCGGAAAATCCTATCGTGTGTACAGGGCATGTGCAACCACAAAAAAAAACTGGCAACTCAGGTTGGAGCCGCTGTACTAACAGTCCAACATTAGTATAGCAATCTCCCCTGCTATTCTTTTGGCTGAGAGCGCCGATCAGGAGCTGGTTTTCCAGCATGCTCCTCCAACAGAAGTCGGTCAAACGGCTGGCTCCTATCGGACCAGCTGACACACACACATGTGGGCCGAATGTCGCAATTTATTTTTTTACCAAAGACATGTAGCAGAATACATTCTGGGCTAAATTTGTGAAGAAATCCGATTTTATTGGATATACTTTATGATAGAAAGTAGAAAATATTGTTATTTTTTTTCTATTTTTTTGGTATTTTTTCATTTATATAATAAAACAAATACCCTGTGGTGATCAAATAGCACCAAAAGAAAGCTCGATTTGTGATAACATACTGGTTGGCCAATCCATCATTATTATATGGAGAACAGTTTAGGATAAACAGTACTTTGTTTATGCCAGCCGTACATGGCTTGAATTTTGGCCAAAGCAAAATATGTCGCCACGGCCTAGAAAATCAAATCAAATCAAAGGTGCCAGTCAGAAAACTCTCAGGTGAAAAGCAACGATTAACTGTCCCTAACTTCAGGTAATCACTCCCTGTGCGATTACTTCCAAACACCGGTTGATAGCTGCGACTCTTATTGCTTTCTACAGACATTCCAGCCATGGCTGTCTACACACAGAGGCTCCCAGACGTAGTTTTCTGAAACTTGTCACCCCACGGCTGGTTTGTTTGTGTGAATGAGGCCTTAGACATCTGTAGCCTCTTCAGCTGTTTCGGAGCTGTAAATTGTAGTCTTCCTAGCAAGGTCTGCTAGTACTTGTATTGCGAAATCAGGTGTAAAACAAAATGTGTTTTTGAGCTGTCTCGGTGCTGCTGATTTTCTGAGAGCTTAAATACTGGAAGTAATGGTGCTTCCGTGAAATGGAAAGCATTCTCCACTTGTTTAAGGATGATTAATGGCATGAGCATACAAGTGGATTACACAGAGGCTAACAGCTCCCTTTGGTAAAGCATCTGAGAACTGGACTGGGTTGAGCTTTCTTCTCGGTGTAGGAGCTCCCTGACCATATATGGTGAAGACGTTAGCTTCTGTCCTGCAGACTCGACTCCTCTGTTTAACTGTGCAAACCAACAGCAAGCCTGTGCATGACACTGTTTAATTGTATATTACTTTTAGTCTTCTCTTTCCTATACAACATCCAAGGAAACAATGTATAAACGCTACAACATGTGTGTATGTTGAAGCAATTGTTGTGTGCCAGCCATGGTGACACGCTTTTTTATTTACATGCCTAAACTGGTATTTATACAGTATTGTTCAATATACAAAGACTCCAGAGAACTCCGCAGAGAGTGTTTATACTCCACTTCCAGTGCGCAGCCTTTAACTCCACCACACTAACCTTGAAACCATAGTCAGAAAACTGTCAATCATTCTAACTGTCGCTTTTATAAAATAAAAATGAAAGGCGCCACGTCTAAAATGAGAATTAAAGACTTACAATATTAGTTTGACTTTTGTAGCTATTTACTCCTTCCATGAGATACTCTTGGCAATAAGTTCAGATTGACTGCTATGTCTGTTTTATTTCCTTGGCATAGTAACAGGCGAGAGTCATCATTTGTAGTGTTAGCGGTTGTATATTTGTTGTTGTGGAATAATGAATGAAACTGTAAGGCTATTTTCCTTGCACAGTTAAAGTGGTAGTATGCTCTGTTTTACCACGTATACCTACAGCCTATAATAAGACTTACTTGTAGGTACTGTAAATATCTCCTAAACTTGTACTGTTTAGGAGATATTCAGAGTGCATGCAGCCGGTGACATTACCAGTGCCTGCGCTCTGAAGTTCCGGCATACGGTGCTGTGCGGTAAATGGCGACTCCTGCGCGCATGTGCGGAAGTTACGTCATTGCACCCCTGGCCAATTGTAGCCGGAACGCCGCGTACCTGGAAGGAAGACCTGGTGAAGATAGAAGCCCTCACAGTGGTGACAGCGTGCCGCTAAAAGGATTAGTTTTAGGGTAAGTCTGACCATACATGGTCAAAATTCGAGCCGTGGGTAGCATTGTCAGTACTCTCCCGCCTTACATCCTTGGATCTGAAAATTGTCGGCTGAGCAGCTGCTGCATTCAAACAGATGTAGTCACTGTTTGGGTATACTGACAGCCCCTGGTGTCCACAGTCTGAATACAATAGCCAGCAGTGGAAATTGCTTTATCAGTGATGCTTAGTGTGGGTTAAATTAAAGAAAGTCAACAGGCGTAAAATAAAGTTAAAGTAAAAGAAAATCCCAAAGTTTGAGTTGTTCCCAGAAAAGTAATAGAGGGGAAACCTTTTAATTGGGACACTAGTTCTGGTTACCTGGGGATCCCCAAGGGATTACCTTAATTTGCAGGGATTTCCCCTCACTTCCTGTTTTGGTTATGGGACAGGAAGTGATGGTAAATCTCCTCAAAGAGATTCAGACGGCAAATAAAAATCTGGCAGGGGTTATAACCCTCTCTTACTCCATCCAAAATTTAAAAAAAAGGTTTGGCTGTAGTTCTACTTTAATAGCATGGATGGAGGAATCTCCCATCGACTACTGTATTTTAACAGACGGGACCCATGGCTTTCAGAACACCTGAACAGTGGCTGCATCTCACTGGATAAAGCAGCTGTTTGCCCATCAATTTTCCACCTGGGTTCTTCAATTTTCACATCAAAGGATGTTAAGCAGGAGGGTGCTGATAGGCCCACCTTTAGGGAGCTGCAGTCTATATTCTCCACTGCAGATGGCAGTCGTCCGCAGCGGCAATGCAGATGGGAGAAGAAGTTAAGAGAAACTGTGTTTCTCTGTGATTTCCTGGGTCACTCAGGCAATGATTCGGTTGGATGTACATTCCAAGTGTGACCCTGGTGGCCATCTTAGGTCAAGCAGAGTCTATTTAAGACTCTGACCCCTGGGTTTGGCATGCTCAATGCAAGGGGACAGGTTAGGGACAGGTTTCTCATCTGACAGGGACAGCGATAGTGGAGTATGGAGATAGAAGGGACTTTGTCTACCTCTTTGAGAGGCTTCCCATTCTGGTCCGATTGGCCAGGCCACACTTCACAGTTTATTTGCTATCAATATGCTGCCTAGTTGTAAGTGGCTCCAGGCGGGTGAGCTTTCCGCTGGGCCTGTTTGGCTGTTAACCTGGTGCTTAAATACAACGTTCTTTGCAAATCAGGTCTCTTGAGTGTCTACTGCCTACCTCACCATGCTGCACCTACTCAACAAACCCACAGCTAGAATTTTTTTTTCCTGCCATACATGGCTTGAATGTTGGCCAAAGCAAAATTTGAGCCACCGGTGGTCATGTCGCCACGGCCTAGAAAATGTATCTCATGGCCATGTCTCCAGCCTTAGGAGCCTTAGCAGTCCTTTGATGTTGGTGGGAATGGACTGTGTAGGGGCATCCAGGGCAAAACAATAAATTGAAATTTGACTATTGATTGCGGGTTAGTATACGTCTGGGGCAAGAGAGGGTTGGTTACTGCATGCCAGGAAGGAAGGAGAAGAAAGGATAAGTGCAGTTTACATAAAAGCGCTCTTATCATTTAAGGGCCCTATGATGCAGTTTATTTCTCGGTAGCCAATAATGCATTGGGAGAATCACTGTCTCTGATCTGTGCTTAATTACTTTGTACTGATAGCTAATGCAAGGCTTTCAGAACCTGCAACATCTGTGAGCAACCATGCCGTGCTGCAGTCAGAGGTCACTCGTGTAGCAACTTGTATTTACTGTGATCTGTTACAAAGAGCTAGCACTATCAGCTATCCTCTGTTGTGCTGTTTAACCAAAATCATTAGTGTAGTGGGAAATGCTCTGTAATTATCTAGTGTACTGTACTAGTTGCCGATATCTTCTCACTGAGAGTCAGTGTATGTAGAAAGGAAGTCATAAAAATAGATAGGAGTAGTAATGAATGAATCACTATGAAAGCATACGCGGTATGAATATTAGTCACAGTTGTAAAATCTGTTTGTGATTTGTCATGATCAGCAGTTTATTATAATTTTTTTACAGATTTAATCACAACCACTGTAAATATTTCAGAAATGAAGGTCTTAAAGTGGACCTGGCATGCTGGAAAAATGAAAGCTGTATATTTGTTCCAGGTTTATGAACAATGCTGGCAATCTGTGACATGTATGAGCCTTGTGGCGCTCACTGATGTCAATAACCAATAATTTGGCAGGACATCTCTTTGTTTTTGGGTTATGCATCAGCTCACTTACTTTGTATTTTGGTTTTCATGTGCGCCTCTATTATCAAGTGTTCCTTACAACCAGGGCCGCTGATAAGGGGGTAGCACCAGTCCTCCTGCTGTACGCGGGCCAGACCAGCGGGGGGGGGGGGGTGTTCGGGCAGCAGGGAAACTGGATATGGGCAGTACAGGGGGTGATTGTTAAAGCGTGGGGAGGGGGCAATTCGAGGAACTGAGATCCTGGGTGTCTCTCCCTGCAGCAGCTAAAAGCTGGCTCCCCCCCCCTCAGCTTTCAGCTGCTGCAGGGTGACACAAACAGGGGATCGGTTCCTGTAATTTCACACCCCCACGCCTCACTGATCCCCTCCCTGTCCAGGATTCTATTCCCCCTGCTGTCTGCTAATAAATATTTTAGTAGTTTTTGTTAATGAAAATATATTTTTCATATTTTGGGGGGGGGGGGGGGGGGCGTCAAATAGGCTGATATCTAACAGCAGCCCTGCTTACAACAACAGAAATAATAATCTATCAAATTAAAGCTAAACTTTGTAAATTAGACAAAATCTGCCCTTATGGTGGGCCCCCTAAATACTCCTTTAGTCTACGGATACAAGAATAAGTTGCATTACTTACCTTATCTCTTGGGACAAAAAAGCTCCAGCACTGCTCCCTTCTGCCCGAAGCTCTAAGTTTTGGGAAGATCCTAGATATTATTTGTGTACAATGCAAGGCTGATAATCCTGCATTGTACATAGAGAAGGTAAGCATGTAATCATGGCCAAGGGTGCCTTATAGAAACTGCAGAGCTGAATTGGATGAAGGGAGTCTGCTGGAGCCTGGAATAATGTAAGTATTACACCTTATTCCTTCACCCCCTGACTAAGCTTTGAAACCTTGCAGTGGGGGGGGGGGGGGGGGATCACTGCAAGGGTAGATTTTGTCCAATTCCCAAAGTTCCTATCTTAGGCTCTTTCCTCTGATACTTAGCACCATCTAGTGGCCAAATGCACAAATGTTTGTTTCAAATCAATAAAAAACATCCGAGCAGCATCAAATGTAGCGTAATAATAATTTTTTGCCCCATTTGCACAGAACCAATGTACATGTCCTTTCACTTGGCCAATTGCTATGCAAATTATATATATATATATATATATATATATATATATATATACTTCTTTAATGGTTAGCATGTGGGTTTAATAAAACTTTATTTTAAAAATCTAATGTTTAATTTTTCTAAATGTAAGTGATTTGGGATATATTGATTTTCATAAGGAGAGGTTTTGCCAGTGTTGCATGGAAGGATGGAGGCTTTCCCAGAAGCCTATGGCTTGTTTGCTATTTGGTTTACCTTGCAAGGGAAAGTGGTCTGCTTTCTATCATGTGACTAAGCCCAGGCGAATAAGAAGGCTGTTACAGTCCAGGGATGCGCTACATAAACATCAGACATTTAGGCAACAGTGCAGAAGCCAAAAAGAATTTTGCTAAGGAACTATAATATCAACAATAGTTATTTTTAACAAGTCAAAATGAAGGAAAGCAACTTGTAATGCTCAGTATAGCTCTTAAATTAGCAGCCGCTAGAAACACAAGTTATAAATCATTGTACACTACCACAATTTCCAACATAGCTTGTGCAGCTTTGACGAAGAAACCCATTAACATCACTCTGTGGAAACAACGTGTGACGTATAGTGGGAGAATGGCTGCTGTTCTTTATTTTATTACTATATATCAGAAGAATTTATGTAAATGGAAAGGGTTCATGTAAGCACTGGAACCAGAGACGTTATGGGGAATCTTATTTTTAGTCCAGAGATGTATTACGTGGCTCCAGTATGCTGCTGAAAGGCACACGTAGGCTGATGTCAGATGGGCGATTGTGCCACTTGTGACAAATCAGCGGTGGCAGGAACACTAATGTGACCAGTCAGTTGAATGAAAGAAAATGCTTCAATTCCGCCATCCACACATCTGATTTGGATGGGGAAATCCCTCCCACTTTGGTATTTTGACAGTGGGGAGCATTCTCCGCAGCCACATTACAAGATTTAAGAAAAACCTAACAGATCGCCCCTGCATGTTTCGCCAAAAATTTGTCCCTGCTGAACCGGATGAATTTTGATCCATGTTTGGCCAGCTTAAGACACTGCCTGTCTATCCTTATGGAATCGCTTGCTCTCTATATGAGACAGAAGGATGTCATGCTCATTGCTAGTGATCAAAAGTTAGAAGCAATTTCACAGAGGTAAGTGGAAGGCACTCTGCTGCTGGAGATTTGTCACTAGTGGCTGAATCGCCCAACTGACGCTAACCATATTTTGAGCAAAATAACAATAGTAATGATTTGGACATGATAAATGCAGAAATAAACAATGGGGTTTTCAAAGCTACATATATATAAGATGTAATTCGTGTTGTTGCATCATACAAAAGTTTGTTTGAATAGTTTGAATACATTTAAAATGTTATCTCAAAACTGCCTCTGCAGATTAGGAGTATCTGTTGATAAGAAAAAAAACTTTTACCAAAGGTAAATAATGTCCTTGCTATAGGTGTAGCCCATTTACATATCTGTTAAAGGCTGGGTAAAAAAACTCAAAGAGATGGCATCATCCTATCCTGCCTTGTTACTAGGATGTTGCTAAAACACTCCGGGCTGATTCAAACCCCTTAACATGCGTGCACCCTCCCCTGTGGCAGTAGCTCTGAGCTCAGCATTGCTGCGATGGAGGAGCAAGTGGACTGCACATGTGCGGAGGTTTGAGAGCTCGCTCTTTGTGATGGTGTGGATGAACAGTATTGGCTGGCATTGCCTTAGCAACATCCTAGCAACAAGACAGGATAGGCTTATGCCATCCGAAGCATAAGATGCGTGGATTCCAACGGGTTTTTTTTTTTTAAGCACACGATTAGAGCCTGAGGCTCTAATTGACTTAAAAAAAGGGTGGGCATGGGGAGCAGAGCACTGCCCCCTGAGCCCACCCACTTTTGTGACATTAGCGTATTAATATTCGCTATTGTCCTCCTGATTCTCCTCCCGAGCCAATCATGTAGCAGATACTGAGACTCGAGTGACCAGGGAGTCTTAGGACTCTCAATCGTGTCTCAGGACACACTGGCCAATCATGTCTCAGGACACACTTCCTGTTCATCCCGGAGGAGAAGCAATGGTCCGGCTCTTCATTCCGACTGGCTCCTATGTTAAGGTTAGTCTTGACCGCCTTCCCGTCCGCCGTTCGTTTCCTGTGGGGGGGGGGGGGTTGCTCCAGCAATCGCTGCCTTCCCATCCATAATCCATTAAAACTGAACTAAATACACAGTTGGAATATCTATACATATATATAAGCGCTGCCAAGGGATTTTTACTTCTGTACAGGCAGTCCTGATATTTACACATCACAACCAGACAGAACAGTCCTTTCGCTGAGCTGGCTTGTATACACTGCCGATCCAGACTAGAGATGTTCACATTCCTGCTCCTGGTCTGTCATTGGACAGTGAAGAAGCAGCAGAACACCGATGAGCTCCTCTCTCTTCTCACCTTCTGTTGGCATGCTCCTCAGATGCAGTACACCAGATTCCCTTCCAGCGCTGCCTCTTTTTATCCCAGTCTTTGTCAGAGTGTTGCTAGACACAGAGATTACAGGAGGGTAATATCAAATGTGAATAGTTATGTTAGCTGCAGACTACATTTAACTCTAACTACATTTAAAAAATTTTATTAATTATTTTATTTTTATATTTTTACAGCATGTTGTAAATCATTAGAAACATACTGGATTATATTTCTCAAAGTGCCTCATGCTAGGTCTGTATGGGCCTATTCACACTAGAACAGTTTAAGCCCTTGTACACACGGTCGGAAATTGAAAATGTCCGATCGGTCCATGTTGTCGCATAATCCGACCGTGTGTGGGCTCCATCTAAATTTTTCCTTCGGAATGTCCGACCAACAAAGTTTGAGAGCTGGATATAAAATTTTCCGACAACATGATCCGATCAGACTTTGTCCGATGGTTTGTAGAGAATTCCGATCGGACAAAGTGCCACCCATGCTCAGATCAAATTACGAGACCAAAGCTATTGCCTACTAGCCGCAACGTAGTCCCGTTGTAACTAACGAATGTCATCACGCTCTGAACGATCGGATTTTCCAACAACTTTGTCCGACCGTGTGTATGCAACAACAGTTTCGGACAAAATCCGTTGGAAAAAATCAGACGGATTTTGTTGTTGGAATGTTCGACCATGTGTACAAGGGCTTAGTGTTAGGGCTGGTATTTGTTGTGTGCCAGCGCTGTGGTTCTGAGTTTTTTTTTTTGTTAAAATGCCAAAAGCGCACTTAAATATCAGTAAACTAGTGGCATGTTCACCTTGAACCCTGCCTGTTCACAATTTAAGATTTTAACTTAATAAGTTGTTTGGCTTTAGGGTCCAATCACACTACAAGCCTTGCCCATAGGCTTTGCCCAATGCAGCCTCAATACATAGTGAGGCAATTTGCTTTGTGTCCTATTGTTTAAGCTCAGTGGGACAAAATAGGACAGGATGCATTTATTTTTTTAACTTTATTGAAATGTTAGAAAATGACATGTTATTGAACTTTATGTACCACAGCATGTTGCAATGCAGTGCATCGTAACATGCTGTGGTGCATGAAGTTCAATGAAATTTCATTTTCTAACATTTCAGTAAAGTTTAAAAAAATTATAAACAATATGATACATTGTAACAAAACATCACCCCACCCCTTCACACACGCACTCATAGGTATGCATTACACAGGGCATAATGCGTGTCTGCTGGTGTGCATGATTACACATGTTGGAATTTCTATGGTGGAAAGTGTGTATTCACTTATTTCATTAGCCCCCGTTCTCACTAGTGCGACAGGTCAAATCGCATGACAAGTCGTTCCGGTGTGAAGGGGGGGCTAATAAAAATAAGCCCCCCGTTCACACCGGTCATGCGTTTTGACCCGTTCAATAAAAGGTCAAATCGAAGTCACACCCTATTTTCGGCAATGCAGTGTTCAAATCGGTGTGACATTGACTTTGTGGTGTCGTATCGATTTGAAAAAGTAGTTCCTGCACTACTTTTGGTGATTTCGGACTTGCAGAGATATCTGTGCATGAAGCCGCACAGATGTCTTCTAAGTAGCTCCTGAAGTCACACTGGCATTCTGTGCGATTTTCAGTCAATGTGAACGAGAGCTCATACTGCTCCCTCAATGACAACATTGTAATTAGGATTACATTTTGATGAATCTACCTCATGCGTCTTTTGAGCTCCATACCATAGTTTGTATTCTATGACTGTAGTTCATGCACCTAACTGGAGCTGGACACGAAGCAGAATTCACACCTAAAATATGTAGCAGATTGGAGCGCCTCATGAATGTTTTATTTTCGTTTTACACTCTATAAACACGGGCCTTGCGAGCTTTCTGTGAGCTTTATCTGCCTACGCATTGTAACAACAACTGCTTCCCTCCATGCCCCGATTTTTTTGGAGGAGCCAAGGGTGCTTGAAATGAAACATTTTTGCAGTTAACCCTTCCCTGACTCAGCCGCTAGTGAAGGACCCCCGACTTGTCTGCGGGAATGTTCAGCTTGCCTGGGAAGCCACTTGGAAATAACTACGGTTGTTATTATCCGTCTTTCTCAGAAAAATCTGAAAGAGGCTTCAATGGATGAGGATTATAGAAGCACTGCTGATTTTCCTGTCATGGCTGTGATATGACAGGAACAAAAATACACATCATGGGCCTTATTGGACATGAAGGATACAGAATAATAATATGCCTAGGGGCTGCATCTTAATGTCTACACTGCCCAGTCAGGTTTTTTTTTAACTTGCTTCCACAAATAATGAATGAAATGGATTAAAGTAATGTGTTTTTGAAAGCTAAGTTGCTTCCACAAATAGCAAATGAAATGGATTAATGTAATGTATTTTTGAAAGCTAAGTATGTTATCAGCATACTACACGTGGTACATCCTACACCCATAATTGATGAGAATGAAGCTGTACAATATTTCATATGCTCTATGAACAATTTGATCAAAACTCTAGTCTTTTCAGTGTTTTCAAAGGATAAAGATTTCTCCCCACCGGCTCTGCAGATTACTCTGCAGGCGCAAAAAAGAGCTGCCGCAGGCCTTGATTAGCGGCTTCGCAGTAAAACTGGATTCCAAAGAAGTGTAATTCATTATTCAGCAGCTTGTGGCTGCAATTTTTCCCACACTCAAAGACATTCAATGAAAATCTTTGGGCTACCTGAGTTCCCCTGAACAGTGTGAGAAACGATTCTCCATAAGGGCCCATTTACAGCGTTTGCGTTGGGATGCGCTGGGCAGCGTTGCCGCAGACAAGCAGCACTACCTTTTTTCAGGCATTATCCAAAATCCGTATTTACTTCTTAGAATGAGATTCTGGTCAAAGAAACTGTCAGTTTGAGTAATAAAAAAAAAAAAAACAGCATTGTGGTCTGGTCACTGGGGAGCGGAGATGGAGTAAATGCTTCATTCTGCCTGCAGCACTGTCACAATACAGCCAAGAAAAAGCATAGGTTTGGATATTAAATAAATAAATAAATAAATAAAAGAAAAAAAACAGATTAGACCCCTGCTGCATCATCTTGCTTTGTGACCTGTTACAGCGTTGTTGTCTGTGTTCCTGAGGAGGAGACTGAGGAGCACACTTGACCACCTGATCTCAGCCTAGGCCAGTGATGGCGAACCTTGGCACCCCAGATGTTTTGGAACTACATTTCCCATGATGCTCTGGCACTCTGCAGTGTACTGGAGCACCATGGGAAATGTAGTTCCAAAACATCTGGGGTGCCAAGGTTCGCCATCACTGGCCTAGGCTAAGTCACACACCAGGAGCTCAGGGGCTGCTTTATGATCATAAAAGATGCAGCTTTTCTGCAAACTTTTACTGCTGTATATTGTGGCATGTCAGGACCTTACTATGGGGGTTATTTACTAAAGGAAAATCCACTTTCCACTGAAAGTGCACTTGGAAGTAAAGTAAAATAAAAACCAGCATTTTAGCTTGCACATGATTGGATGATAAATTCAGCAAAGCTTCCCCTCATTTCAGATCTACCCCTCAGATTTATTCATTTACTTGAAAGTGCACTTGCAGTGTAAAGTGGATTTGCCTTTCATAAATAACCCCCTATGTCTGTTTTCACATCTTATGCCGCGTACACATGATCGGAATTTCCGGCCAGAAAAAGACAGATGAGAGCTTTTCATCGGAAAATGCGACCGTGTATATGCTCCATCGGAATTTAGCCGTCCGAATTTCCGCCAGCCAAAAATTTATAGCATGTTCTCAATTTTCCCGACGGAAAAACTTTCTATCGGTAATTCCGACCGTGTGTATGCAATTCCGACACGCCAAAAATCACACATGCTCAGATTCAACTACGAGACAGAAGCTGTTGGCTACTGGCTATTGAACTTCCTTTTTGTAGTCACGTCGTACGTGTTGTACGTCACCGCGTTATAAATCATCGGAATTTATTGTGACCGTGTGTAGGCAAGACAGCTTGAGCCGAATTCCGTCGAGAAAACCATCCGACGAGAATTCCGATCGTGTGTACGCGGCATTAGACTGAGATGCTGAAATGACATTTACATAAGTTCTTTTGTCGGTGCAGTTCTTGGATGTGTTGACACATAAATTATTTGGTTGGCCTTGAAGTGATACATCCCTATTTGAGAGTATAAAGAGACATCCCCCCCCCCCCTCTAGATTTGGCGGTATTTTAATGGCACTAGTCCATATATAGTCAAAATATATATATAAAGTTTATTACAAAAATACATTTCTAAAAGACAGACAACATTTCCATTAAAACAAAACCTGTTCGTCAATACATACATATATTACACCAACAACCTCATTACAGTTGAAAGACTTTTATCCAGTTGTGCATTTAAGCAGTGTGTATTTTATATTAGATTCTCTGCAGACCTCAACGCGTTTCTTGGACTTTGGTCCACTTTATTAGGAGCTTACTAGCAGAACATATAATACTATACTAAAAAGAACATACATTTATTATGGTCATGTTTCTCATAGTCACATAGTAGAAAGCCAATTTCATAAATGTTCATGCATAGTCTTGTCACATACCTGGATGGGGTCAGGTGTTAGGAGAATCAAATCAATACACCATAGGGGGTATATGGGGAATATAGAGGGTTATTTACGAAAGGCAAATCCACTTTGCACTTCAAGTGCACTTGGAAGTGCAATCGCTGTAAATCTAAGGGGTAGATCTGAAATGAGTGGAAGCTCGGCTGATTTTATCATCCAATCATGTGCAAGCTAAAATGCTGTTTTTATTTTCCTTGCATGTCCCCCTCGGATCTACAGTGACTTTACTTCCAAGTGCGCTTTCAGTGCAAAGTGGATTTTGCTTTAGTAAATAATCCCCATGGTGTTGTGACACAGATCACAAAACAATATTCCCAAAGCCCATGTTCCTTTAGCGGGTGCTGAAGCGACCACCAGCTAGAACCGTGAATAATTAGAGTAAGAGACATCACCAGAACACCATGGATCTCCAAAATGGGTCCAAAGCTTTATTCGCTGATCACATTGTTACAGCAAATAGCAAAGTTTCAGAGCCATGCAGGACCCCTTCATCAGGCATGTGGTGACATTATCACATGCCTGATGAAGGGGGCCTGCATAGCTCTGAAACATTGCTATTTCCTGTAACAATGTGATTGCTGAAAAAAGCTATGGACCCATTTTGGAGATCCATGGTGTGCTGGTGACATCTCTCAGTCTGAAACAGATCAGACCCTTGTAGCATGTTTGCACCTTGTGACCTGTGACAGTATTGTCATCTGGTCACTGCGGGGAGGAGACTGAGGAAATGCTTCCTTCTGCTTGCAACACTGTCATTATGCAGCCAAAAGAAAGCATAGGTTTAGATGTCACATCTTCTCACCATGTGATATGTGTAATATTCTGGGCAATTTAACTAACAACATTTTGATGCTCTCAGTCCTCCACATCTAGACTTGGAGTGCTGTTCAAAGCTGGAGGATAACAGGTATCCCTACTGGTATTCAGAAAGTGGGAACAGGTGTCAGGCACTAATTCAGAAGCGTGTGCATACTCTAGGTGGGGTAAGGCACCATTCAAAACCGACCAAGTGCTTTCGATGTGGATATGGCTGTGTATGACCTTAGTCAACACTGCTCCGGCCACATGCCCTGCCATGTTTAATGAAAACACGTCTAGCGATGTGGCCGGAGCAGCGCTGCCTGAGGCCATACACAGCCATATCCACATTTGAAGCACTGGGTCAGTTTTGAGTGGCATCTTACCCCACATCTCATCCAGACTCACTTAGCCATCTCCACTTTCTCAGCCCTCTTTACAGACAACCTCTGAGACAAGCATGGAGCACTAAACAAACAAGACATTTGGGGGGCACACCCTAAAAAAATGCATAAAGATGGTGCTGCCATAAGACCATAAAACAGAACAGAAATATTACACACATGCAAAACTAACATTTACCTCCAGCAAGGCTTTTTAAAAACACCTAGACATTTTCAAAAAACATTATCAAAAAATATGGGGATTTGGTCACACCATATTGCTATACGGTGCTTAAGCCCACTTACTGCAACAAAGTACCCCGTGATTAGTGGGTCCTACACTATCCATAGACTAGGAGATCCTGCTTCTCTGAACCATGGGAGCTATACTCCTCTATATGGGAGAACATGAGGTCTCCACCATGACACAGGTGGTCACTAATGAGAGGTACTTACTGAGGGAGTGGGGTGCTCCACCCAACAGGATTTGGTCAGAATCCATACAATAGACAAACAAGATATTTGGTGGGAACACCATAAAAAATGCATAAAGATGGTGCTGCCATAAGACCATACAAAAAGCCTTGCTAGAGGTAAATGTTAGTTTTGCATGTGTGCGCTGTAATATTTTTGTTCTGAAGCATGGAGCACTGTCTCCTGAGAAGAGCACACCTGTCTCCTAATGGGAGCTCTGAGCTATGACCAAGCCTGTCATTATAAAGGCTTTTCACACCTGCACCCATGCCATGCTAGTCTCAAGCAAGACCTGGATACTGGATTGGAGAGTTCTTCCCTCTCAAAGCTCTTTGAAGTCTCCAAACTCTGGAACCCATAGCAGATACACCATAACTGCTAAAAATCAATATTCTGGAGCCCTGCACTCTCTATTCCTGTGAACCCTTCTAATTCACTTTTCACAGTGGTAAGGCCTCTTTCTGTCACATATATTACAGCATTGTAGTTTGGTCACTGGTGTAGTAGACTAAGGAAATGCTTCCTTCTGCCTTCCAATACATTGACCACCTGATCTCAGCTAGGCAAAGTCTCCTGCCAGGAACTTGTAGAGTTACCGAACTGTCCATGTTACCATGATATACACTTTTCATCTCTACATCCCTACAATAGGTTTGTGTCTATAGCTATCAGCATCACAGCGCACACAGCAGCTGCCGCTGTGATATCAAATGTGCTGTGTTGCTAAATTACACAGCATACAATCACCAGAAGGGAGCAACTGCAGGCTCCATCCCCTCACCCTGGATATTTTTCTATTCTTGACCTCTTCTAGATCAGGAGGATTTCCGCTTGACAGGTCGCCATCTGCCTCCCCTGTGGTTTTTTCACAAGGTTGATGTTCAGACGGTAATATTGGCCTTTGCTGTGCCTCATTAAAACATTGCAGGGTTTAGAACTGCAGCCCAAAATCTCTCTCGCTATATACATCTGACAAGGACCGTGCGTTTCCCCTCTCGCGTTCTATACTTGTGCCATTTTCATTGAAATCAATGAGATGCTCGCTTTTGTTTTGATAAGGTGAAGAAAACAACAGCAGGCTGTGCAGAAATGATTGATGTCTCTTATTCAATTAAAAGGTTTTGAAGTGCCTGAGATGCTTGGTGATTCTCTAGGGGGGCCAATAGAGACTAATGGAATTTCTGATAAGATATGCCAGGATGAGCACATCTGATTAAAATCAAAGCTCATGATTCAGCACTTTCCCTTGCTGTTTGCTCCGAGTGTTAATATCCTCACACCAACAAAATATTTTACCAGTCATTAAATCAACCTTGGGAAGAAAAGAAAATGAACCATGCCATTTTTCTGCTGATCGAATTCCCTGGTCACCAATCATTCCTTACTGAAAGACGAAATAGAGGGACAAATGTTAGAGTAGTCAAATTAAAGGAAGCCTGCACAAGGGGCTGCTGATGCTGAAAATACTAGTTGCCTGGCAAGGAAAAAATGGTAGAATACAACTTTAAAATAATTATTAAAGTAGAGTTCCACCCAAAAATTGAACTTTAAGGGAAGGTGACCCCCTGACATGACACATTTGGCATGTCATTTTTTTTGGGGGGGGGCAGATACCCCCTTTTTAGAGGGATCCAGCTCCCACTTCCTCCCGGCACACCGCAGCACCGGAAGGGAGATCACCTCCCCTCCAATGCTGCGGTGGCAAGCATCTGGGACACGTCACAGGTCCCAGATGATTGCCCAGCCAGTCACGATGTGCGGCACGGCTCGCACATGTGCAGTGGGTGCCCGGCTGTGAAGCCACACCCGGCGCCCACCGTTACAATGCCTGCGCCGCAGAGAGGAGGGGGAGATGAGCGGGACTTCATTCCCCTGCATCGCTGGACAGAAACTCAGCAACTGCAGTATTTGTAGCTGTTGACTTTTAATTTGTTTTGTTTTTTAAGCTGAACTCCGCTTTAAGTTCTCATTAGATAATTAATAGTTTGCGCTTGCAAACAATTGTTTGACCTTGAAACCAAATCCATTGAAAATACAGATATGGGAAGACAGGCTTTACTGTTTCATAAAGTTAAAACACATGTTAGTTTTTTTTGGACAATAAAAAATAATTTGAATAGCCCCTTTTCTTGGTAGGGGTTTAAGCAGTTTTCTTATATCACATTCATCATGGTTTAGTTTTTCTTAAAATATTATTGTGCCCCTAATCAAAACTTTTCTTTTTTTCTTTTACAGAGAGTAGGAATTAGATATAATTTCTATCATATTTTATGCCTGTATTCAATTGGAGTGATTTCTTTTACTTCCTGTCCTGGTGGCAGAGTTGTCACTGTAACAGGAAGTGAGAGGAATATTAAAGTGATTGTGAAACAACCCATTCAGTTTAAAATATATATATATAAAAGACAAAACATTTCTCTATAGATATAAGCAAAAACATTATAAATACCTGTTTCCCCTTTTTTATAAGTGATCACATTCTCACTCTTCTCAGCTGCATAAGAGCTGGGGAAGGAGAAGCAGCAGCTTCCCAGTGAATGGCTGTGCAAAGAGGGGTGTCAGGACAAGTCTGGTCATTGGAGGAGAGCAGGCTGAGTTCCCAACACAGCTGTGTTGTATGTTTATTAAGGATAACTCTCCAAGGCAAGAAGGGATTAAAAAATAAATACACTGGAGGGGTTAACCTCCTCTTTAAATAGGATAAAAGACAACAGCAAAAAGCCAACTAAAGTTCTAGATCCCCTTACGCAATATTCTCTTTGGCATAGGAACATCTCTTGAATGGGGGAAAAATGAGCCATTCTTTTCTCTACCCTACCAGCCAAAAAAAAAAAAAATCATGCATGCACCATTCGTTTACTATTACTTTTCTCCATTAGTTTACCATTAGTTTACTCAGCATCCCTGTTACTGTATTCCCAGTTGTGTATGTATGAAGCGTTGTGTTTCATACGGGGCAAAGCCTGGGGCTTCAAGATTACATCTAAACTCCTGACAAGTTCAGATGTTTTTCCATTTTTAAGTAATAAACTGGAAATGGCTCTTTTAGCCCCAAGGGCATATGAACTTTCAAGAAACATAATAGACACCATTCGTTATATCTCCAAAGTAAAACATGAAACAGTTGAAAACATAATGGATGTTATTTTTTCCTTGCATTTGTTTAGGCCTTTAAATAACAGTGTACTGTGCCTTTCTTTTGTAAGTGCCATTTGGTATAAGTAATTGTAAATTAATGTTTTATACCCATGTCATGGTAACATTTCAAGTGATTTCCATTATATGGTGTAATTTCGTTGATCAGCATGCAAAGGTTTCTATAAGGCTCGGTTCACACTAGTGAACTATTGGAATGGGCTGCTGTGCTACGTGAAACACACAAAAAAGGTGCATGCCCCTTTTTAAAAATGCGGCTGCAGGGAAACCCTGCGGTTCCAGCACCGGCTATTGCGCTCCGGGCTGAGATGCGTGGGGGTAGCATTCAGAATGAATGGCAGCCCCACACGTCTCACAAGAGCAGTGCAATTCGGCTGCGGAAAATGGTGCGATTTCCCCACCTGCAACCGGAACGCTCGGCCCGCACTAGCGTGAACCAAGGTTAAGGCAGAATATCTGCAGAGAGGAAAACGTAGAACTGGCACACGCAGTGCAGAGTTGGAATGGGGATGGAGTCTACTATGATATTTTGACTTTCCATTTGATGGTTTCTGCATAGTTTTGGTTAGAATGACACTTAGCAGAGTCAGCAAAACACCAATGATCTTTTTTAGCTGTCTCTAAGGGTAGCATTCTGAAAACGAATGCAAGGCTGGGTTTCCAGAGGTGGTTGATCCACATTTGTACCAATCCCTGACCACCTGGCCACATGTTTAAATGGCGGATGCGCAGGCCTCTTTTTATGCTGATTGTTGAGTTTGACAGGTGGCAGTGCCTATCCAACTTGCCCATGGAAGTCAATGGGAATGTCACGCAACCACATGTCAAACGCTGCTGATGAATGATATTTGAGGCACAGTAGCTCAATGTTACATCCCGACTGGGATAGAAAATTCCTGCCTGGGGATCCAAAAAAAAAAAAGCAGTGGCTGCTCAGGTTTGTTTCCAATGCCACTTAACAGTGTCAGCGGCATTACACATTGTGAACTAGAAATTCTGTATATAGCCCTACAGAACAGACAGTGCACAATCCACATGGGCTTTGCTGCTGCTTAACTGCACACAGGAAACACACAGGAAACAGGAACTTTATTATACAGAGAAAAGACATAGAGTTTAACCACAGATGAAGCTAATAACCTGTAAACACTGCCATCCACTGGTTGAAGAATATATCTTCACTGAACACTTAGGCCCCTTTCATACATGTTGACTGGTTTGCTTCACCAGTTTAGTCACATTTTTTTCAATGGAAAAACGGATGATGTTTACTGTACGTCTGTTTTCCATCCATTTTTCCATCTTTTTGTTACATCCACCAGTTAAAGTCCTTAACCACTTGAGTCCTGGAGCCACTTTTTCATGCAAAAACTGCCCGATCCCCGCCGCCTAGATGGGGTAAGTGCGGTGGACCGACTGGCGGACAGCGGGGGGGGGGGGTATTGAGTTGCTGCGCAGAGGGTGGTTTCAATTGTTTTCCACCCCCCCCCCAAACAAAAAAAACACCAGCCACCACTGCCTGCCACCCACGTGAATGAGCCCTAAGGGGCAATCTTTCCACTGACCACCAAAATAAGTAGCACTCTTTCCACTGATTCCTGATGAATGAATTTTAGCAAGGGTTCCCTGGGACCTTAAAATATTTAATGGGCCTCCTCTGGGGTAAGGTTAAGAAAGGATGTTTTGACTATTATACAGCAACACCTACTCTTGTTTGTGAGTTTTTCTACAGATTTATTTGCTCTGAGCGGGGAAACTGTTCATAAGCCAGGTTCGTGTGATTTACTTTGTTAGCCACGTAATAAACCAATTAGCCTAGCTGTAATCATGACTTGGATAATTAGCTTAGGTATATGGACTGGTAGAAATCTCATGGGATGTAAATACTGTTTGCGGCGGATCATATCTAAGTACCTGTGCTTACTGGAAATAAATTCTACACGCATTTAGAGAGGTTGAAGGATTGGAAAAATGTAGGAATGTCCCATAGTGACTTGTAAGGTTCCTTTTCTAATTTTTTTGACCTGAAACAGAAAAAAGACAGCTGCAAACACATGCGTTCCCTGATAGACACGCAGTAGGTATCCATTCATGGCTAGAATGTGCAGCAAATTCACAAAAAACGCATGGCTTATTTAAAGCGGAACTTTACCCTTTGATACTAAATAATGTTCTTTAGCAAGGAACATACATTCTACATTAATAACTATGCTACCAAAATTAGTGCGTGCTGTTCTTCTTGCCATGTTGCTGAATCCCAAAGCCCCTGAGCAGCAGTAAATCATAAAGTGAAACTAACCACTTCAATACAGGGCACTTATACACCTTCCTGCCCAGACGAATTTTGAGCTTTCAGTGCTGTCGCACTTTGAATGACAATTCTCACAAATAAAACTTTCTTTTGGTGGTATTTGATCACGTCTGGGATTTTTATTTTCTGCTAAACAAATAAAAAAAGCCTGAAAATTTTGAAAAAAAAATGTTTTTTTTTGTTTCAGTTACAAAACTTTGTAAATAAGTACGTTTTCTCCACTGATGGGCACTGTCGGAGCTGCAGTGACGGGCACTGATAAGGCGGCACTGATGGGCACCGATAATGTGGCACCAATGAATTGGCACTGATATGTGGCACTGATGTGTGACACAGATAGGCACTGATATGTGGCACAAATAGGCACTGATATGTGGCATGGATAGGCGGCACGGATGGGCATGGATAGGCGGCATGGATGGGCACTGATAGGCGGCATGGATGGGCACTGATAGGCAGCATGGATGGGCACTGATAGGCAGCACAAATGGGCACTGATAGGCGGCATTTTAGTGTACAGTATTGTACGGATGGATGGCAATCAGTGCCAAACAATAATGCATGCCAATCAGTGATGTCCATTATGGGCACTGATTGGCATCCATTGTGGGCACTGACTGGCATCCCTGGTGGTCTAGGGTGGCATACCTGGTGCTGGGCATCCCTGGTGGTCTGGTGGCATCCCTGGTGGTCCAGTGTGGGCATCCTGGGGGGGGGCTGCGCTGATAATCGATCAGCACAGACCCCCCCTCTCAGAGGAGCAGCCGATCGGCTCTCCTCTACTCGTCTCTGACAGACGCGAGTGAGGACAAGCCGATCAATGGCTCTTCCTATTTACACTGTGATCAGCCGTGATTGGACACGACTGATAACATGGTAAAGAGTCTCCGTCAGAGACTCTTTACTGAGATCGTAGTTGCGGTGTGTCAGACTGATGCGCGCCTCCGTCATTCTGCTATATGGCGGGCGGCAAGTGGCTAAACCCAACAGTTTTAAAAAATGCCAGGAATGCTGTCACATTTTCCTTGTTTCCTCAACTAAGCTGTCAAATCTTTAAATAACTGGTGTCATAACTGATCACATGTGCAGCACCATGGCAGTTGCAGATCAAACAGAAGCAGCTGCCTTGACTGAAAAGGATAGGAGGGTTTCATTCTGCTTTAAGGCTGTCAGCAGATCGGCCTGTACAAATTCGTCAGTGCCTAAAAATGGAGAGCAACTGAGCATGTGCAGAGCAGGGTGAGACTGGATTTTAAACAGCATAGACACTTATTTTTAACATTTTATATAATTATACCTGCAAAAGAAGACAGCCTGAAGTGTTCTAGTAGGACTCCATTTTCTGACCAAAGTTCCACTTTAATAAGTTAAAAACATCTTTAACCCTTTCCCGCCGAGCGTACGCAGATCTGCGTACTCGGCTTCCGGGGGGTATACCGGGATGATGCCCGCACCTGCAGGCATCATCCCGGTACCGTTTTTTGCAGCAGGCGATTGGCTATCCAGGCATAACAACCTGTGCGGCTAAAAGTCGCTCGGCTGTTATGCCGGAGGAGTGGGAGGGGACGTCCCCCCCTCCCACCGCCTCTCGCCGCTGTTACCGGTGCTCCCGCTCGATCGGGAGCACCGATTCGCAATCCGACGTCTCCGGCTGCTGCGGAGGAACTGGAACGAAGCCGTAATCGGCTTCGTTCCAGTCTCCTCATCGTAAACACGGAAGCGACGTCATGACGTCACTTCCCATTTACTCGGCTGCCAATGGCGCCGGTTTTAAAAAAATATCCGGTATTCAGAATCGCCGTTTTCGGCGATCTGAATACATTGAAGTGTAAAGGAGGGGTGGGGGGTCTTTTAGACCCCCGATCCCTCCATAAAGAGGACCTGTCACCACCTATTACTGTCACAAGGGATGTTTACATTCCTTGTGACAGCAATAAAAGTGATCAATTTTTATTTATTTTTATTTTAAACAATTTAGTCATTTTAAAATAAATAAAATAAATAAAAAAATAAAAAAAAATTTTTTAAAGCGCCCGCCGTCCCTGCGAGCTTGCAAAGCAAAGAAAACGCATACGGAAGTCGCGCCCGCGTATGTAAACGGTGTTCAAATCACACGTGTGAGGTATCGCCGCGATCGTCAGAGCGAGAGCAATAATTCTAGCACTAGACCTCCTCTGTAACGCTAACCTGGTAACCGTCAAAAAATTTTAAAGCGTCGCCTATTGAGATTTTTAGGTACCGTACTTTGTCGTCAATCTACAAGTGCGCGCAATTATAAAGTGTGACATGTTTGGTATCTATTTACTCGCGTAACATTATCTTTCACATTACGCAAAAAAATTGGGCTAATTTTACTGTTTTTTTTTTTATCATGAAAGTGTCCCTTTTCCCAAAAAGTTGCGTTTAAAACACCACTGCGCAAATACCGTGTGACATAAAATATTGCAACAATCGCCGTTTTATTCTCTAGAGTCTCTGCTAAAAAAATATATATAAGTAATTTTCTAGCAAAAAATATGGATTTTAACTTGTAAACACCAAATTCCAAAAATAGGCTTAGTCATAAAAGGGATAAGCCAGGTTTTGGTAACTATGATAAACAGTTAATCAAATATTTTTGTTTCCTTTGACTACAGTAAACTGAATCTGATTCCTTTGAGTACTGGGCTTTGCGCTCCCCTATTAAAAACCTATTGCTGACCATGTGATATGTACAGTACATAGCAAGAAAAGTGCACTTTAACGCCCATCTGCTGCACATACGTGTCTATGGCAGCATAACGTTGTGCGCTGAAAGGCTTCTGATTGAGAGTCAGGGACTGGTTCCCGTTCATGTGACTATTGTGAGAGCCAATCACAGTGGTCACATGGCACAGAAGCCTTCCAGGGATTAAAGACCAATTAATGGGCCACCCAAAGGCAGCAATAAGGGGTTTAGGTAGTATTAAACCCAAAAGCAAACATGATCTATATTGCAGCTTACCAATTCTTAGATGTGATGGCTGCATTCGTTTCCTTTTTTAAGGCTTTCTTTCTTCCATTTTCATCTTGTGATCCCGCCAACAAGTCTGTTGTTTTTCAAAAGCACAAGCTCTCCAGCAGAATGTATGGATGAGACAAACCACTTAACACTAGCAAGAGTTATTGAAATGACCACCTTTTAATTTATTCATGCAAAACCTTTGTCCCAAAAGGGAAAAAAACAACAGTTTGATATAACTGATTATGAAGTGTGAGCTGGAGTTTGGCTTCAATTTGATTTAGTGTATATAAATCTGCCAAAACATGTAACACTACCCCCCCCCCCCCCCCCCCTAGACTGACAATGATGCTGTCTGCTGTGCCTCCCCTGTTGTCCAAAGGTGTCCCTGTGTCATTCCTCCAGAGTCCTCCAGAGACACCCCTCCTACTACAGGAGGGGTGTCACTGGCCACATCACCAGGTGAAAACAGAGGGGAAAAGCCTGAGAACAGAAAACTGATGCAGCCTCCTCATCTGTGTTTTGGTAAGCTGCAATATAATACATTTCTGGCTTGGGGTTTAACACTATTTAACCACTTCAATACCGGACATTTTCACCCCCTCCCTGCCCAAGCCAGTTTTCAGCGCTGTCGCAATTTGAACGACAATTGCGCGGTCATGCTACACTGTACCCACATTTTTATATTTTTTTCCCCACAAATAGAGCTTTCTTTTGGTGGCATTTGATCATCTCTGCAGTTTTTATTTTTTGCGCTATAAACAAAAGAAAAGCGACAAACTTGAAAAAAAAAAACGCATTTTTTTTTCTTTTTGCTATAATAAATATCCCAATTTTAAAAAAATATATATGTTTTTCCTCAGTTTAGACTATTATGCATTCTTCTACATATTTTTGGTTAAAAAATTCGCAATAAATGTATATTTATTTGTTTGCGCAAAAAGTTATAGCGTCTACAAAATAGCATATGACATCATATAACGCCCGCCCAGGATGTGAAGTGGTTAAGTGCTTAAAGTGGTTTTAAACCCAAACCCATAAATGTAATTAATTGCAGCTTACCAATTATTAGATGCGATGGCTTCATTTGTTTTCTTTTTTTAGACTTTTCCCCTCAGTTTTCACCTGGTGATCTGGCCAGTTAGGGTCCTTTCACACGGGGCGGATCAGTTCTGATCCGCCCCGTGGATATCCGTTTGCTCAGCGGGGATCACTCCGCCGATCCCCGCTGAGCAGGAAGATGACAGGTCTGTCTCTGCACACTGCGCAGGGACGGACCTGTCACAGCGCTGCTCTCCCCTATGGGAGATCGGATGACGACGGACCGCAGTGCCCGTCGTCACCCGATCCGATCCGCAGACGGAAGGAAAAATAGCTTTTTCCTCCGTCACACTTTTTCGGATCGGAGCGGGTCGGATGTCAGCGGACATGTCACCGCTGACATCCGACGCTCCATAGAGCTCTATGGAGCACCCGTTCAGGTCCGCCTAAAAAACTGACAGGCGGATCTGAACGGGACATCAGTGTGAAAGGGGCCTAGCACACCTCCTGTAGTAGAGTGCCCCCACCCTGGATGGATAACACAGAGACACCTTTGGACAGCAACCTCAACAGTCTGGGGGAAGTGGAGTGTTAGATGTACTAGCAGATTTAGATACACAAACAATTGAAGGTGAACTCCAGCATACAGTTCATAAGCAGTTAAAGCAAACAGTTTTTTTTTTCTTTTGGGATAAAGGTTTTACATAAATAAAAGATTATCATTGTAAGCACACCCACATGCAGCCACACACAAAATGCACTACTTTAAAGAAAAAGCACAGGGGTGTCATTAACTCTTAATGGCACCACACAGATCCTGAAAGTTTTACTAAACCCATAACAGTCGACTCAGTCTGTGTATGTAGTAAAGCATGCGTATTATACTCACTGTGCAACCTAAAAAAGCTGTCTTCTCTGATCTCCCCTTCTTCCAATATCCCCAATCCATCTGCTGATAGAACAGAGCCTTTGGAGTAACTGTGCACATGCTCAGTTTGGTGTGTATTGCTACATTTTTTTTTTTTCTTCTGGCGGTGCATATGATCAGCACAGGGCTAATCAGCACTGTCCATACAGAGCAGCCATTCTCAACCAGGGTTCCATGGAACCCTGGAGTTCCTCCAGAAGTTGCTAGGGGTTCCTTGAGCTGTGGCTGATGGACCACCTATTTGATGATGCCTACAGAGTTCAAGGTTCAGCACCTCTTAGCAAAGCCAGCAGAATGACACCAAATATCTTTTTAGTTGTCTTTAAGGGTAGCATTCTGAACACCACTTTAAGGGGGACGTTCTTCCTATTGACCACTAATATAAGGAGCATTGTTCCTATTGAGCCCTGCTGATTTGGTTTTAGTAAGGATTCCTCAAGACATGTGTTCCTCTAGGGTTAAGACTCCTTTCACACCAGGGCATTTTGCAGGCGCTATAGTGTTAGAAATAGCGTCTGCAATCCGCCCTAAAAAAGCTGCACCATTGTTTGTAGTGTGACAGCCCGAGGGCTTTCACACTACAGCGGCAGGATGTCAGGGAAAAGTCCTGCCAGCAGCTTCTTTGGAGCGGTGAAGGAGCGGTGTGTTTACCTCTCCTCCACCGCTGCTCCCCATTGAAATCAATGGGGCAGCGCTGTAATACCGCCAGCAAAACGCCGCCGTTGTGGCTTATTGCCGGTGGTTTTAACCCTTTCTCGGCCGCTAGCGGGGGTAAAAAACGCCCCGCTAGCGGCTGAAATGCGCCGCAAATCCGGCGGTAAAACGCAGCTAAAAATGACGCCGTTTTACCACCCACGCTATGGGCGGTGTGGTGTGAAAGGGGTCTTAAAGGTTGAGAAAGCCTGATACAGAGAGTCAGGGCTCCTGAAGCCTCATAGGATAGTCAGAGTAGAATGAAAACTCCTCCTACAAGCTTTAACCAGACACTGATACAAGTCACAAGACTGCTCTAACTGCTGATAAGAAAAGGTATTTAGCTGTTTATATTTACTCAAATAATTGCATGTTCGGGTTCTGTCTACTGTGGGAGACCAAATATAGTGAATGCAGAGTCCTTGGTTTAGTAATACTTTAAAAAAAAAAAAAAACGCATGTGCTGTACGGACCAACATGATTTTCCTGTGCTAAACTGACCTAATGTTGCAAGTTCTGTTTGGAAGCATTTGCATGTTACAATAAAACTCTTTTCTTGGGGGGTGGGGGGGGGGGGGAACAACCCTTTCCAGGTAAATCATATACATTTGAAGGATCTGAGAAAACTTTTTTTTTTCTCTTGTTTTTCTTTCTTCTAAAGAAATTGCGGTTTCTTTCATCCTGCTTTTTCTCAGACATATTTGTGAGTAGGATGTTCAGTCTTCATTATTATGAGGTGAGCAATCCCTGTGTTATGACGGGGATAGCGGCAGTGTCTCTATTCCTTTAGGCGCGCACAAGCCTTAGAGAGTATCTAATGAAAAATGAAACTTCAGTTGCAAGGGGGTGTTGGAAATTTGACTTCTGGGAATAATAGTGAGACAATTACACAAGAAATAGGCATTCTAGGGGCCTTATCAACACTACAATGCTAGCAGGATGTTGCAATGTAAAGGGTTTTTTTTTGTTCAGCTTTTGACAGTTATGGAAAATTACAACCTTTGCCGTTTGAAACTGAAAGGTGATTTTTTTTAAAATTAAAATAGTGAACAAAAATGACATTTAGTTTGCTAAAGAATTGTTCGTCATAAACAATTGCCTTTTTTATTTTTTTAATAAAATACCATTTTCACCTCTTTTCACCCTTCATTGCAAATGAGTACTGCTGATCGCCTGCGGCCTGTCCCTGTCTACATGCATGTACTCTAGTGATGGCTGCATGGCATTTCTCAAATCTTGTTTGATTGAGGTGATAACAGTGGACCATGCCTGTGCAGTGTGCATTAGCACTGAAGCCTAGAGGCGATTCAGTTCGCATTGTGCGCTATATAAGTATTTCATTCATTCATTCATTCAAGCTTGTAGTCTCCACCAGAAGCCCTTGTGACCAGTGGTGGCCTGTAATGCAGGGCGCAGGGGTGCCACCCTCCTATCCATGCGTCTGGCCCCCAAATCTATATGCGGGGCACCAGACACATGGATTCCAATGTTTTTTTTTTTTTAAGCATGTGATTAGAGCCAGAGGTTCTAATAGGCTTAAAAAATGGGTGGGCTCAGGTGGAGAGCACTGTGCCCCAAGCCCACTCAGTTGTGTGACGATAGCGAATTAATATTCACTATTATCATACTGATTCTCCTCCCTGCCAATCAGGAAGTGGACTATAAGACATGTTTCCCAGTTGGCCGAAAAGAGAAGCGATCCTATTGGCCTAGGAGGAGAAGGGGGAGACGCACGGCCGCCGTGATGCTGAAGGGGAGACTCTAGGGAAGCCGCCACCCGTCACCCGGAGGGTAACGTTGCCTGCACCACAGATGAGGTAATTGTGGGTCTGGTAGCCAACCGACCAGGGGGTGGCTGTGGGTGCATTGTTTGCCACCTCCCCCCCCCAAAAAAATATACCACCAGTTGCCACTGCTTGTGACAGGGTGACAACAAAGTCACAAACACAACTGGGAGACAGGGACAGAGCGTTGCCATCTGATAACAAGAACTGCTTGAACTGAATGAGAACTTTTATAGCAGGATAACTTATGCATTATTTTAATGACAGCTGCAGATTTAAAGCAGCGTTCCAGTACCAGAGCCGTCGGCAGCGGCGGAGGGCCCCAGAGCACGGCTCTGATAAAAGTTATCTCTTGGCGGATCGACCACAGATACCACTTTTATCTTGTAGCTGACCGCCGGCCGAACATGAGGATACCAGGGGTTATGACAGCTAGTTGCTGCCATAACAACGATATCCATCATCAAAGTAAGGACGTATATCTGCTTTTTGACAGTCCGGAAGTGGTTAATAACAAAAAGCTTAGTATTGTGGTGGAGTGATCCCATGGTGAAAGGGTCCCAAGAGGGGAAAAGGGACAACTGTAAAAGCTGAAATCCAGTAGTCAGCTAAGAGATCTTAATCATAGCCCAAAAGGGGTCCATCAAAAAGCATTGTCGGCCACCACACTCCAACACCAGGAAAGATGCAGACTATATATTGGATGTACAAAAGAGATACAGCAAGAACAGAACAGAGCATGAATCAACCGTACATTTTGGTATGTTATCTGAAGGCACCGCTTACAATGCACTTGGTAGGACTGGATATTACACAACATTAAAGGGGGTCCAACTGGGCCAGTGGTGACTTCAGCCATGAGTGAGGATTTTAGTGGTGGCAATCAGTACCTTCAAAGGTTTAATCATATAGAACTGGGGCAGAAGGAAGGGTGAGATGGGGAAGGAATATAAGGGAAATACGGGGGGAGCAGTTGCATGCCAAAAGGCTAGTACTGAGTATGGGAAACATAGCAACTAGTGCTTGGGGTTCCAGTAGGAACTCATCAAAGCCTAAGGACAGAAAGTATTCTAAACATGCACGCCACAGCTTTATGTACTTGGGTATTCTATCTTTTATAATAGCATCTACGTCCCCATGAATCATTGTCTGTGTTATTCTATTTTTGGTCTCCGTAAGACAGAGTTTTGAGATTCTCCAGGATTTTACAACTGTTTGCTTGGCTATTTACTTTTTTTATCATCTGGTGATCCTGGCAAAAAGTCTATTGTTTTTCATCAGAACAAGCTGTCATGCAGGTATAGCAGTTATAGCTTTGGACAAACTATTCACTACTGGCGTGGGGGCTTACAAGGATCAGCTTTTATTTATTTGTGTAAAACCTTTATCCCAAAAGAAATAAAAACTGTTTCCTGTGACTGCTTATAACTTATTAGCTGGAGTACAGCTTGAATTTTATAGTTTATCTAAATCTGCTAGTGCATTTAACACTCCCCTCCCCCCAGATAAATAATGCTGCTCTCCAAAGGTGCCCCCATTCTCATTTCTCCAGAGTGGAGGCACTCAAATACAGGTGGTGTGTTACTAGCAAGAGCACCATGTGAAACAGAGGTGAAAGGCCTAAAAAAAGAAGACAAATGCAGCCACCACATCTAATGATTGATAAGCTGCAATCATGGGCGTCCACAGAACTTCTTTCGGGGGGGGGGGGGGCATAATTTTAAGGTCACCCATGCTCCACCTCTTTTCGACAATGTCATTATCACGGTTAAAGACTGTGGACATAGTACAGATACACCCAGATACAATACACCCCATACACCCAGATAAATTACACCCCCATACACACATATACAATACACCCCCATACACATTACACCCTCATACACACATATACAATACACCCCTATACACCCAGATACATTCCACCCCCATACACCCAGATTACACAAAGATACATTCCAACCCCATACACCCAGATACATTACACCCCCATACACCCAGATACATTACACCCCCATACACCCAGATACATTACACCCCCATACACAAGATTACACCCAGATACATTCCACCCCCATACACACAGATTACACCAAGATACATTCCACTCCCATACACCCAGATACATTACACCCCCATACACAAGATTACACCCAGATACATTACACCCCCATACAAACACATTACACCCAAATACATTACACCCCCATACACACACATTACACACACAATCATTAGTATGGAGAACTCCTCTGCAATCAATTTGTATATTGCAAGCTTCAAACGATATTACAGAGAATTCAATGGATTACTAAACCCAGAAAAGGCAGATGGAAGGCTCCAACATCAGCTGTACATGCCAAGCAGCTCAGATGAGGCCGGGGTCCCATGTGATGGGTGTTCTTGGGGCCCCTATCTAGAAGGGAGCACTGGGCCTCTCACACATGTCCAGCAGAGGCAGAGCACACACAGCTGGCAGTCCAAGCCGAGGACGAGGAGAGGAGGGGAGATAAATCATCAGTGATCTGGTCGGGCTGAGCATTAGCAAGCGCTGTCCAGGCAGCAGGTCAAAGGTAACAGGCAAGCTGTGAGAGAGCTTTGCATTCCCTCCCTCTGACCTCGCTGCCTCAGCTCAGGGGCGACAAACACCATCACTCCATGACACTAGATGTTGTGTATGCGACTCCCAGCCCTGGGACATGCAGCGCAGTGCCCCCGATTGATTGTGTGCACTTGCCTATAGGTAGCACCAGCCCTGCCAGGGGGGACACTTGATCCCCTTTGCCCCTACCCACGGACACCCACGGACGCCCATGGCTTCAACATATTACATTTTTGGTTTTGGGTTTAATACCACATTAACTTTAATACTAAATATCATATTTATATGTATTTTCTTATTTATTTGTCTTTTAACTGCAGGAGTCAACTGTTTGGAGTCTGTCATAGGGGACATAGGCTATACAATAGTAAATACAAAGCTCAGTGACTATAGAGTTCTGTATAGCGATAATAGAAAAATGTCAACAGATGTTGTCAGCTCTGTGTTTATAGCTCATGTTTAGATTGATGAATGACCAGTTTCATTACTTTGATTACATAGAGGAGTAGGCACTATTTAAATTAAATATACCAGTATCTTTGTTACCAGCAAAATTAAATGCATAATAGAAACACTCTTAGGCCGCGTACACACGCGGGGACTGTTCGCCCAACTTTGTCCGTCAAACAGTTTCGGCAAACAGTCCGCTCAAAATTAGCATGGACGGACATGGCCACACACGACGGACGAACAGTTTGCTGAAACCGTGCGCGATGACGTGAACGACACGTACGACGGGACGAAAAATACGACGTCCTATACACTGCATTATAACTTTCGGCGTGTAAATCCTTTCTGAGCATGCGCGGAACTTTGTTTGACGAACAAGCCTACACACGAGGGGACTGTTCGCTGAAACAAGGTTTCAGCGGACAGTTTTTCGGAAATTCCGAAAAACCTTGTTCAGCGGACTGTTCGCTGAAACTGTCCGCTGAAAGCCCACACACGAGCGGACTGTCCGCCCAAACACTGTTCAGCGGACAAAGTTGGGCGAACAGTCCGCCCGTGTGTACGCGGCCTTAGCTGTATCAAGAAATTGTGTTATTTGACACATTTCTTAATTAAAGCTGCTAAATGGCATTAACGCACATATGATGTTTATGAGATCTCCTGGATCATTATAGCTCATAATAAATGCTTTATGTCCCGATCATTTTTCATTGCACTTCTTTTTTGCTGTGAGAAATCTGGGGGCTTTAGGTAAATGCAGTGTTCCCTTGAATGTTTGGTGATCTGACCACCCTACAGCTGACTTAAAGCGGTAGATGATTAATGCCCAATCAAGCTACTTTCTGCTTTGGGCCAGGTTCACACTGGTAAGACAAACGCTCCAACATTGGGAGATCATGTCGGCACAGTGGTGTAGTGGGTTGCACTCTTGCCTAGCAGTAAGAAGGGTCTCTGGTTTGAATCTCAACCTCGACACTACCTGCCTGGAGTTTCAATGTTCTCCCTGTGACTGCGTGGGTTTCCCTTGGGTACTGTGGTTTCCTCCCATGCTCCAAAGACATGCTGGTAGGTTAATTGGCTTCTGTCCAAAATTGGCCCTAATATATGAATGTGAGTTGGGGACCTTGGATTGTGGGCTTCTTGAGAGTTGAGTGTGATGTATGTGTGGAGCACTGTGTAAATTGACAGTGTATATGGGTACCTTAAATAAATTATAATATAATAGTTGAGCATCTTAATGAGACACATGTACAAGGATAGGCACAATTGTAGGTACCTACACTCACTCATGATAGACTGGTGTCCTGATTCAACCTTACTAACTATGTAACTATGTAATGTCTTAACTGGTCTGACACAAGTCGGTCCAACTTTAAAAATATTCCCTGCACTACTTTGGTCTGATTTTGATCCTACTTCAGCCCATTGAATATAACTGAACTCAGATCGCTGACTTTGGATTGCGACTTGTGCTCTGAGGATCTTGAAGGGGAATGCCACATCAAATAAAAAAAAAATAGCATGGTTTCCCCTCCAAAAGCATACCAGGCCCTTCAATCTGGTATGGATTTTCAGGGCAGCCCCCATGCTGAAAAAACAGCGTAGGGGCCCCCCCCCCAAAATCCATACCAGACCCTTATCTGAGCACACAGCCCAGCAGGTCAGGAAAGGGGGTGGGAATGAGCAAACTCCCCCCTTCTGAACCATACCAGGCCGCATGTCCTCAACATGGGGGGTTCGGTGCTTTGGAGTGGGGGGTCCTATAATCCTGGGTCCTTACCCAGCCATCAAAATACTGATGTTGAAGATAACATCAGATTTGTTTACAAGCACCACAACTGGCCACACCAGTAAGTTTGGTTTTCTTTGGTGGGCATGACAGTTTCACTTCAAATGTTAGATGTGGACAAGATGAAGTTAAATGTGTGTGACAAACAATGCTTTAAACTTGATTCTGATGCATGGGAACATTTTATGACAAGCTTTATTCTTGAGTCTTCTTCATAGGCTACAATGGTGTCTGTTTTCTTTAGCGACTATAACAAATATGAGAAACATATTTTCCCATGCATAAGATTCCAGTACAAAAATGTTTCCCTCTATATATAACGTACTGGTTTCGCCTCATCAAGGCAGACTATTATTGCAAGTAGAAATTCACATAGAGATTTCAGTTATTTTAATAAAAATTACAAAAAACATTCAATGTCTGCCTGCATTTTTAAGGCAGTGAATATATATGTAACAAGATCAACGTTTGTGACCAGCTGAAAGGAGTATGCCAAAAACTTTTTTTGTTACTTGAGAAGTGATGAAGTTAGATTATATGTAAAATATTTATTTTAGGCGAAGCTATGGCCTAGGCAGGTAGGGAAAATCAACAGATTCACCCTAATGCCCCTTTACCCATGGCACATACTCATACAGTATTACATTTGCAAGCCACATGTTCCTCCGTACCTGGAATTACTAGCGTTTTGGTTTTCTTACTTTTAAAGGCCGAATTAAACAGGGTGGAGTGCATACCGCCTGATCACATACTTATATTTTGCCCCAATCCAGTGATGTTCTCTCTGCAGCCCAGCGCTGTAATGCCTAAAAAACAAAATATTACTCTGGACATGTGCATTACAGCCGCATTCATTCTTATGTGGTTGTTTTTCCCCACAAGAGTGATGGAAGCCCCCATGAGCATTGCAATGCACTAGAAATGGGTGCATGAGCAGTATGTAGAGGAGCCAGATGAAGGCTTTCTTTTCAAAGACAATGTAGAGTTGGGCAGTCCTGGTGACCACCCTATCATGGAAACAGGAAGTGAAGCAAATCTACTAACTTGATTTGGATACAGCAATAAAAGCCAAAGAAGTTCTCCTTTTCCCACTGTATTCAAAACGTAAAATATTGAACAGTATTATCACATACCTAGAGGAGATCCATCATTAAAATGTTATTCTATAGTTCTCTGCCCTTTGTTGCATCAAATATTCCTGCCTCTGTGTATTCACTGAAACCAATGGGGCTTGGCCTAACACCAAAGGAAAATCTTTTAATCTATGGTGCTGTTTCTAAACAATGATAGCTTTTGGATATACTGTAACCATGTACCCTATAACTTGATGGTTTCTTTAAATTGTTGTTCCCATAGCTTACAGACCTCTGTGTACGTCTCCCTAATATATGCTGAGGGGGTCATTTAGTTAGTGTTTACTTCAAGTATCCAAATGTACAGTTTTTTTGTCTAATTAGACATTTTTCCATTCCTCTACACATGACTGAATGCTTGAACAAACTATACTGCAATTGTGTATGTAGGTGCCAATTAAAGCAAAATGTATAAACTGCTTATATGCCTACTGTTCCAAATTTTCTGGGGCAGTCCCGCATCTAGGTGCTCTGTCTCGATAATGCTGCGTCCCGTGATGAATCCTGAGATCATAAGCAAGCACAGTAACTAAAAAAAAGGGCTTTAACTGAAAGGATCGTGGCCACAAGTGGGCAGTTCCTTTATAGTTATGAGTGGAGATGCCCGTAACATGGGTGTGATCTGGGTGGGACCACCCCAAGATGGGCATGTTAAGTGTGGATTGTGGGAAGGGTGACCCGGGCACTAAAAGGAATATGCTGAGAAGTATGAAACTGTGTGAAGGTAATCAGTGTTTTCTCTTGAGCTACACAGTATCGGGGGCCTCTTACCTAACATTACTTAACCTCACACAGTCTCAGTTGTAGGTGGACCCTTCTCCTGTTGGCTGTAGTAGAGAACCCCTTTTCATGTGCATCTGTGGTCTATCAGTCAATTACAAAATCCAAAGGCTAGTTTTCTATGAACAAGTCTAGGACTATACCCTGTCTAATCCAAGGCCATTTGCCACTATATACAGTATATTATATGCATATTTTATACATCTAGATATGGATAGGCTAAATGATGGATTTTAAAATTCCCCATGAGAATTTAGCTACTCATTTTCTGTTCATCTGCTCAGTGATGATAATATTCAAGCAATCACACCATGCAGTGTGAGTCACTGCACAAATAGAAACAAAATAATAGAAATAATCAGTTTCATAAAATGATCAGGCAGATTAATGCATGTAATTAAAATGCACAGCAAGTAGATAAAATGCAATCTATCATGCGTCTAAGCAGTATCTGACTTACTGCACTAAAAAATAATATCAATTCATTAGTGCTATGTGCTGCCCAGCAATCCTATTACTGCCAAACAATTGTCGTCCTTGTGATTGTATCAGTTCCAATCTTAAACCAAGTTAAACAGCATTGATTTCTAATACCATTCCAACGATATTACCAGTCTGTGCACACAAACACCAGAATAGCTTGGAGGAAATTGTGGCCAACATGTTCTGCCTACATCTGCAAGCCATTGTTCTCAAGCCTTGAATATATTGCCTTTTGCCTGCATGTTAGATATGTATTTTACAAATATAATTAATTTTCCAAATTTTGTTTCTGTGTCTTCTAAAAGCGAAATAAAGATCATTGATGGCCTATAAGCTGTCTGGTTGCCATCATCATCTGCATCATCTATGGACAGGAGGTACCTTCAGAATTGGAGTTATCAGCAACAAATGATTACAGCAGTAAGACCAAGCCTTACTTGCAGCACTGACAAAATTTTTGTATAAATGACATACCTAAATATGTCAACTGCCACTGTTGACCTGTATTGGAAGGTACCACCTTCAGAGGTTATCCTTGCTTCAATAGTCACTGGCCATATGACCTACAACAAGCATGTGTATATCAGATATTCATCTTGTTCCAGGTCAATGACTAACCAAGTAGTGAAACCAAGATCGGTATAACAACAGAATCATTGTATTTGTGTCAAACTCAAATACATAAAACCCATAGGGAGCATGAATGCAGGCATTACAGAGTGTGCCAGATGGGGGAGTAGCATCGATACCCCTTCAGACTATGGGAACCCAAATGGTAAGAGTATGGGATTGGAACTCTAAATAATGAAAAAATAAATAAGGAATAACATTGTCAGTAATTTTACCTCTACTTCATCAAGAAACATTTATGAATGCACTTGCACTCTATCCTCAAATGCTGCATCATGCCAATGTGTGCCGCACCGCTTTCTGTTTTGGCATTATAGATAGACGCTCTTCCATGTGTTAGTTGCACAGAAACAATAGTGAAATATTAGACCTCTTTCACATGGCCGATCCATTCAGGGGCTCTGTCAGTTTTTCAGGCGGACCTGAACGGATGCTCCATAGAGGTCAATGGAGCGTTGAATGTCAGCGGTGACATGTCTGCTGACATCCGACCCGCTCTGTTTTAAAAAAGTGTGACGGAGGAAAAACTTACTTTTCCATCCGTCATCGGATCAGGTGACGATGGACTGTGCGGTCCGCCGTCATCCGATCTCCCATAGGGTAGAGCATCGCTCTGACAGGTCCATCCCTGCGCAGTGTGCAGAGACAGACCTGTCATCTTCCTGCTCAGCGGGAATCGACGGAGCTATCCCTGCTGAGCAAGCGGATATCCACGGGGTGGATCATCCCTGATCCGCCCCGTGTGAAAGAGCCCTGATAGTTTTCTTTCAGCTGTTATGTTTCTGGCTATCCATATGTAATGTTAAACCAAGCTATTGCCATCTTTGTACATTATACTGGTACTCAATAGGACTGGTGATGACCATGATTTTTACAATTTGGTGAAAGAGATGTAAGGGTGTGTTTGGCAATCCATTGGGAGTCTGTAATCAAAAAAGGTTAAAAAAAATCCCTGCAATAGACCATTTAACTCTACAGTATACAAAGACTTGAATACACATGTAGCCCAGACCACTGATGCATAGAGGTGTATCAGGCTTAATGGGTAAAAAAACTGCATTTATGTGAGTGAGCCCATAGGGGCACACTTGTAATAGAATAATAATAGATGGTGTACAGTTTACATCAGGGTTTAGAGAGTTTAAACTAAGCTTCCAGAAAATCCAAGTCATTTGTAAGCATTGATCTGTGGGGAATCGTTATATTTTCTGCAGTCATTCCAGAGAATGAAGCAGTTCTATAGATTGTGTTGTGCAATTTTGGAAACTTAGGATTGATCTGCTGGTCAATAGGGACATTTCTATGGTTTCGAAATAAACGTCCCTCAGAAGTTTTGCTTTGTAAAATGTGTTCTTCTGCAAAAAGTATTTATTCGTTTTATCTATAACCCCCTTTAATATAAATTATGCTCTGACATTAATGGTACCGACATCAAATTGCAAAGAAGCATAAAAGCTTTCAGAAGCACTAAGGTGCTTAGAAAGGATGTAATACTTCCGAACAAATGCAGTTCATGGCATGTTGTACAAACTGGCAATAACCTTCAGTAAGATGCAGTGAGGTCTGAGAGGACTTAAAGAGTCCACACGGATTGATTAGATGCAGAGTTCTGGCTATAGCAAGGGCAAGGACTGGAATTTCTGTGCAGTTTTATGTAATGTCTGTGTCCCTATTTGGGAGCTTTCTTTATTTCTGTCACCTGGACTAGAAGTAAGGGGAATCTCTCCAATGAAGCACATAAAATGGTCAAATTCTTAAAACTGTATAAAACCTGCCCCTTTCAAAATTTATTTCTATTGCTATGACGGACCGTCCGGGCACCCAGCCTGGGTGCCTCCATCAAGATAGAGCTTCCTCCACTCTAGAACTAGGAACCAGGTATTATAGCTGAATATTGCACCCAAGAACTAGACAACACTAGCTTATGTGCAAACTAAAACTCACTTTACTGTAAATTCACACAGTTTATATACCACACAAGATCAGGTAAGAGCTTGATCACATTATCCTAAACAATGCAAACAGTTATATCATGAACACATCTAAGGAACAGTCAACAGCTAACAGTGATCTAATTAACAGTAAGATAATATACAGCTAGCCACCGAGACAGTCTAGCACCTATATACAATAGGAGTACATGGAACAGAGACCAATGTGACCAGCTCTTTCAATTACTATGTATAGCTCCAAATGAAACAAACCAGGAATGCTCTTTAGTGCAAATACAAGAAAACGGTCCTTCAAAAATGTAACAAAAAGGGAAATCTAACAATAACAAATAACAAGGTGAATGTGTGCAGAATAGGTCCTTGCAGCCAGTGTCCCTGACACATGCTCTTTATTGAAGAGATTTCAATCCACTTCTAATTCTGTCATATGGACTGGAAGCGAGTGAATATTACAATGGACAGAGAGCAATAAGAACCTGACAAAAGGTCCTTCCTTTAAAACCCAATGTTTTTATTTTTTTAAATATAATCAATCATCCTCCTGTATACAAACAAAAACATTTCCAAGCAGTATTTATCCTCTCCATACCATTCAAGGCATTTCCTCTGAGCCCTGGGTGTCAAGAACCCACTCCCTGTGTATGAGTCATGACACTGCTGCAGAGAGCTGAAGGAGAATGCTGCAGAGTGTGACACCAAATCTTTACATAACACCCCCAGCTGACAGAGGACCCATGATGTCACATGACTAGTAGAGCTGCACGATTAATCGTTAAAAAAATTGAGATCTCGATTCACCCCCCCACCCCCCCCCCGACGATCTCTCCCGCTGAAAGTAGGTGATTCTTTCATATAAACAAGTGGAGAGATTATCTGCTCACTCAGCTGTCAAAAGAAAGCATCTCGGGCAGTCTGCAAAATTTAGAACTTGAAACATTGTAACTAACGCTTACTTCTTAGATCAAAGGGATAGAACTTCTTGTGTAAACAAATAATCTGGGCAGTCTGCCAAGCTTTCAACCACGTGTAAATGCAGGAAGTTTAACCACTTAAAGTCTAAATCTTTTTCTGACACTTCTTTCTTAAGTTAAAATCAATATATATATATATATATATATATATATATATATATATATATATATATATATATATATATATATATATATATATATATATATATATATATACATACATATATATATATACCTAGGGAATGAAATGGCAATTGCTGCAATATTTTATGTCACCCTGTATTTGCCCAGCAGTCTTTCATCTTTCAAATGCAATTTTTTGGGAAAAAATACACTTCAATAAATAAAAAAAGAAAACGAAACAGTAAAGTTAGCACATTTTTTTTGGTTTTAATGTGAAAGATGATGTTACGCTGCGAGAATCGTGGGAGAATTGTGATCTATCTTCTAAGCAAAAAAATTGTGATTCTCATTTTAGCCAGAATCGTGCAGCTCTAATGACTAGACCAAAGAACCTAGGGCGAAAAGGTTTCTAAATTAAAAAAAAAAAAAAATGTATCAAAAATAAATAAATAAATGAAAGGGCAGAGGGTACTGCAAGGGCAGGAGGCAAGAGAAAGAAAAGAACTTGAAGTTGAGCTTTAACAAATTACAATTTTAATTGCCGTGTGTATCCCCTTCAAGGAGATTTCCCAACCACTCTGCTTGGGCAATGAGGGGGACTAGGACTAGGCAGCTTTTGTCTTCCTTGAAATCTAAGACTGGCTATGGGCAATTTGTAGAAGATTGACTAATATTCTTTGAATATTAAAAACCATTAAATATTAAAACCATTATCAAAACGATTGTAAGTGAAAGAATAATATAAGTACATTTGGTGTGACAGTTTTAGGGTAATTGGTCATTCTTTCCGGTTTTTGTTTGCTTTGAACAGTAGAAGATATATTTTAGACCAAAATTGTGTGCTAAACGATCATTTCTACTGATAACTTTTCTTAAAAAGGACTGTCTGTAGAGAGTACATTTTGAAGTTGTAAAATCATTTTGACTAGTATCTCTTCAGTGATAATTTCTACAAGTAGAATGTTTGCATGCCATCCTTGTACACTGAATATTCAATAAATCTTGCGGAAATTGCACCATCTGTGGGAAGCCTAGCATCATCAATGCTCTGAGTTATCCAGTTGAAGAGCTCTAGTTTATTCAAAAAGCCAACCCCCCTCCCAGCTACGGCCCCCTTCAAAAAAGAAAAAAATATTGGCACAGAAGAAGAGAGTTGATTAATGCTGGCTGTCATTCAAACTTTAAAAAAGAGAAATATCTAGAGGCAGAAAAAAAAGAAGCACTTTGGTGGAGGGACAGTTCCAGATTGAAGGTGAGTATTGCAGCAAAATCATTTTTAATTATCTGTTTTAAAAGGCTTTTTTTGCTTTTTTTTTAAACAATACTATATGCTACTAACCTCAACCTCATCTGCTTCCCATCCACGAGAAGAACGTTACCTATCATTTACTGTATAGAGTAAATGATCATTGAAATGCAAGATCCCTTTAAGCACTGTAGTTTTATTGTGGATTTTGTAGCGATACAATGTGCTTATGGAAAAAAAAAATTCTCTTTCAAATCGTTTTTTTTTTCTTTGAGAAAGCCTGGTGATATACATATGCCGTTTTTCTCATGGTGGTCTCTATGGACCAATGACCTTTGGAAGTCTACCAGCTATTTCTTTCCATTGAGAATGATATATGATGACTGTAGAACATTTATGTAACTCTTTATATTCTAATTAAATTATCTGTGTTTTGATATCAGCAAATTGGGATAGGCTAAACCCTAATTTACTAACTGCTTAGCGAGTAAGAATATATTTCTATGGATTTAATAAATCCCATATTATTTAAAGTGTTTGTAAAGCGAAAAATGTTTGTTTTTGATAAAATGTTGAATGATTAAAGCTCCGTTCACACTTGAGCGTATTTGAATCGCGGGCGGAACGATTTCAGAATTGCGGCATAATACTGGGCGCTTTTGCAATGTCGTTATTTCCGAATGGCACCCCAAACGCTGTGCAATTTTGCTGCAATTGTCGAGCGACAAAACGCTCTAAAATTGTGGAGAAAATCACACCTTCCAGCGCTCCTGGCTCTGTACCAAAATTTGGTACATGAGCTTCTTTGGAGCATTTTTTGGAGAGGAGGGAGGCTCATTCAAATGAATGGTGCCGCTCCAAAAGCGTGCCACAAAAAAACGCAAAAAAAAAAAAAAGATGCAGCAGCTATCGCTGCACTACGCTTAGGTGTGAATGAAGCTTAAGACTTCTGTCAGTTTTTTTGTGGTCATCTGGAAAGATTTCACTCTAAAAGTACCAGGATAATATAGGCGAAGGTGTACAGCAGTAAAATTTATAAGGATTTTAATACTAATGCACTGTATCCCAAAAAAATGTTGGGCTTCATATACGATTAAATATATGTAAGGTTTTTCTTTATATCTATATATTATTATGCAAATAGTTTTTTATTTTCAAATATTGTTTAACATTTTTTTCATCAAAGTAAATATGACATTTTGCAATTTTTAAATATTTCATAATTACTTTTTTTAGCCAACATGTGGAGCTCTAAGTTCCTTTTGGAATATTTACCAGGTTAACATTAGCTGCTTTGCCGTAAAAAAACAAAACCTGTTCATAGCAAAACAGCTAAAATTCAAATTACACACAAAGCAGATAGGTAGATAGGTCGAAAGGATTCAAGGTGCAACATTTTCTCCAAGTGGTTCTAAAGCCTTAAAGGAGAAGTCCAGCCTTGGCTCGTTTGGCTGGGCTTCTCCTAAGGGTCACAGAAGTGCAATTCGTTTTGCACTCCTGTGAGCCGTTTTGTGACCAAGTTCAGTCCAGGCACCGTGTCATCCCGACTTAGGAAGTCTGGATCCACCAGGTGCCTGGACTGATGGCAGTCTCAGCCTGCTGAGACAACCGCTCCCCGCCCCTCCACAGCTCAGCGCGCCAGACCACGGAGGAGTAGATCAGGAGATCTACTGACTGACAATCAGCATCTCTCCTCTGGGGGAGATGAGAGAACTGAGCCATCGGCGATGTCCCATGGCTCAGTTCTCAGTGCAGAGACACCGGGGGACAGATGCAGCATTGGACTGATGCTGCATCTACCTAGGTAAGTATGATTAGGGGAAAAAAACAAAACCTATACTTCTCCTTTAAGGTTTTTTTACCTTAATGCATTCTAATGGAGAGCACCCCCCCCCCCCACAGCCCCCCTATACTTACCTGAGTCTGATCTTGATCCAGCAGTGTGCACAATCCCGGTTCTGTCCCTGTTACTGGACAGATTAATAGCAATGGAAGCAATTGGCTCCCTTTTCTGTGAATCAAATCCTATGACAGTGATGGCAAATTTTGGCACCCCAGATGTTTTGAAACTACATTTCCCATGATGCTCAGCTACACTGCAGAGTGCATGAGCATCATGGCAAATGTAGTTCCAAAACATCTGGGGTGCCAGGGTTCGCCATCTCTGTCCTATGACATAGGAGTGGGGGGTGAGGGTTTTCTCTCTGTGTCAATAGACGCAGGCATGAGGCCCAGGAGCGAACCTGCACGTGTTCCCCCATAAAAAGTGTGATTCTATGGTGGCTTTTGGCAGGGGGGAGGGGCACAGGACTGCTGGCAGGGGACCTGAGAAGAAGATGATTAGGGCTGCTCTGTGCAATACCATTGAACAGAGCAGGTAAGTATGACTTATTGATCATTTTAATTAAGAAAAGTACGTCAGTATGAAATAGCTGTTTGTCATTTCCATGACAAACAGAGCACTTAATTGATTTTTGGCATTGGGTGGAACTGAGTTTTAAAATTGATAGGTGCATTACAAAAACCGATCAAGCATAAAACAACCCAAAGTATTTTTAAATTACAATATAACCCGAACAAGCTTAAAAAAACAACTTTTCTATTATGTTAAAGATTTATACCATTGTAATACTACCCAAAAACAGACTTTGTATTGTGACTAAGATGATGAAATGTATCTGCGGTTGTAGACATCATGTACAGTTGTTCACTTTAGAGCCTTGCCATGGTTACAAGTCAATTGCGAGATGAAGGGTCTCCATTGAACAGAATGACGGTTGGGTAATTACTTTGCCATGAGCCAATTAGGTTTAATGAGCTAAGCAGCCCAGGCTCTTACTGTATGAGCAGATCCAAAGTGAGGAGGTAAAATGATTTGCTTCTTCTGTTTTCAAAGCAATGCTATATTGTACATTTACCTTTCCCAAGGGCAGCTAACAGTCTGTATTCCCAAGGACTATTTTGGGATATATATTTGTTTTCATGATCTCAGTCGATGGCTTGAAATTGGCTTATTGTTATCATGTAGTAATATATGAATGCTGGATATGATTTCCAGAACTTTGGTGCATTTCCTGACAGTTTAGCTTGATAGCCTGTAGATGAGATGCTTCACGGACCTTTGAGTGATTTTGAGTTTGCCACCAACCTATGGTCACTACATTCTACAATATTGTACTGTATACAGGCATACCCCACTTTTAAGTATACAATGGGTTTTACTTACTAAAGCTGGAAAGTGCAAAATCAGGCTCACTTCTGCATAGAAGCCAATGAGTTTCCAGGTTGTATTACCAAAGCTTAATTGAACAATCTGGGGTTAGAAGCTCATTGGTTTCTATGCAGACGTGAGCCTGATTTTCAACTTTCCAGCTTTAGTAAATAAACCCCATTGTGTACTTAAAAGTGGGGTATGCCTGTATGGGGTTTCAAAGCTCAACTCAAAAAAATGTGTATTTCTTTTTCAATAGAGCATATAGAGGGTTTACAACTTGTATTATTTATTTATTTTTGCCATCTGTGTCCCTATTGGGGAAATTTCGACTCAACCTTCTGACAGGATAATTGATGGGAAATCTCTCCATCTACTTAATAAGAAAAATATAAATTCTGCCATTATTGACATTGATTTCTGAAAATACTGGTTGCCTATTTTTCAAGCCAACCTTCTTATGTCAGTACGTTCAATACTAATCTAGAGCAAATATGCCAATAGGAATTCTGATTTAATGTCACTTTGCTGATCTGTATACTTGAGTGAGTTAAAAAAAAGTTGACAGCCAGGATAATAGAATTTTTCAGCAGACAGCCATGGCAGCTGTTGTATTAACAGTACAAACAAATGGCCACTGCCCTCACCTATAACTGGCCTTTGCAGTAAGGAGCACATGGGAAGCATGCAAAACAAAACCAAAGAAATTCACGGCTCAACTTACCGACCAGCCTGCAACCAAAAAAATTATCCCGTCTAACGGTATGCGTTAAAAACAGGGGTTTAGTTTACACACATTTGCAAATACGCACATAAGCTACAGACCCCTGGTATCTGCAGTCCTAACTCGAAATTTTGAGAGCCTCCACATTATTAGGGATTGGCAAAGGGTAATTGATCCTGGAGGGAGCCCATCCCTCCTTAAAGACACAGAGGTGCACTGGACACCCAGCACAGCACTATGGCACCAAAGGTGTTCATTACATCCCCTCACCAATATGTCAACAATGCAAACAAATGACCACCGCCCTCACCTACAACCTTAGGTTGTATAGTTACTTGTAAAATTATTTTCTGTTGTAATTTCTACTTTTTATGTTTAAAATCATCCATAGATCAAAAAGCTCTTTGTGGTGCTACACAAGTTCAATTATGAGTTTTAAAGCTGAAGTGTCTGTGTTGGATGTGCATCAGCTTAACGCCATGCTGGTCAGACAAGGTCAGCTTATATGGCAATCATTTTCCTTAGTGTATCGTTGGCTGCATTGAGGCATTTGGTAATTGGGTTTATGTAGTTCTTGAGAATGGATATGACACTGTAGTTTACTGGCTAAGATGAGTTAAATTACAAATCTCTTTTCTTGGTCATGTTTCAGACCCAAAGGTCAAATTGTCTTTTGTTTAGTCAGAATGAAGTAGCACATAAAACATTTTTCCATTTTAGCTTATTTTGCTGCGTTTTAATGTTTTACCAGAGGTTGGAAGCGAATACCTATTTAATCCTGCACTGTGGCATATGGTGCTGCTGATCTGTTACAGGGCTGTCTGAGGATTTGTCCTTTTTCCTTTTCAACGCACACAAGATCCTTTGAAGGCAATTTTCCCATGCTCCATAGAAACACAGTTTTTTTTTTCCAGTAGTAGTAAAGTGAAAGAAAAATTGAACCACTTTTGTGTGGCTTTATTATAAATATTCTCCTGTAATGCTTTATCTTTTGATCAAGTTGGTATTGTGGTCACTAAGGCCTTTTACCGCTTCAGCCCCGGCACTTCATCGCTTTAACTGACAATTGCGTGGTCGTGCGATGTTGCACCCAAACAAAATGTATGTCTTTTTTTCCCCACAAATAGAGCTTTCTTTTGGTGGTATTTGATCACTTCTGTGCTTTTTATTTTTTGTGCTATAAACAAAAGAAGATTGACAATTTTGAAAAAAATGCATTATTTTTTACTTCTTGCTATAATAAATATCCCCCAAAAATATATAAAAAAAATTTTTCCCTCAGTTTAGGCCAGTATGTATTCTTCTACATATTTTTGGTAAAATAAAATGCAATAAGCGTATATTGATTGGTTTGCGCAAAAGTTATAGCGTCTACAAAATAAGGGATAGTTTTATGGCATTTTTTTTATTAGTAATGTAGGCGATCTGTGATTTTTATTGGGACTGCGACATTATGGCCGACACATTGGACAATTTTGACACTATTTTAGAACCATTGTCATTTAGACAGTGATCAGTGCTATAAAAATGCATTGATTACTGTGTAAATGACACTGGCAGTGAAGGAGTTAGCCAATAGGGGGCGATGAATGGGTTAAGTGTGTCCTACGGAGTGATTCTAACTGTGGGGGGGGGTGTTCTTCAAGTCACATGACAGCACTCGGCAAGTGGTAAAAGAGAGACTGTCACCTTGCTCATTTAGGCCAAAGTGATTGTGTCAGTGTAACGGCTTGTTTTGTCAGGCTTTTGTTCATGACAAATGGGTTTTAGATTCCCATACAAGTAAATGGTAATGCAGAGACTGATTGAATTAGGTCACATGCAGTTTGAAGAGAAGTCAGCTGCACCTGCCAATTAATTCTGAATGATCTCAGGAGCATCTCAAACTGTAAAGTGTTATAGATAGTATTTACTCCACTTCCTGTCCCTTCCCCACTGTCTGCTGGGAAACACACGGGTCACAGAGACAGCAGGGACTGTCCATATTGCACAGTGCGACTCACGCATGCGCATTTGGGAACCGGAAAGTGCCGCCGAAGGCTTCACTTCCTGATTCCCACACCGAAGATGGCGGTGGGCACGCTGGTCAGGTGATTGTCCATATTTTAAAAGTCAGCAGCTGCAGTATTTGTAGCTGCTGACTTTAAAAAAAGAAAAAAAATAGCGGACCTCCTGCTTTAAGCAGATGACATTGACACAAACCCAGTCTACCCCAGACCATTTTATCCTCTTCTCTCCAGCAATCTCCTGTCACTCCTTCATCTGGCAAAGCAAAATACCCATTGCTTTCTAGTATAGAAGAGTATGGATCCTCCCATGATGCTCCCATGATGCTCCCATGATGCAGGCTACTGCAAATATTTTTTTTACGTCATTTTATTAAAGGCTTCTCATTAAAATGCTTGTTGCCTGGCTCTAATGTTGATTTGTTAAATTCAGTACATTGTGAACTATGGACTTAGAAAAGTAGGTTGATCAGGTGTTTCCGACTTTTGTTTTATGCTTGTTCCCCATTAGTGATTTAAAAGCTTGAAACCAGAGACAGCTAGCAATTTCAGAAGGAGAATAGAATAGGCAAACTGATAATTTTTCATTAAATGAGTACCTGAAGAGTTTCATTAGCTTATGTGACATATATGTACATAATTACGTATACATATATACTGATGTTGTGTGCCCCAGGCCCATTCCTTTTTTACCCCTTCCTGAAGAAAAAAAAACCAACTCTTTATACATACATTTTTTCCTGCAGTCTCTTATGCAGGATGGTTGTTTGGTGTCACTGGGGCCTTCTACTTGTTTCTTTTTTCTTTACAGTGGTGGTCAGTCCTTCCTCTGCAGGGACGGTAAGCCCTTTCTCTGCAGTGGTGGGCAGTCCTTCCACTGCAGTGGTGGAAATTTCTTCCTCTGTAGTGGTGGTCAGTCCTTCCTCTGCAGGGATGGTAAGCCCTTTCTCTGCAGTGGTGGGCAGTCTTTCCACTGCAGTGTTGGAAATGTCTTCCTCTGTAGTGGTGGTTAGTCCTTCCTCTGCAGATATGGGCAGTCCTTACATTGCAGTGGTGGGCAGTCATTCCTCCTTCCTCCAGGAGTATTGTAAGCATAGGCTGCATGTTATTGCAACCTCACAGGAGATGTGCCTGTTAAGGCATTGGCTCCCTTAAAATGATTGTACGATGCTGCTCATCATTCAGCCCACAAGACTGGTAGCATCATCACAAAGGGGACCTTCTATGTGGGCCAAACTTAAAGGGAGGCATTGAATTAACAAATTAGTTTTGGTATTTAATGTGCAGAGCCATAGATTTTATATTGCATGCAGAGTTTGGCTTTATTGGCACTTTTTAAGGCTGCACAAAACCCCCTATACAGGCAATTGTTCTATTTGGTTGGAGCATCAAAATGTAATACAGCTGAAGTAAAAAATATATCTGTTCAAAAATCGTGGCCAATGATGTGTCTGTGGTGTTTGAACTAGAATGTTTAATCCCTAACTGTCATATGAAGTGCCTGTAACCATAGCAATCAAGCACTTTGAATGCTGATCCATTTAAAGAGGAAGTAAACCCTGATGGGTTTTACTTCCTCTTTGTTTCCCTGCAAAGGTAAAGTATAATGGGCTATGATGCATCGACATCTTCCTCGCTAACAGCAAGCGTCCATTCTTCACCCCTCTTCCTTCCGGAGCCACGAAATCTGTCTCTGTGACTGGCCGGAGTCACGTGATGTCACTCGCAGGAGCCACCACTCACAGCATGACCCGAGCTAGAAACGGCACAGCGTGCCCTTTCTAACCCCGGTGCATGTGCAGAAGAAATCGCCGTACGGCGAGTTGAGAATATCTCCTAGGCTGTGTAGGTCTAGGACATATTTCAAGCACCTACAGGTAAGCCTTAATCTAGACTTACTTGTAGGTTAAAGTGGTCTGTAAGGGTTTACAACTACTATAAACCTGGTGTTGTAGACCAGTGGTCATCAACCCTGTCCTCAGGGCCCACTAACAGGCCAGGTTTGCAAGATAACTGAAATACATCACAGGTGATATAATTTGCTGCTCAGTGATTGCAGTATTCTAGTCTGCATCTCCCCAAGGTAATACTTAAAATCTGGCCTGTTAGTGGGCCCTGAGGACAGGGTTGATGACCACTGTTGTAGATAACCATCCTAATTTCCAAAGTAAGCATTCCCTCTAGCTGTTTTTTACTAAAAATCAGACAATTAGTGAATATTAATTCATGTCAGATAAGTTTTCAAGCACTTGTTGTAGTGATACAGAATTTTCCTCCGGCAGCTAACATCTTTCATGACCTCAGGGTGCTCAGAACTGGACCCAGCCAGAACATGTGGCTGTCAGGTCATCTGTGGTTCCAGTCCACATCTTTTTCCAAGATGCTCCTTTAATATCGAAGATGTAGCTGTCTTCTACGGAGCTGCTTCATCTTTTATTCCTTCTGCTGTAATTAAAGTGGGCCGTATAGAAAGGAAAACCTCCTGCACTTAAGCAATGTAAAAACACAGCTGCTCATTGACTAACGAAAGAGTGTGACTCCAAATCACAGAGCAAGGCCTCTTGAGTATAGCATCAGGTCTTGACATATTCTTTGTCTGCCAATTAATATGCATTGCAACATAAAATGGAACTGTATATTTTCATTTAATCATTTATGTTTTATTTTCTTTCTTTGTTTTAATAACTGTAATTTACCAGGGTAATTGTACTGCTATTACTACTATACTACTAATATTATATAATACATGTTAGTATTACTAAAGTAAATGTAAAACCAAAACTTTTTTTTTTAATTTTGATAAAATATGGAAAGGTTAACACACCTATCAGGTTAGATTTTGCTGCCCATGTCCCATTGGGGTAAATTTCCCTTCCTGTCCTGGTGACGCAACATGAGAGAAATCTAAGAAATCTTATCATAGAGAGTTGTCAAATCAACAGGTGTCCCAATTGGAATATTTACTTGCCTCTTGCTGTGGTTAATTTTGGATTTCCCTTGCTTTCTGTCTCAGTGGCAATAGTCAACAGGACAAATAGACATGACAGCATTTACAGAAAACAATAAAAACTTGACAAAGGGTCCAATCCTTCCTTACTCTATTCAAAACATAGAATATCGTGCCTATACATATACTTTTAAGCATACATGCAGTCTTAGACAAAGTGCATTTATTCTTTTTGCTCCCATCTGCTAAGCTAACTGATCCCACCCTCTGCAGATCCATACTTCCTGAGATCCGACACCCACAGTTTCCTGTATTTATTAACATCCAGCACCACAAGTGCTCCTTTTCTGCTATGAGGCTTCTCTACCCCTGTCTTTTGACCTGGGGATACAAGAACATGAGCCCTATATGCTTCTTAAGGGCTCTACTGCACAGCTGTTGCCAGTGAAAGAGGACATGTAGTGATGGATGTCAAAAAACACAGAGGGCTTGAGGCACTGGATCTCAGTAGCGTTTCATCTATGTAGCTGAAGGAGTTGGTCGGTTAGATTAGCAAAGAGGGCTTCACAAATCTAGGTGACAGGTCTGCCTCCTTGTGTTGGAATTATTTCCTTTAAATCATATGCCAAGGCAAAAAAAAAAAGATGCTTTACAACTTTGCAATACATGCACAGTTCTTCCTATGTTTTGTAAAACCATGCATGTACAGAAAAATACATGATGATCTGCCAGAAATGCGCTCTGCTCTGTAAGTCCTGTTCTGGGCACACAACACACAGATTGTTTGTGGGAATGAGTGCTGTCAGTGCTTTTGCCAAACTGTTCAAACCCAATGACTCGCCTTGAGACACCACTGGAAGTGAGTACTGAATGATGGACATCTCAGAAATTCTGACATGAGCAACAGGCATTTTTGTGCACTTATTGAACAGATGCAGCAAAATGCTTTCAATTGTATGTTTAATAAACCTAAAGGGAGCAAATACGAGAAGTCCACTGTTCATTGGTTTACATACACCAACTTGTTATTTTACTTTACTTGCAGGACCAGACAATAAGCACTTTTTGCAAGTCTCCCATTGGAGGTTCAAAACTTTAGTACAGTTACAAATATCACTTATATTGTACTGGAGCTTGGAGTGCAAACTCCCTATAGTACTGAATTAATAGTTATTGTGCATACCTTGGGGTGGCTCAGAAGATTTTTACAAGAGGCCACTTCTCATCCGACATCCCCCCAATTTAACAATTGAAGGAGGCAGACAAAAAATTGTTGGCCGAACAGCAGCTGCAGGCATCCGATCAGAATACAAAAGCCACAGTGAGAGTGGAAGGAAGAATCAGCTCTTGACTGGTAAGACAGATGCATACACTCAAATTCCTTTACCCCTAGTTGTTACCAGCAATTAGAGAATAAATAGAAAACGCCTTTTTTGGAGTGAAAATTGTCCGTAGCAGCCATTTTATTAACAAATAACCAGTAGAGCACATTTGTTAACAAAAACAAAATAATCTCAATGATAAATACTAATCCAGGTTGACGATCTTTAAAGGCACCGAAGAACCCCAAATCGTTTTATATCTGCGCGACCACATACAGGTGCCCAGCCTCAACACACTGACTCAGGGACAATCCCAACTTTCCACATTCTATGCAGATACCTCCATATCCCCAATGTCCAGTTAAACCTCCGTTAACTGGAATTTTACAGAGGACCCTATACCATAGATGGTTCCCCACCATGCCATATTGTTTTTATTTTAGAAGGTCTCCAAAGATCCCAATCGACAAGCCACTATGACAGACGTTGCACCCCATCCAATCCAAAGGGCGGGAGGGTGAAAAGTTTCTTCTTTGTCTGATGACCTTCAACCGCCCAAAAAACTCTTTACCCCACCTTTACCAGCACCAAAGCCCCTCCTAGTTCTGCACATCTCACCCCTTCTGGTTATGGTTAGATCTTTTTCATTCAGCTTGCAGGCTGAAAAGAAAAATGTATATGTGTATGAGCAGCTTAGGCTTATAGCTTGGTATGATTGGTAAATATCAACTTAGTATTACAAATATAGAACATATTCTGTACTATAATTTTTTATATTTAATAGAATACATTTGTTTAATTCTTTATTAATAAAATAAAAAACGTTTACAAAAATGCACCTTAAAAGGTAAAGAGTTGTGTGACGCTTGTAGCAATTAGAATTAAACCTTATATGCATATATTCACATTAAACTTAAAGTTTAGATGCTACTTTGGGATACAGAGCCAGATCCAGAGGGTTGTTGTGGTAGACTTCAGTGGTGCCCGCCATGGCCAGAGACATTGGTTGGGACACAGGGACACTCGGTTGTGATGGGTGGGCTCTGTTGTAACTATGGTGAACTCTGTTGTGATGGAAAGTTTCCAATGAGAAGATGCAACTCTGATTTGAAAGAGGTGAATCTGATTTAATAGGGGGATTATAATGCAAAGGGGCTGACTCTGAAGTGATTGGTGGAATCTGATATGAAAGGGGAATGTTGATGTGAAGGGGGAACTCGCCCATGTTGCACTAAGAAGTGGGTAACATCCTTCAGTGCAGATGCCAATGTCCTTCAGCCAAATAAATACAGTCCAGAACAGGGGTGTCCCAGGATATTGCATATTTTTAAAGGATTCTGTGACTTAAAAAACTTTGACAAACACAGTTCAGACAAGGCTACCTGTTGAGCAATTGGGCTACTTTGTTATTGCTCTTTATGCTGCCTATTTTTTGAGCCTGAAAGACCTTGTAATTTAACTGACAAGCCCCAAGCCTCAGTATAATATGCTTGATAGATTGCATGAGCATATAAAAATACATTTCTAGTATCTTGGGAGCCAGTTTAGAATACACATCTATAATGTAAGTAATAACTTGTTTTGTTGTGTTTCAATCAATAAAGATTTTTTTTTTTCATGATACTCTTGAGAGTCTACAAATTATATGTGCTGTTACTTATGATGAGCAGTCCATTTATAAGGAGCAATTGAGGCTGCTATTGTCCAGTATGTCCCACTGAGAGTCCTTGACGTCTACAGTCAATGCCACCCCTGTCTACTGAATTACCTCCCAAATGTTTTATTCTTGTATTATTGGTTTTAATCCCTCTGACAGCTGCATGACTCCTTGCATTCAATTATACAGTGGGCCATACTTCAAAGTGACTTTATTTGAGATACGGAATGGAAAATTTAGAGACCTCCCAGTAAATGATGGTCATTTAACAGAAATTTAATTATTTTCTCCATGCAGGCCTGTAATTATTACATTTCCAGTGCGCAAGACGCACAAAGTTTCAGGATGAAAGCATGCAGCATATAAACACTGTTATCTATAATATCCTAAAAATTTTGACCTTAAAAAGTCCATGAATGTTTTTCAGCTTGTTTTTGTAAGTGTCAACTGTATGAGACAAGACCAGTATATGTAAATGTCTGCTAAATAAATTGCTCAGTTCCTGTAACAATCTGTACTTACATATCTAACATCGATAAGCAGCTGACTTTCGTACATCTGAAGCTAAATCTGAAAAACAGGAAATGTTAACATTGTATTTTACACACAGTTTGTAAAGGCGCTCTGAACTTCAGGACCAAGCAAAAACAGATGTCTTTATGAACCAGAAAGTCTATAATAGGGTATCTTCCCCACTTAGGGCTGCACTTATGGAGAGAAGCAATCTCTGAATAGGAAACATAAAAACAAAGAAAAAGCGCCTCTAAGTGTAGAATTAAAAGCTGTTTAATTTCCACAAAAAGGGTTAAAAACACTTATAAGATATGTAGACTGGCAGAGCATATCATTAATATCCATGTAGGTGGTCCGGCATGAATGCAGTGGTCACTGGCATATACACATTCTTTAATCTGTGTGTGTCCAATAGCAGGGGGGTCCAGGGGATGCCAACGGGAAAACCAGCAGGGAGCTCCGAGAGAACTGACAGGCCAGCCTGCAATCACAGTCTCAAAACACGAGGATCCCGGAAGTGACGTCAGCGGCAGGAGACAGTAACCAGCAACCAGCGTAGACCACAAATAGGAAGCAAAACAGGAAGCAGTCATCAAAGAGGGACGCGTTTCGGAACATCTCATTGGTTCCTTTATCAACCTGATGACTGTATATGTATGGCACTAATTTATACTACCTGGGCGGACCTTAGGGGCGGGAATATGTAAATGGTGCGTTATCACAATATAAAGGTATAGGACAGGAGGAGAAACAGAAACAAAATCCCTATCCAAACAAAAAAAATATATGATTTCATACAGAACAACAACCAATGATCGACATTTAAAAATAAAAATAAACATAAAATGAAAATGAGAATTAATATTTTTAAACCATCTTCAATAATTCTTAAGATTAGGCATATATATATATATATATATAAGACTGAAGGGGAGGGGGTAGGGGAAAAAAGGGAGGGGCAAAAGAAGAAAGGCAATGAAGTATCGTATTTTACACACACTAGATGATTACCTATATAAAATTCCTGTATTTGTAGACTACCTATATCATTGCTTTGGAAGGCCTTGATTCCATGCTTATGCCACATATTTCTTTGGGTTGTAGTGGTACAACCGCTGTAAAATATATTTTGAGAGTAGTCAGATAAGGTAAATCTGTTATGCCCTGTATACATGGTCCTAAATTCCAACAGAAATGGTCCGATCGGATTATGTTGTCGGAATATACGATCATGTGTGGGCTCTATTGGACTTTTTCTGTCGGAAATTCTGACAGAAAAAGTTTGAGAGCTGGATCTAAAATTTTCCGACAACAAAATCTGATCGAACTTTTTCCGATCGTTTGTAGAGAATTCCGGCGGACAAAGTACTACGCATGCTCAAAATAAATTAGGGGACGAAAGCTATTGGCTACTGACCTTTACGTGGTCCCGTTGTACGGAACAAACGTCACCTCGTTCCGAACAATCGGATTTTCCAACAACTTTGTCCAACCGTGTGTATGCAACACAAGTTTCGGCCGAAATCCGTTGGAAAAAATCGGAGGGATTTTGTTGTCGGAATGTCTGACCGTGTGTACAGGGCATTACAGATCAGGTCGTAAGACTACTTTTGAAATTAAATCTGGTGTTGAAATGAATATGTATTGAAAAAGAATGTTTAAAGTGTGACTCAACAGGCTTTGCAAAATTAGGTTTAAAGGCACCAAAAAAAATCATAGTTTAACCGCTGCCAAGATTGTAAACTTGTTAGTTTTCCTATGGCAGGTACTTCTTGGTCAATGGATGTAGGAGCTGTCAGGATGCTCAGACCAGAAAAGCACATTGTAAGCCCACAAAACAGCAGTTACCATGACATTATAATTGTGGGGTAAAGCAGCAGGCAATGAGACCCAGTATTTCTAAAGCTGATCACATACCGTATGTCAAATTCTGATTGTACGATCTTCCTTAGCTCTATCAACAACTATGTAGTGGGAGGGCCTACCAAGCCACATACAGATTGAATGGACTAGATAGGACGTCATATTGTTTTGGTAAATCATAAAGAGATTATACTCCTGGTGGACAACCTGTGGCCTGGAGGCCTCATTTGACACTTTGGCATATTTTGTGTGGCCCTTGAGACCTTGCAGACATTAATCTGTATTTCCCGTTGCCCTGTTAATGCTGTTTTTACAGAATAGAATATTTTAATGATCACTTGCTGAGAGTTAAAGCTTACTTTGTGCACATTTAGTTGATAGTCCCATACTGCAGCCAAATTACAATAGCAACTGCATCATTTTTGTTAATTATGTATACATTTGCAATCAGTGTGTATTTTAGAGTTTACAGTGTTGAACTTTGTAAATTGTACCCACTTTCAAAGAAATAGTTCTACAATGACATCATTACATCACATCATTTGCACTTTGCTGTTATGTTTCTAGCAAAACTAAAAATGTGTCTTTAGGATGTGCCTCACCCTGGTCAGTGTATAGACAGGCTGTTAAGTGCTTAATAAATGAGATCCCTTGCCTTATTTTAAAACCATTGGGTAGGATTAGGTGATCTAAATGTCTCCTGTCTGCCAGCATTAGGTTATTTCATTTGGATTTCCTTATTTGATTAACAGACTGAGTGCATGCAGTTTAAACAAAAAAATTAAAAGTGTACAAATTCATTTCTCATTATTGAGTTATCCGTAATATTAGTTTGGTCAAGGTCTGGTGAAATGAATTGAAGTTGTTCAGTAAATTATGAAATAGTCCAGCACGCGCATTGATTTGGCGATGTTTTGGGGGAAAAAAAGTCATGTCGGGAACCTAATCCTTTAAACAGAGGTTATGTAAATTGGTCTAGAGGAATAATGACATGCTGCGTATGAACTGCTATCTCTGTCACTTCACAAGAATGCTATTTATTGAAAATCCTGAGGACAGTAGTTAGATCTTTCAGAGCACCAGATATCCTTATTTAATACAAAATGCAGTCTTGTAATATGTGACCTACAAATGTACTGATCTTAAAAAAAAAGAAATAATTGACATAGCTGCTGAGTACATGAAAACTTTTTAGAAACAGTGTTTAACAGGAAACCCATTTTATATCCAAAATGAGTACACCCAGAACATCCAAAAGCTAAACTCAAGTTAAAAAAAAGCCCAATATCAGTAAGAACAAACAACACAGCTTTAGCTGCAATACTGACCTTCAGTACTGGGCTGCTTTCCACTGTAATTATTTTCTGCTACTAGATGGCCTTTCAGGCTGAACAATGGACCTGCCCCATGGGGCAGCGAAATCACACAGCCTGGATTCAGAGTAACACTGCAGTGTACATACACTATGTTGTCAAAGGTATTGGGATTCCTGCCTTTACATACACATGAACTTTAATGTTATCCCAATCTGTAGGGTTCAATGTTGAGTTGGCCCACCCTTTGCAGCTATAACAGCTTCTGGGAAGGCTGTCCACAAGGTTTAGGAGTGTTTCTACAGGAATATTTGGCCATTCTTCCAGAAGCGCATTTGTGAGGTCAGAAACTGATGTTGGATGAGAAGGCCTGGCTCACATTCTCTGCTCTCATTCATCCCAAAGGTGTTCTAACAGGTTAAGGTCAGGACTCTGCGCAGGCCAGTCAAGTTCCCCAACCCCAAACTCGCTCATTCATGTCTTTATGGAGCCACGTCTTTATGGACCTCACATACAGGCATACCCCGCTTTAAGTACACTTGCTTTACAAACACTCGCGAGTATAGACATACCCGTGAGTGCACCTAAAGTACCTTGCAAGTACAGACATCCCACACCATGCAGACACAGTATGGCCTGTAAAAGGCGAGAGCCGCCCGGAGTTGTGGCCAGCGAAGAGGCCACAAGTGAAGAGGCAAAGTTCCCGCCAGCCAGCCCAGAGTTGCCCACCATACATGCCAGCCAGCCCAGAGTTGGCCGCCAGCCATGCTCACCAGCCAGCCTGGAGTTACCCGTCAGCCAGCCCAGAGTTGCTGTCTAAACGTAAATGGATTATTGTACAGTAATATACAGTACTATAAACATCACACCCTGGCCCCCCACTACAGCCCCTGACCTCCCACTACAGCCCCTGATTCCAAGAAGTGAAAAAAGATATTGCTTCACTTTAAGTACATTTTCATTTTGCATACATGCTCTGGTCCCATTGTGTACTGGGGTATGCCTGTATGCTCTTCTGCAAGAATGGTCAAACATTCCCATAGAAACACTCCTAAACCTTGTGGACAGCCTTCCCGGAAGAGTTGAAGCTGTTATAGCCACAAAGGCTGGGCCAACTCAATATTGAACCCTACAGATTAAGACGGGGATGCCATTAAAGTTCACGTGCATGTAAAGGCAGGTGTACCAATACTTTTGACAATATAGTGTATGTCATTATGTGTACTTCATTAAGTAAGGACTGCCTACCACTGGTGGAGAAGAGAAATCCCTACCGAAGAACCTTGGGAAAATGTGTATGGTTTTTCCTTTTTTGAGTGCAAAGGGCGTCTCAGAGAAGGGAGGGATTATTGTTTTAAGCAGACTTCCGCTTTAATACATTAAACACAATTGCAATCACCAGAAACACCTACTGGTGGTATAATGGGTCATGCAGCAGGGCTTACTGAATGGCAGCCTGGTTCCATGATAGGATGCCACCTTACCATCAGGACAGTGTTGTGTTCTCAACTTGGGTCAGGATGAGTTGGAACATTGTTTACCCAACATCAGTGCCAAATGTTGCAAATGCTCCTGCTGAATGGAAGTGATTCAATGCCACTAAATTGTAAATGTGTGAAAGACATTAAACCAAAAGATTTTGCATGGTTTTACAGATCCAGGGCTAAGGGTTCTTTATCACTCATTTAGCTCCAAACAATACAAACTCTGTATACATTAGAATCTATGGCTGACCATAGTGTGAGTGATGTTATAAATATATTTCCTTGCTGAAATCTTTACTTATTTTCTTCACTAAAATGTTACTACTAATTAGGAGGTTTCTTTTTTATCATTAATGATTTTCCCTACAAGCATGTCTGAAACTCTTCTGGGACCTATTTAGTACGAATTCTATTGTATCTTCTGCTATTGCTAAGACTAAGAATGTTCTAATAAGTATAGATCACAGTATTTGATCTCTGTTCTTCCAAGTGGGCTCATTTAGCTGGATACCAGAAGATTTCCTTGCTGACTTGAGGCATACATTACTTTTATCCAGTCAGAATATATTAGGTACTTTTAAGGGCAGATTCTCTCAAAACACCTTAAGCTTAACTACTTGAGTGGCTTTTATTGCCATTCCTTTTGATCCATGCAGCTACACTCACTATGCAATGACTATCAATGCGCCATTGTAAAAAAATTAACAAAATATTTAAAAAATATGAAAAAAAGTAAAAAATGTAAAAAAAAATTAAAAAATACTCTGCAGGTTGATTTTGGTTGACCATTGACCTGTATGTGCTTGCTCTTTTTTGAAAGTTAGCTAGAACTGGAAAATGGTTTGATTAAGAAAGTGCTGTCTTTTAAACATCATTCTGGAGTAAATGAAGACCCATTCTGGTTTATACAACTTATTGAAGGCATTACATGGTTGTAGAACACTATTCAGTTAGCCAAGGCAATAATCATAAATAATACTTAAATTACAACCAAGAGCAACCAGACAGAATGAAGTTTACTGATGTCAGGTGATTGAGTGAATATGAACTGTTTGGTTAATGGACTGCATTGTCATTTGAATGCGCCATAATTCTTTCAATATTATTTTTTTATATCTTTGTCTAGACAGTGCCCTAATTACTAGTTAGTCCAAGCTTATATTTTATTCAGTAATTTCTGGTGTCCTGCTTTTTTTTTTACTTACAAACCCCTAATCCCTTGATTTATTTTGTGCAGAAGTCCTCTGTCCCATATTTCATGTATACAGATGACACTGCCATAGAGTTTTTTTTGGCAAGAATCATTCTAGTTTCAGGGCTTCCCTCACCAATAAAGTGCTCAGAACAGACTTCCTGATTTCCAGAAAGATCTGGTCCTGACTTTCTCTTACCTACAAAGCCCCATTCCCTGGATTTCTTCATCGTAAACACTTCAGTCACAAAATTCCCTTGTCAACAATGGTACCATATTTCATTTATACATATGACACTGCCATAGAGGTTTTTTTTGGCAAGAATCATTCTAGTTTCAGGGTTTCCCTCACCAGTAAAGTGCTCAGAACAGACTTCCCGATTTCCAGAAAGATCTGGTCCTGACTTTCTCTTACCTACAAAGCCCCATTCCTCATCGTAAACACTTCAGTCACAGAATTTCCTTGTCAACAATGGTCCCATATTTCATTTATATAGATGACACTGCCATAAGCTTATTTTTGGCAAGAATCATTCTAGTTTCAGGGTTCCCCTCACCAATAAAGTGCTCAGAACAGACTTCCCGATTTCCAGAAAGATCTGGTCCTGACTTTCACTTACCTACAAAGCCCCATTCCCTGGATTTCTTCATCATAAACACTTCAGTCACAAAATTCCCTTGTCAACAATGGTCCCATATTTCATTTATACAGATGACACTGCCATAAGCTTATTTTTGGCAAGAATCATTCTAGTTTCAGGGCTTCCCCTACCGATAAAGTCCCCAGAACAATCTTGCTGATTTCCAAAAAGTTCAGAATCGGACTTTGTCTTATCTACAAAGCACCCGTCCCTGGATTTCCTTATCTCAAACTCCTCACTCGCAGAATTCTCATGTCAAGAAAGGTCCCAGCCCCAAAGTTTCTCTTAGCTAGGGAGCCTCCAATATTAGACTTTTCTTAACCAGAAAGTTTCCATTACATGTTTTCCTTCTCCACAAGTACCTGGTCCCAGAATTTACTTAAAACATATGAGCTTAGTCCCAGGTTTAGTGGAGGCTTACCTTCATTTAAACAGAAAATAAGGGTTTTCTTACAGGATTTCCTGTATGCAGAAAGCACCAAGCCCCAGTTTTTTTTTCCCCATTTCCAAAAATATCCTATTTCCAAGTTTATACTTTTTCCCCCTTTAAATGCAGAAACACCTCATTAACAGGTTTCCCTCAGCTACAAATTAATCAGTGATAGACTTTCTTTTGACCAGGAATGTTCCCGTTTTAGTATTTCCCTTATACAGTAGCTCCAGTCCCCTGCAGGCTACCGCAGTCATAAAATGCTGAACAGTAATGGTATTAAGAGAACTGTAGGTTTTATGATCCTCTTAAGCCTATACAAGTGAGAACACAGTAATGATGCTATTACTCTGACCAGTCACTGTCTTAGGCTGGAAATTAAATAATGTGTTAAATAATTTGAAAGATTATACTACTGGCATCTGTATATGCAAGAAGTAGGCTCTATGAATCTGATTATATCTGGCATCTGCAAGGAGTGCAAAAAGTGTGTGTACTATTTTTTATCTCTTTACCCATACCATTGTGTTAAATGATATATTGATTTTCTTCTGACCCTTTCAATTTCCCACCAGCCTATGTGCAGTTTATGTGCTACTGTCTTTTTACAAAGGACCTTGTGCCTTTCCATGTGGTGATTTATGTAAAGCTTCTCTATGCTTACATCTTCGTGTGTAAAGTGGCATCAATAGTGTCTACACATTTCTTTAGTTACTTTCCAGAGCTCTTGCTAAGCACTAATATCCAGAGTGAACTAAGAATCCGTCACCTAGGACAGTGTTTGACCCTGCTCCTTTGTCTTTCCAATGCAGCGTGATTGGCCCATCATTGCGATGGATGGCCTTACTGAATTACCTTACCTTACCTTACTGATGGCCTTACCTTCTTTCAATGGGAAGAGCTTTTTTGCACCCTAGAACATCAGTTAGGAGGAGATTTGTAGGCTCCATTTTAAATCTGTAGTAAATCTGTAGTAATATCCACAGAGAAATGAGTGAGAACAGGTGTAAAATAATTTAAAGAATGTGTTGTACTGTATATACTATTCAACAATATAAATAAATATTATAGCAGGTAAAAGTAAAAATAAATAAAAATAAATTTTCTAAGCTAATTATCTAATATGTATCCACTATATTGAAAGGCATTCTTGGTGATCAAATCTTTGTATACATCGGTATTACAGAAAAACTATTAAATGTAAGGTTTAATAAACTAAAATATTATTTCTATTATTTTTTTCTGAAAAAAGTATGCCCTTCCATGCGTTCTGAAATCCACCGAAAAATCCTTTATTAGCTGTGCCCAACAGAGTTGTCAGAAAATGTTTAATTTAATCTTAATATGCTTATGCTGGCCATACAACAGTAGAATTGTGTTAAAAAAATTGAGTTTTCGCAACAGTCATTCAATTTTGCAATGGCTGCAATGGTGAAGTAAAATTGAAGAAAGTTTGAAGGAGCAGGATGGAAACGTTTAGAAAGATTTTCTAAATGTGAAGGAGGTTTTCATGTGGGACAATTAAATATATCTGGAAACTGGGATTCCATTCAGATAGCAGGTTTGGATGAAACTTTAAGGCCTTTCAAACAAAATTAGTTGACTAATGCAGGCCATACATGGTCGAATTTCGAACCAATTTTCTTTTCAAAATCTGAATTTTTTGTTTTTGTGATCCGATGGTGCCACCATTGATTTTCAAAATTTGGCCGACCAAGCCTTAAAATTCAAACTTCTTTTCTCTCTGTAAATTTTCTTTTCTTACTATATTTTTGTACGATTCTCCCATCATTGATTAGAAAATAGTTTGTTTTTCAAAAGATTTCCAACATATCCGATTCCTCAAATTTGATTTCCGCACAAAAATTCTTAGATACGATTTTCCAAAGAAAATTCTTTTGAAATTCGAACCGTGTATGGCCGGCATAAAAGAGGGAAAGAAAGAATATTCTGATAAATGATTTTTCTATGAATGTGTGAATGAAAATACATCCATGTGTGGCATACAGTTTCATTTTTTAAGTGTAACGTCTGTCTTTTAAATACATTCACAGTTAAAAAAAAGAACTCAACAATTGTCTCCACCCACTATAATGTTCTTCAATTTTGAATGGTGTTCAATACCTAAGAAGCAAAAAACCAGGAATATAATAAACCACAAATATATCATCAGACAGATTAATAATTATTTTGCAAGCAACATGTCACACACATTAGAGTGTTGTAAAAAATTTTGATTTCATGCCAAATTAGGACCATGTGATCCATTTTATCGCCCCATTTGATCCTCAATATTGGCTATCATTTGCCCAAGCATAGTTTAATTATATAGCCTTTTGTAGATTCATTTTGAAGTTTCTCTTCTTCTGCACTATTGCGGTTCATCATTTTAGCCTCTTCTTGTGTTTTTGCTTTCAAAGAATTTGTTTTTCCCTTCACATTATTCTTTATTTATGCATTTTTTCTAATTTCACCAAAAAAGTCAGGTTTAGGATAACAACAGTACAGTCCACAGTCATAATAGAGATCACGTTCATACAAAGTATTTCACAGTCCATAATTCTCTCACATCATTCTTACTTTCTTATAAATCTATTTTAATTATTTTAGCAAAACCTAGTAAGGAATGGAGTCTGCTTTGCAGGATATGTAAAGATTGATGTTTTCATGTTTCTTAAACTTTAAATAATCTTCTGACTTCTCTCAACATCCCATAAATCCTCTTCTTTCTTTGGTTCTCTTGCTTAATGTAGCCATAAATATCAAAAGGTAGACAGACGAGAGAAACAAAATTAGGAAAAAGTCATCACTATTTGTGACTTCTGAGGCTTGGTGGTGACCCTCTATCCTTTTTCCTTAGGCATGGGCTCCCACAGGTGCCACTATGGTAATTACAGCTCTTAAGATGTTCTTCATTACCAATAGTTAATTTCAATTCTGCCTTCAAGTCTTATCACCTGTAAAACAGAGAGATTATACTTACCTGGTCTGGCAACTGTTTAGGGACCTATACCTGTGCTGCAGAGCTACGCTGCTTGAAGTATCTTCACATTTCACATCCAGGGGTGTTGAATCCCTGTATCCCATTCCCACACTCCGTGGTTCCTTCTACCAGCCTCAAAGTCACTGCAGTGTCATGTGTTCAACAGGGTGGAGGCTAGTTACAAATAGCACCTAGCCTTGTTCATTTTTAAACTTCACTTACAATAAATAGGTAGTTCTACATGCCAAATTACAGTGCTCTCCTTCCTTCCTGTTCCTCCTTCTGATCTATCCATCAGAATCTTTTTTTTTTTTTTACTACCTGGCTAGCAGGTTAAATGATGATTTAGTGACCCATCTTGTTGTGAGACATCAAGGCATAATTTAAAGCTGAGTTTCAGGAATTCATCAGCTTTGCAAATGTACAGGCACACTATGAGTTAAATCCAATTAGGTGTATGCCACCTCCAGGACTTATCTCTATTACTTATTTGTGGCAGTTTTTTTGCACCTCTGGAGGATATGCTCTGGCTGCGAGAGGAAAGAAACACACAGAGCAGCTGCCCATTCACAGAAGCCTTTGTATTTTTTGAATGAGCTCACATAATACAAAGGTCTCTGTGCATCAGCAAAAAGAGGGGGGGGGGGTGGGCATAGCAGTTCCAGCGTCTCTGCTCTTGAAGGAACTGAGACCTTAGTGTGCACCTGTCAGAGCTCCAGAAGTTATCTTCTTTAAGCACAGTAAACCATGTCAGATGTGAATAATAAAGTTAAATCTAAGGCAGCATGCACCTCGTTGGACTTAACTCATGATATGCCTGCAGTTTTTACAAAGTAGCTGGAATTCAGCTTTAACCTCTTCACGCCTGTACGCATATAAGCGGCCTCTCAGCCAGTGGGCATTAACACCTGAGAGGCCGCATTTATGCGTACCAGAATGTAAACAGAATTGTGCCAAGAGCGTGCACCCAGTGCTCTGGCACACTTACCGGTGGCTAACAGAAAGCTCCCAATCTCTACTTGCGATTGGGAGCTTTATGATCATGTGATCTCTGCCTGTTAGATCTGCTCTCAAATGAAGATAGCAGCACATTTCTGCTGCTCAGCAGGGCCTTGCAATGTTCATCTACCTAAAAAATATTTTATCATGAAGAGAGGCAGCTGTGATTTTTTTAGCAGTTTCAGGAAGAGTGCCCTCTTTTCATTCACAAACAAAGAGAAACCAGAGAAGTATTCTGTTGTCAGAGTTCAGCACCCTGTAAGGATGTGTTTCAAGTGCTGTAATAAGCTTTCTCCCTCTCACATGTACATGAAGACTGGAAATGTTGACTTCATATGGAAGAAATCTGATTGTCTGAAACAGGCAGTGTTCCTAGACGCACACGTGTGGGCCTAACCTTTTCACACATACTTCCTCAGAAGGGGGGTAGTAAAAAAGTAGGATTACTCAGCCAACTACATTCCCAACCATAAATCATATATACAGTACTATTTATTAAAGGACCTGTTAACTTAAATTGCAAACTGACTTTGCTATACTAGGAATCTGTTCATCCAGACTTTGCATAATATACATTCCTGACATGTCACAGCATACAGCAACAGGATACATTTTCAGAGGAGCTCCCCTTTAATCTTTACAAAACAGTCCTTGAGCTCTGGAGCAGCAACTTTTACCCAAATAATATTTTCTAAGATCTCAGGCACCCATGTGCATAAAGCCTTACTGACCATGTCAGAAGATGACAACTATCACAAATACTGTGCTCACTCTTCAGTTACATAAAACTGACATAAACTGTAAGATTTCTTTAGTTAAGCTCTGCAGGCTGGGCAAGAAAATCTGATTGATTCACCCACCCACGCTAAATAGTGTGAATGGCAGAATCTCCCCTGGCAGCTAATTGTGGCAGCCAGATATCAGAATACCCAAACAGTAGCTGCATCTAATTGGAGACGCAGTTTGGCTAACAATTTTCCATCTGGCTCTTTCGATTTTCAGATCCAAGGATGTCAGGTTGGAAAGTGCCAACAGAGCCACCCACAGTTCAAAAATGTCCTCTTTGTATGGCCAGCTTAAGTTTCAAGCGTGCTGTACACCAGGAGATTCTCATACTTAACATAAAAGTCAGATGGATGAACCGTGACTATGTGGGCACATCGTAAACCGTAAATCAAATTTTTTTAAGATGAAGCTTAGTGGGCTAATGCAGCCTGTAGATTGTTATATGGCTTGGATACTCCAGCAGGGAGATCAACCTGCCATATTCTATTTTCCTTCCCACCTTTGCATATTACAGTACCTCCTGTTACATTCTGTATAATATATTTCATTGATTTACTCCTCATGACATACAAATCCTTAAATCCCAATCCCCAAAAATGTAAAGAGCTAGTCCTCCATCAGTTGATTGGATTGGTAAGATTCTGACAGGTTAAATCCCATACCAATGTTTTTAATATTTTTTATATTCTTTGTGCCACAACCTTACATTACATTACATCACAACTAGGGATGAGCTTCGTGTTCGAGTCGAACGTACGTTCGACTCGAACATTGGCTGTTCGTGCGTTCGGCGAATTCCGAACGTTTTGGCGAGCCATGATTGGCATCCTGCCTGTGGCCAATCATAGCTCAGGCTGTGTAGTGCACGCCCCACACTATATAAGGCCGCCTTTGAGGCGGCCTCGTGTAGTGTGTTACTTAGCATCTGAAGCAGTGGGTGTTCTGTGTACCTTCAACACAGTACACACCAATCGTTTTTGGCTGATTTCCTATCTTGCTGCTGTGTAGTGGTTGTTGTCTGTGCCCTGACTGCAGTATACACCACTATATTCACCTCACCTATATAGCTAGTGATCTAGCTTTAACCACTTAACAACTGCCCATTGCCGATTAATGGCTTCAGGGGGGTTGTTTAACTCTGAGAGGCCGTTAATTAACGGCCTCCCAGAATTCTGCTCTCGCGTGCCCCGAGGTGTGCGCACTCGAGAGCATCCGTGACCGCCGGGTCGCATCACGGATCACGGTAAACGGCCGCCATGAGTGATTGCTCCGTTAAATGACGGAGTGATCACTTGGAAACAAACCGGCGTCATGTTATGACGCCTGTTCCTCCCTCCCCTCTCTGTACCGATCGGTACAGCGGAGGGGAAAGAGATCGGTGTCAGCAGCGATGTGGGCTGCATCTGCAGTGCCCACATCGCTGCTCACCGAATTTAACCCCTCAATTCTCTGCCAATACTCTGCAATACCAGTGCATACTCTGCAGTACCCTGCCATTACTCTGCAGTACCCCCCATTACTCTGCAGTAACCCCCATTACTCTGCAGTACCCCCCAATACTCTGCAGTACCCGCCATTACTCTGCAGTACCCGCCATTACTCTGCAGTACCCCCAATACTCTGCAGTACCCCCAATACTCTGCAGTACCCTGCCATTACTCTGCAGTGCAGTACCCTGCCATTACTCTGCAGTACCCCCCATTACTCTGCAGTAACCCCCATTACTCTGCAGTACCCCCAATACTCTGCAGTACCCTGCCATTACTCTGTAGTACCCCCCAATACTCTGCAGTACCCTGCTATTACTCTGTAGTACCCCGCCAATACTCTGTAATACCCTGCCATAAATTGCCATACCCAGCCATACTCAGAGATACCCAGCCATACTCGGTGATACCCTGAAATACCCAGCCATAGACGCCCCCCACCCCTCACCGCCCTCCGGTGCTTCTACCAACTCGCCAGTACGATCAAAGCCAGAATCTTTTTTTTATTTTTTATTTCAGGCTTCCCAGCCTAGAGGTGAGATGTGGGGTCATATTGACCCCCCAGATTTCACTGTAAAGAGGACCTGTCACCCCATATTCCTATTACAAGGGATGTTTACATTTCTTGTAATAGGAATAAAAGTGATCAAAAATATATTTTTGGGGGAAAAAATGTCAAACTAAAATAAATAAAGTAAAATGAACAATAAAAAAATAAAATAAAAATTAAAGCGCCCATGTCCCCATGTGCTCGCATGTGCCACACATGTGAGGTATCGCCGAGAATGTTAGAGCGAGAGCAATAATTCTAGTCCTAGACCTCCTCTGCAACTCAAAACATGTAACCAGTAAAAAAAAAAAAATTAAAGTGTCGCCTATGGGGATTTTTTAAGTAGCGACGTTTGGCGCCATTCCACGGGCATGTGCAATTTTGAAGAGTGACATGTTTGATATCTATTTACTCAGCATAACTTCATCTTTCACTTTATGCAAACATTGGGCTAACAAGTGGTTAATAATAGAGCTTGCAGTCAGTAGTGTTAGGAGATGCGTGCTGTCTGCATGCTCTGTACCCAGTACATACCGCTATAATATAGGGCAGGCCCCTACTTTCAAACATCCAACTTACAAACATCTCCTACTTGCAAACGCAAGGAGACAGCAGCAAGTGAGATGAAAAAAGATGGACGACAAAACAAATTATACAGGGGTGATAACCCTTCCCTATGTTTTCCAAAAAGCTTAAAGATAGTTTTTTTGACTGGAGCTACACTTTAAAAATGTACCGGTTGAAAATGACAAACAGATTCAACTTAACACAACAAACCTACACAGTCCCTGTCTTGTTTGCACCGCCTGTATACTGCTGTTCTGAGTATATAGCGCCTGGGGGCCACACGCATTTCCTTTTTTTAATATGGGTACGGGGTTCCCCTTAATATGCGTACAAGACCCAAATAGGCTGGTAATGGGCAGGGAGAGCTACCCATGCCATGTTTCTCAATGATTTTCAACCATATTGCAGGAACCAGATATAACATTAAAACCGCAAGCAGTTTTAAATGGTGTTATTTCCGTTTAATGTCATTTTGTGCAGGGACTGTTCTAAACACGGGAAACACGTGGCACTTCACAGGCATACTACAGACACCCCCCAGGCACCATATTTAAAGGAATGTTTCACTTTTTTTTTTCACTTTAATCGTCATTAAAATCAGTGCTCCCGCCAAAATGGCCGTTTTTAAAACTTTTTTTTGCAGTGACCCATGTCCCCTAAAACAGGAGGCAGGTCCCCAAACCCTTTTTAGGACACTATCTTGCATATTAGCCGTTAAAATTAGCACTTTCCAATTCGAACGTTCGAGTCCCATAGACTTCAATGGGGTTCTAACGTTCGTACCGAACGCGGGGGTCGTTCGCAAGTTCTGGTGCGAACCAAACCGGGGGGTGTTCGGCTCATCCCTAATCACAACACCAACATTTGCCTAAAGCTAAAATATCTGTTTTTGTGTACTAATACAATTACCCCGTGCATGGATATCTTGTGTCCCAAAAGCCTACTCTGTTTATGTTTTGGTGAATTGGTCTGCTTTTTTAATTGATTGGAGTGGGTTTAAGTGTCCAAGTTTTCACTGTAGAATAGTAACATGCGTTTCAATCTATATATTGATTTTTGTGCATGGTGCGATAGTTAAATGGAAAAAACATTGGTTCTCCGTATAGAAGTGCCTGAAAGTATATAGATTGTTGGAAAAAGTGCAAGGGAAAGCAGTAAAATATTTATACAGTATATATATATATAGCAGGAATATATATACTATTTCTGTGTATTTTGATTTCTCTGTAAGTAAAATTGATCACATTGATCAATACATTCTATATAACATCTCTGTTTGCCTACTTATCAGACACTCAGAGACAAAGCATGCAATAAACGTTATCAGGGCTTTTTATTCCTTTCAAAAGGTTAATATATTTACAAAATATCACTGTTTGCCTGTTGGCCTTTAAACAACAATCAGCAACTTATTGTCTCCCATATATTCAAATGTAGTGAGTATTCCAGCCATCTGTCAGAGGAATTGAATAAATGATTGGCTACTCATATGTGGAACAAACATGATTTCTTATTGTTTTCGTGTTTTGCCCTATGCACTGATGTTAAAGCAGACCTTCAGTCATTTTTTCACCTTTCTATCTATTAAATCTGCTACGCTTGTTGTTTTACTTTGAATAGTAAAACGTTTTTTTTTTGTCAGTAAATATCTTATACAGCCCACTTCCTGTTTGTTGTCTGGACAATAGTCTAGGAATATGACATCATGCACAGCTGTCTCTCAAACTCTCGTGAGAATTTGCCAGGAAGGAAGGGGGCGGGGGAGTCATAAAATGGCCAATGCAAGCTGCAGAGCTGGAGGTGTGCCTCTGTGTGTCTGTGTAAATCCAGGAAGTGAACAGGCAGCCACTTTAGCTGCCCACAATTAAAATGGCTGCAGCCAGACTTAGTGGAGGGAGATTTCTGCAGCATATTTGGCAAGTACAGAATCGTAAACTAATATGCAAAGTGGTTGGAGGAAAGCTTTGGAATGGCAAAGATGTTTTTATTACAAATTATGTGAGCAGCCTGCAGTTCTTCTTATTATATTCTTAATATTGTACTAAAATGTGCTTTAAGATTGGATGGGAAACATGTTCATTTTTTACATTGCAATGTATTATAGCATGGCAAAGCAATAATGTTTGATTAAAAAAAAAAAATGTGGTGCATAAGGTTTTAGACGAGTAGACTTTCCTTGATGCATAACAAAATGTGCAAATTTTGTAAAATTTTCATAAATTTTAGCTTGGGGCTTCTGAGTTTCCTAAAATGTTTGTAAACCCCAACAATAAACTTCTCTTTGCTACTCATTGTTCTGTTAAATATACCATTGGAAGAGTCTAATTAGCCATTCTAGTTCTTGGACTAAAAAATAATAGTCTCTACGAGTTAGTTAGTCCACAAAAAATGTTTTGTGTTGTCATCCCACAAGAGGACTTAGATGCTGAATGCATTTCAGGCAGATCGAAGGGTATTTTTCAGTCCTTGCCCGGTCTTTGGGATATAACATGGGGAAATGTGAAATGGATTGCAGACGTTTTTTTAATTTTGCCTTTACAAACACTTTAATAATGAAGGCTTACGAACAAAATAGGAAAGAGAAGCTATACAATGAATTCTTAATACTGAATTTGTTTGTTAAAATAAAGCTGGCCATAGATGGATCGAATTCCAATCCATATATGGCTTATCCTGCCCAAGAGGAGTCTGTCTAATGATTGACTCCTCCCGAACAGAACTGTTGGTCAATTTTCGTTCGATCAGTGCATGCAGCTAATCATCTGCAGTGCTGATCAGTGTATTCTGACAGCGGAGGAGTCCCGCTGTCCGAATACAATAGTGCAACTGGAAGTATTTCTTCATTCACCTTGAATGTGCTGGCCTAAATAAAAAAAACTGATCAATGTATGGCCAGCTTTAGGATCATACATTTAGACTAGAACTACACCTCCTAATATTACTAAAGTAGAATGTTTAATTATTGATTACTACAGATTCTGATTAAACAATAATTGAAACAGTGAAATGGATGGTTTAATTCAACGGGAATTATTTTATTTGCCTGCATGGTATATTTTATTGGCAAGATAAACTCTTACAAAAAGGTTTCTGCCTTTCTGTGCATTCAGCAAACAAGCTTTGGTATGGTAAAGCAATTAAAAAAAATATCCATTTAAGTCTGTTTTTCTTATATCTTCTCCAGTCTTAAAGTGAACATATTGTATCAGTGACTTCATAAGTCTACATGAATAAATCCCTGCCATGTCACAATATACAGCATCATTATAATTTGATAATAAGCGTACCATTAATAATTAAAAAGCAGATCTTAAACTCCAGACAAGTTACTAAACCAAGGCTCTGAGAACCTCTTGGGAGGATGACGTCATCAGTTTGCTGGAGGCAGGAGAAAACATTTCCTTATCTTTTCTTCCTACTTACTTGCTTAGACTGTAAATTGTAGATTTCTGGAAGCGGTAGGGAGTCAACATGTTTTTATACTGCCAATAATATAAAGAATTCTATACAGATACCAGGATTTAACTGATTTGCCTACTATGGGTCAGCATTGAAGGCCAGGTGGTAGATGCTAATCCTACATGTTGCCTAAACAAAGATGATACCATCTGTTTAGGGGAGTACTGTAATATCTTTGAGCGGTAAATAAACATACACATTACTTAGTAGGCATGCATGTAACATAAAATAATAGAGCTGAGACTAGGTCCACTTTAAAAAGGACTATCCACTTAGATTGCTATTGATGCAGTGAATGTCGCCACCCTAGGTGATTGCAATCTTGTAGATCTTGACTATTTGGAACTGCAATCAGGTAAGATATTGGAATTTATTATTAGACTTCATGTGTTTTCTGAAAATAATACATTGTATTAGAAATATACTGTAAAGCTGGACATGCAGCAGCAGGGGCCGGCCATACTTCGATCCATATATGGGCTAGCTGGTTGTAAATAAGTCAATCTATCAATTGACTTGTGTACAACCAGCCTGTTGTTTTTTTTCCCATTAAATCAGTGCCAACAACTATATCCGGCAACAAAGATCATTTTATTCTGCCAGCTGGTAAGGTTCCTCGTTGGCAGAATACAACAGGAGTCATTCCCCCATCCATATTGAGTGGTTGACGAAAAAAATAAAATAATCATGTATTACCTGTCTAAATATTCTGAAAAATAACATGGTCAGTTTAGAAAATGGAGTCTGATATTTCATAAAAAAGATTTGAGCGTTAACCCTAAGTGTTGGTACAATATTCTTCTGAGTTGCCGAAAGCCAGGTACTTCTTCTAAGACCTTATCAAGTTACCCCTTCGAGATTCTAGTAAAACCGTAAACAGAGCATGAAATGTCCTCCCTAAGAGTCAATAATGCTTTAGAGCGTTAAGAGAAACCTTAGCCAACACCTCTTGAGGGACCCCCACTTTGTAATAGGACTGCCGAGATCATTCCATCAAGTCTCACAACCACCTTTCATTGGACAGGTAAAAAATTGGAGTCCATCGCCTTTTTTTTTGTCTTTCTAGATTCTGGCATTCCAGCAGTAGTAGAAACATCATCAAAGACTTCTATTTCAATGTTAAAGTAGAACAGCAGATAGCGTAAAGGAGGGTTATAACCCCTTTCAGGGTTTTTTTGCCACCTCTGTCTCATTTGGAAGATTTCCCTTTACTTCCTGTCCCAAATTGAAGAAATCCCTGGTTGTCACTAGGGTCACCAGAACTAGTGTTCCCATTGGACGAATTCCCCTCTTTTCCTGTTCTGCGGATAACCCATAATTTAGGATTTTCTTCCACTTCATTTATTTTTACTATTGATGATGGCACACATGACATATAAAAAGGGTAAATTACCCTAACAGGGGCACAGACAGCATGAACAATCTGACAGGGGTTATTATCCCTCTCTACTCTGCCCAAAACAAAACATTATTAAAAAATGCTTTGGCTTTAGTGATACTTCCATTCAAAAATGGATGGTATGGTGGAGAATAGAGCCATATCCCCTTTCTTACTGTATGAAAGCATTGTAGAATAACGAGGAGAAAAATGCAGTAAATCGTTACCGACTGCTTTACTACACTGCATTGCATGCAAAACAGTTTGTGAAGCATTTTCTTTCCAGCATCTGGAGTGTGTTATTTTCATTGAGAATTCCAACATAGGTCCATTACAAATATATTAAAGAAATCACAGCAACATTATTCTAGATTTGTCAGATTCCATACTGAGCCACTAACTGGGAAATATAGCATTGTGCAGGTTTGTTATTGATGTGCTGTCCCATTCAGTTTCTGGTGAATCAGCTGTTACTCCCTCTTACCACATCAAGTTAATGCATTTTAGGGGTCACACTTTATGTGAGTCACATCTCAGTGCTCTCTGAGGTCGCTAGTTCAAACTTTAATTAGGCAGCCGTGGATCTTTAATATATGGCCCCACAAACCTGTTAAAGGAAATCTATTTCTTGGGACTAAAAGAAATCAGTATTGATAAAGCTCATTTGCTCTTATGATTTGCTTGGTCAGCGAAGTTTACCAACAAGTAACAGCGTTTATGTAATTACTAGACCCATTTATGGTTTTTATGTGCAGCATTGTAATTAGCATTTTTAAAATAATCTATATGTACGGTAATTAAAACTAGGTTCATGTAAGAAATGCAAACCAGGGTACTTATAGTACAGATTATAAATTATTGTTATGTTTAATAAACATATAAAGTCTAATAGAATTTTTGGAGTAAAGATTTTATAAAAATCAACCTCCAATTAAGCTGAATAAGGAAATTTTGCTTTGGTTGCTCATAGATAGTAGATCCTATGGACAGCTATGATTACTGGTTAGAGAAACTGCTGGGTGGTGTTACCATCTAGGCTGACCATCTCGAATTAGTAAGTTATGCATAGTAAATAATAACCAAGTTAAATAACTCCAGGTTCCCATGCAGAGATTTAAATTCTTCAATCATGATTAGTGTTTTGGTAAGTTACCTTTTAAAAGCTTATGAGTAAAAGGAAACAAAGCAAGTTGACACAGTTTTGGATTTGTTGGAAATTGACACTTTATCGAACTTCAAAGAGTCATGCAATCCATGAATTACATTTGCCTTGATCCTTGAACTTTGTGAACCTCAACAGCTGAGACAGATCTGCTTGCATATATTCAGTCAAAACAAATATATAATTTATCAGATATTGACAAATTGCTAATTTTTCTGATTTATTAATCAATACTGATTAATTATACAGTAATAAGTTACTAATAATGTTAGCAAACGTGATGTCAGTTTCCAGTTGTGAAAAGCACATCTACAGGTTTCTCGAATGCCTTCCTCAACCCTGGTATGATGGCATGAGCTCTTTAAAGCCTGGTACACATGGGCCGAATATCGGCTGGTATCGGGTGGTTCAACAGAAATTGGCCAACATATGGCCTGTGTGTATGCCAGCCTGTCTGACAGAAGCCGGCTGAACAGCTGTAAAATGGGCATGCTGAAATCCAGCATCTGATTGCCATCTGATCTCCTCCCGAGCTCCTCCATTTTTTTTTCCATTCAGCCCACTGGGTTGATAGTGTTTACCAGGCATTACACTGTAGGTAAACAAGCACAGCAGCTACCTACTTTCAGCAGTTTGTGAACTCTTATGTTTACATGAGTGCACTGCAACATGATAAAGCATAAGTTATGGCTCTTTGCATTAAAAACTGTATCAAACGTATGGGGCAGAAGACTTACCTCTTTGTGCCTTTGGGGCATTAAGTGATTCTTAACGTAAGCTAGTCATACACAATTGGAATTTGGTTAGTTTGATTTTCTAATGGTTAATGGAGAAAGATCAACAATCTTTTTTTCCCAATATGGTAAGAAAAAGGTGAAGGATGGAAACTTTCCTTGTTTCTTAACTGAACAAACAAAATTTGAATGGTCAATGTTCTAATTGTGTGATATGCACGTTTTCCTATACAGTATATGTAATGTAATGCATTGATATGATCTTAATGCTGCTGTCTGATGCGCATAAAGAGCGTAGGTTTAATTTTTCTAAAATGTACCTACAGGATGGCAGATGTGCCAATGTGGTTGTTGGAAATAGACAGAAGTCGGGGGAAGCCATGTCAGATAGTTCAGGAACTATCCACAGGAATGTGAATTGTTGGCGTTACAGCATATGAAGTATCCACCTTTGTCATGTTTTCTTTCCTCTGTAACTACCAAAGCCTTGTTTAAATTTAAACTGACAAAAAAGGGCTTTGTGTTACGTGTAATGAACAATTCTGTTTGCTGATATGAATGAGGTCAGGCTATAGATTGCTGTAATAATCTAGCATAATAGGGCAAGCCTTCAGTGACTTTCTAGTTTCTTAGAAAGCTAACAATCCACCTGGGAGGAAATCTCTGTTTTTCTTTCCTAATGTGTCAGGACATATTTTCACAAGGATTCTGCTATACCATGGTGTAAAATGGAATTAATTTTGACAAAGAACTGGGAACATATTATCTTGACAGTTGCATCAGAGGAAATCTCGGCAAGTTGTAACCATTCTGTCCTGCTAAGCAGTTCTGATGGCATCTGCACAACATGCTGATCACAATATCAATTATCTTCCAGAAATGGCTTTAGTGTACATATAGATTTTTTCTGAATACCATGTTGAGTCAAAATTGGTAACTTTGTATACCTCAGGTGTTATTGCCAGTTGCAGTATCCTCTTTTTGTTAAATATATGTATATTTTCTGTGCAACATGGATGCAGCTATAAAACAGATTGCAGGTAAGCAACAGATGAAAGAATACCCTTCATACTCCAAACCAGGACTGGTCGAGCCTACTGCACACACTTCTGTACACTGGGAAGCTCCTAAAGGCTCTTCTGAAAGACTCCAAGGTGAAAAATAATGTGCAGGGATACTTTGACTGCTGAGACTTGCTGTAGAGCATTCACCCAGGGTAAATAAGCAATTGACATGTGGCATCAGTAGTAATCAGAAAATTCTACAGATTGGGAGCCTCATCACGCATGCCTGCATGCTCAAATGGTCTATTTTAGCATGCAGGCTGGTGTTCATTTTATGTGACATTGGGGAGTAGTGCCTCTTGACTTTTTAAAAAAATTTATTGAAAAATGGCATTTCATTAATGTCTATCTACAACAGCGGGTGCAGTACCCGGTGTTAACATCAGGCCAGCTCCATTGTATTACAGAAAAATGCAGCATTTATTTATCTCATGTCAATTTACCCGGCGCTTTACATATACATTGTACATTCACATCAGTACCTGCCCTCAAGGAGCTTACAATATAAGGTGCCTAACTCACATTTATACACATACTAGGGCCTACCGTCATATCTTTGGAGTGTGGGAGGAAACCAGAGAACCTGGAGAAAACCCATGCTGGCATAGGGAGATCATGAAACCTCCAGGCAGGTTGTGCCATGGTTGGGATTTTAACCAATGACCCTAGTGTTGCTGGATAGGAGTGCTAACCAATTAGCCACTGTGCTGCCCATCTCTACTTTTATTTTTTATTGCACTGCCTTCCATGTCATACTAACATTGTGGTGTGCACAGGACACGTGTGGTGACTGGTAATAATCTGGAGCAGAAAAACACCAGTCAATAGGGGTCTGTTTATAAATCATTGATTGGATGAATGTGACAACCTTTTGTCCAAGCTGGACACATTTTCCCTGGATTTATTCCAATACTATGATTTACTAGGATTATCAGCTCCATCCAGTCCGTAAAATGCAGGATATGTTTTTCTGAAATAATTCAATCAGAATATATACCACATTTTGGCCACTAGATGGAGCTGAAAATCATAGTATTAAAAAAAAAAATGTGCAGCCTGGGTGAATGCCTATGACGTTCGTCCAATTAATTTATAAATAGACCTCCCAGATAGCAAGCAATGAAAGTGCTTTAAGTTTTGTTTTTTTGTTGCACAATAGCAGAAAGTCCACATTACATGACTCAAGGTCAACTTTCTTTGCAAACATTCTGCAAGTCTGCTGCAGGTTCTGATTAACCCCCCTGACGGTATTCCCGAGTCTGACTCGGGGTGGATTTTTTATACCAAGAGCGGTATCCCCGAGTCAGACTCGGGACTGCATCGCTGGATCCAGGAGGAGGTTTACTTACCTTCTCCCTCGGATCCAGCGTTGTCTCCCCGCTGTACGAGCGAGCCGTGTCTCGCTCGATGCATTACATCGCCGATCTCCGTGCCCTGCGAGCATTGCGACGCACGGGGACGGAGATCGGCGCCAAATTCAAAAAGTGAAACAAACAGTAAACATACAGTATAATGTAATCTTACAGATTACATTGCTGTATGTAAATATTTCACATCCCCGTTGTCCCTAGTGGTCTGCCCAGTGTCCTGCATGCAGTTTTATATAATAAAAACTGTTCTTTATGCCTGGAAACTGGAGATTGTCCATAGCAACCAAAACTGTCACTGTACATCAAAAATGATTTTAGACCAGCTAGAAAACAGCGATAATAAATTAGAATCACTCGCAGAATTGAGCGATAGCGATTTGTGGGGAGATCCGTCATCAAATACTGAAAAGTAATGACAGTGACAATTCTGCAACTGAGCAAATTTCAGTGTTTTTGATTTGATAAAATTATTGAATAATTTTTATTATTGTTATATTATTATTTGGTACAATTTTTTATAATTATTTATTATATTATAATTTATGATTTAATTTTTCAAACTTTATCATACCCGGGATGTCTGCTAGACTCTGGTTTGGACAGATTTAAGAGAGTTATTCCTAAGAATTACAGGACTACAATATAAAACGCCAAATTTTCATGCAAAATAATGGTACCGCTTTTAGCACCTAAAATCCGAAATAATCGTACCGCCAGGGAGGTTAAGTTATGTTGTGCAATAGTCCTCCCACCACAGGGGTCACTGTGGCTGAATTTGCATGCTGTAGACTTTTAGAGCTCTTGCTGTAGAGTAGACTCACCTCTGCAGCTTTGCTCTTGCTAGAGACTTGCCACACACATTTTCTAAAATTGGAAAAGTGTCAACTAGAACTTGTGTTTTAAGTGCTCTGCAAGTGTAGAACTTGCCAGAGAAATGTGCAGCAAGTTAACAGACTTACAATTCAACACTGCCACAAATTAGTGGCAAGTTTTCCTTGTTATCTGGGATAGAGTGTACTTGTCCTAACGGACACCGGTGTTTAATAGGTTATCATGTGCTGCCATTGCTGACCTCCCCTTTTAAAATACTAATCTCTTAAACTCCTTGAGTGGTTTCAATACTTTATGTCACTGAACCAGAACAAATATGCATAAGAAAAGCTCCATCTTCGTTGAACACATGCTTCTTTTGGTAATTAGTGAAATTTAGTGTTGTAAGAAGGTCAGCAGGACAACTTTGTCAAGAAAATGGGTCAAACACACTCCTTGCTTTATAATTGGACAATGAAGTAACAGAAACATACTACTGTGATTATCCATCACTGTGGTCTCTCCTCCTTGCAGTGTGTTCACTGCTAGCACATGTGTATATTGCAGAGTTTGATTGACTCTTAGTGTTGGTCCTCTGTCTCTGCTGCTGTGCAAGTGATAACAGGAAGTTTAACCAAGACCAATGCAAGTATTTATACTTGTTGCATTTCACATATATTTAGGGCCCATTTACACAGGTCCATTGCGTTGCAGTGTGTTACCCTCCACACATGCGGTATTTCTTACTGCAGTACAACACAGGTTTCAGTGGATCTGCAACATTTGTTTTTCTTACAGAATTGCAAAAAACACACAGGTGGCTCCTATCTGTGCTTTGTGGTGCTCTAAAACTCAGGTGTGGTGTTGTCCCCTCCCAGTAGCAGAAGTTTACTAACACAATGATGTACAGACAACTGCTGTCTTTACGTCATTGGGACTCTTGATGGAGCTTGTGATTGGAAAGTGAACTTTTGCTACTGGGAATTTAGTATGGCAGTGCCAATACTCACTTCAGTACTTGCCCTGGTTGGCCGCAATACTGTTTGGAGTGCACCATTCATTTGTATTTTTGGTGTTGTGCACTGACTAGGTGCGTTGTGTTGCCATTCAAAATTAATGACACCATACTTAATTACAGTATATGCAATATTATGTGATTAGAGCCTAAATTATATATTCATTCTAAGCCCTTGTACACACGGTTGGACATTCCGACAACCAAATCCATTGGATTTTGTCCGACAGATTTTGTTGCATACACACGGTCGGACAAAGTTGTCGGAAAATCTGATCGTTCAGAATGTGATGATGTTATTTCGTTACGACGGGACTATGTTCAGGCTAGTAGCCAATAGCTTTTGTTGAGGAATTTGATCTGAGCATGCGTGCCACTTTGTCCGATCGGAATTATCTACAAACGATCGGACAAAGTCAGATCGGATCATGTTGTCAGAAAATTTTACAGCCCAGCTCTAAAACTTTGTTGGTCGGATATTCAGACGGAAACAGTCCGATGGAGCCTACACATGGTCGGATTATCTGACAACGCGGTCTGACATTTTACGTCGGAATGTCCGACCGTGTGTACAAGGGCTTAGTTGCAGTAAAGATTTGCATGCTGCTTGTATTCTATTCTGGTACTTTGCAATATCTATATAAAAGCTGTCTTTCTGGAAGCACTGCATAATACCCATGGCAAAATGAAATAATCTATAGCCCATAGCTAATAGTCAAGTTCTCACATTTTTAGTTAAAGGTATAAATTAATTTGATTCCTTTCTGCTGACAAACCTATGCTTACTTTCACGCAGTTTTGCTAATGAGAACCTCCACTGCCAACTGATTGCTGTGGACTAATGTCCCTGGAAAATAAGAGCAGCATATAGTGGTCTCCATGAACATATTCATTTATTCTAATATATTGGAGCACAGCATTATACAGGTAGCTCTAATCCTACACAGATAAATAAGCCCAGCTGTTTCCATCTCGCTTTTGCTTCTGTGATAGCCTAATACTGTAGGTAATTCTATATATTAGGATTAATGTGTTTCTAGAGCTGAATTAAAGGCAGTGTATGGAAAGAATGTGTGGGAGGAAGGACAAGTAGCGGGTCTTTTGTCTAGGCTTTGTGCTGTACTCGCTGCTAAACCTACCTTTTGTAGTCCTGGTGAGTTGCCTCTCTACAGTCGCAATCAATCAGGCTTCATTTATTCATAGCAGTATAAGATCTCTGCAAAACTGAAGTTCATAATGTGCATGAAAACGTATATATATATATATATATATATATATATATATATATCATACAGTATGTGTGTATATAATGGGGTTGATTTACTAATACTGGAGAGTGCAAAATCTGGTGCAGCTCTACATAGAAACCAATCCGCCTGCAGGTTTTTTTGTCAAAGTTTAATTGAACAAGCTGACGTTAGAAGCTGATTTACTACCATGCACAGCTACATCAGATTTTACACTCTGCCGTTTTAGTAAATTAACCCCAATGTATTAATTCCATTAAAGCAAACCTTTACCTGGATCTTAAAAAGCATTTAAAAGAATACACACACACACACACATATATATATATATATATATATATATATATATATATATATATATATATTAGCTTTTTTTTTTATCTCAATTCTTTCTCCCTTCGCTTTCTGGCATTTTTTTGCACTGATTTTCCAATGATGCACAGAAAGTCCCGCACATGCATATTTAGTACTCTGCAGAAGATCCTATTTGCGTACATGTTGCCATTCCCTCCCCAAGATCCTACAGTATAAAGATGACATCTCCCTGGAAGGCACTGGTGACATAGCCTTACCAGGGGGCATCTGTGAGGCTTTGGCTTTGTCCCCAGTGCCTCAATCAACCAGGAAGTGAAAATAACTTGTATTAAAGTAACTGAATAATTATTTGATTTACAAAATTTGTTTCAGATCTTTTTGGGAGCTGCATGCACCAGGGATTTTTAGCGTAGATGGGGAAAGGTCCGCTTTAATGTTGGATAAGATATTTTAATTTGAATCACATAATACCACCTGTCTCTTACAGACCTTAAATACCATAAGGGTCCTTTCACACGGGGCGGATCAGTTCTGATCCGCCCCGTGGATGTCCGTTTGCTCAGCGGGGATCACTCCGCCGATCCCCGCTGAGCAGGGAGATGACAGGTCTGTCTCTGCACACTGCGCAGGGACGGACCTGTCACAGCGCCGCTCTCCCCTATGGGAGATCGGATGACGACGGACCGCAGTGCCCGTCGTCATCCGATCCGATCCGCAGGCGGATGGAAAAATAGCTTTTTCCTCCGTCACACTTTTTTGGATCGGAGCGGGTCGGATGTCAGCGGACATGTCACCGCTGACATCCGACGCTCCATAGAGCTCTATGGAGCACCCGTTCAGGTCCGCCTGAAAAACTGACAGGCGGGCCTGAACGGCACGTTGGTGTGAAAGAGGCCTTACATGGCTGCTGTTGTTCTTACTAATTAGCATGGTGCTTGCCAGCAGGATACCATTGCAGCTTGCTACTTTTTATCCCCTATTAACTGCCTACTTGGTTTCTGCATTAACAGTTTTTTGCTCACAAAAAGTCTATAGAGAGACAGCAAGCTATAGGACTATAGGCAAGCTAGCTGGAAGAATCTTAAAGTATGCCAGATGGTAACATTAGGTACACATCAGTCAAACAAATGGATAATATGGAGATAGGGCAGGGGTGTGAAAGGCAGCAGTAAGCTGTTGAGTCTAAGGACCCAAAGCAACTCTGCACTGTGGGCCACAGAACATGGAAATAGAGCACTTTTTAAACTACATTTTACCGTTGACAGACATGTTTTTGCATCCTTTATCACCCTTTTTGTTAAACATTCACTACATTAGGTCCATTTTGATCAAGACCTGAAGTCTGAATGCTTAAAGTAGTTGGAAACACTCACATATACACAGTGAAGTGAACAGCCTCGGGTGATAAACAAAGATTAAACCGGTGGCTCCGGTAAGCGGCGGAGGGCCCCTCTCCTGCCACCGATAAAAGTGATCTAGCGGCAAATCTGCTGCAGAGACCACTTTTATCTTGAATCAGGCCGCCCACTGAAGAAGAGGAAACTGAGGTTATGGTAGCTAGCTGCTACCATAACAATGGTATTCTTTTTCAAAGTAGCAACGTAAAATGAAGGCGGGCGGTCCATAAGTGGTTAAAGCCTAGATGGATTGAAATTCAGGGGATTCCTGCTGAACCTGGCTGCGTTTCAATTCATGTATGTGCAGGCTGGTTGTACTTTAGTCAATTAATTGATCAATGTCAGTACAGCCAGCCTGTCTGATTTTTCTCATGCGATCACTGCCAGTGGCCATAGCCACAAGCAGTGATCATTGATGGCGGAGAAACCTCCCAATTTCAGAATACAATTGCTGCATGGGAAGGTCTTCCCCATCAACACTATGCATGCTGATGGAGGAATCAAGCAATTTTCTTTCCTTCAAACCATGGTTGAAGGAAATAAAATTAGACAACGTATAACCTGCCTAACTCTAGGGAAGTGATGGTGAACCTTGGCACCCCTGATGTTTTGGAGCTACATTTCCAATAATGCTAAACTACACTGCATAGTGCATGAGCACCATGGGAAATGTAGTTCCAAAACATCTGGGGTGTCAAGGTTGGCCATCACTAATCTAGGGGATGAGGAATAAGGTGTAATATTTACCTTACTCCTCGTTCCAGCGGGCTCCTTCTGTCTGTGCAACTGGTTCCCCAGAGCCTCTTCTAAAAGATGCTGGATCAATGTCTATGAGCCAGAGCGAGAAGGAATGTAAGTATTACACTTTATACCTCACCCCCTAGAATTAATAAGCATTTAACCCTTGCAGTGCATGTGTGTGTGGACAGGGGATAGTACTACAGGGATCGTTTCTTTGTGATTCCTGAAGTTGTAGTGCTCTGTCTTTAGAATGTCTCTTAAATTGCATGCATTGAATTTCATAAAAAAATAACAAATTTATTTAATTAGCCTGCGTTTCATAGAAAGAAACAATGCACAACATAATCTCATATGTGCAGCCTAAGACAAGTCGGTGGTTTTCAATCACAAGATTGTTATATTGCTTAAGAATTGTTTTAAACATTTTATAAGCATTACATACTTATATTCATATGAGAGAAAAACAAGAATTTTCTAGAAACAGGAGCAATAGCTGCATTATATGCGGCAAAAGATAATTCTTTATAGATGTAAATAGAACTTCATGAAGTCATAATATACTGGAGAATATCTCTAGGCAACAATTGATATCAGTTAATGTAGTGATATTGTAATCCAGGAAACAGAGCGGCTATGTACGATCACAAAACAGCTTAATGTTTTCTGTAACATTGTCTAAATACAAGAGGCCTGTGTATTCTTACTTGAATATTGGTGTTCTTTATTAATTCTTTCCAGATATGTGTAATCCAACATAAAACATCTCCTATACTTTGCCTCTGTGCAGGAGATTCCTGTAATAAAGACCGGTCAGTGCTCCTCTCTCTTCTTGTGCAGAGTGAATGGTCTTGCACCCGCCCCCTCATGTCCTTTTCTGCAGGAAACCTGTAGTGGGCAGGCCTGCTGGAGCTAGGGTTGCCACCTCATCCCTTTAAACCCGAACGCATATGAAATACATAGGTTCTGAGGCAAATTTATTTCAGATAAGGCACTAAGTGAATTTAATTACCACCTTAATCAGCCACAGAATGTGTGTAATTAGTATGTGTTAGATTTCTAGAGATGATGTGTCAAACCTAGGTGGAGCCCTCTATCACAGCTCTTCTATCTGCACAGGTTATGTACAGCACAGTAATCAAACCACTTTTCATTTTAGTATTATTTAGTTTAGTAACCACTTCAATACAGGGCATTTTCACCCCCTTCCTGCCCAGGCCAATTTTCAGGTTTCAGCTCTGTAACATTTTGAATGACAGTTGCGTGGTTGCGCGACATTCTACCCAAATTAAATTTTGATAATTTTTTCCCCACACATAGAGCTTTCTTTTGGCGGTATTTGATCACCTATGTGGTTTTTATTTTTTGCACTACAAACAAAAAAAGACTGACAATTTTGGAAAAAATACAATATATTAAACTTTTTGCTATAATAAATATCCCAATTAAAAAAATATGTATTCTTCTACATATTTTTGGTAAAAAAATCGCAATAAGCATATATTGATTGGATTGTGCAAAAGTTATAGCTCCTACAAAATAGGTTATTGATTTATGCCATTTTATTTTTATTATTTTTTACTAGTAATGGCGGCGATCTGTGATTTTTATTGGGAGTGTGACATTGTGACGGATACATCGGACACTTTTCACACTATTTTGGGACCATTGACAATTATGTAATCAGAAATATGCACTAATTACTGTGTAAATGTCACTGGCAGGGAAGGGGTTAACATTAGGTGCGATCAGGGGGTTAAATGTGTTACCTAGGGAGTGGTTATAACTGTGGGGGGGGGGGTGGGACTGACTAGGGAAGGAGACTGATCGGTTTTCCTATATACTAGGAACACACGATCCGTCTTCTCTCCCCTGACAGGACGTGGATCTGTGTGTCTACATTCCTGCTCTGTGGCGAGCAATCGTGGGTGTCCGGCCGACATCGTGGCCACCGGGCACAAGCATTGGCTCCCGAGTGGCACGGCAGGCCGTGTGCCCCCTACAATGCCAGGAAGCTGAGGACGTCATATGACGCTTTCCCAGGATGGCAGAGTCACTCTGTGAGGGCGTCATATTACAAAGGCTAGTTTCTTCTATTTGATGTGAAGCTCTACCTACTTTTTATTGTAAGTAATATACTGTATATAACAAAATTAAATTGTGTTCTGTATGAACTTAAAAAAGACAAGACAGTTACACACCAATAACATTTTCAACATCAACGCTTTATTCCAGCAAAAACCTTGGCCCCTTCCCAGAGACCTACCATCATGACGTGTTTCACCACTTCAGGCTTAGTTGGCTTCTTTTCAGTCAGCAACGGGGGGGGGAGGGGCAGAGAAACCTTTATGCCTAGTGACTTTTAACTGTCACTTTTAACTGTATATTAACTTGGAGTTTAAGTAAACCAACTACAATTAAATAATGCCAGCATGCATTATAAAAAATGTATATGCCCTAAAACCCAAATAAGAAAGGGATTTTTTTAACGACTACAGTAGCTTCAGAGTAACCTTTTTTTGGTAGCTCTCACATTTGCAGAACCTGGAAATCAATCTATTGCAAATTAGATGATTGCCAGCAAAAGGTTAATCACAGGCTTCTGAGCGATTAAAAAAAAACCCTATGTAACTTAGGTCTGGTGTGTACACAGGCCTCTTATGCTTCCTGGTAAATGAACAGCTGTTTCTAATGAACAAACTATTGTTCTTTGTAAGGTAAGTAGCTATTTTATTGGTTTGGTTAAGGCATTATTCTGCAAACAGGTGACAGCTTTATTTACTTGCCTATACAAACTGCACACAGCATGAATTCAATAAAAGACACAGTAAGATGCATGAAGAAGGAATTATTTGAGAGGTTTTTTGTATTTATTGTTTTTTCAATGCAGAGTTGCAGTAGCCTCTAAAAATGTATCACACTGTCAACTTGTAGTCAATAACGTGTGAACAGGGAGCAGTGCTGACTTAAGGCAATGCGTCTTATGCTGCAGATGCTTCCTCCTGGCTTTCCAGCTTAGAAGAGAAAATTTGATGGTAGACCTTTTTTTTCTTATAGCCACAGGTGTAGAGAATACAACATGAGCTTTATCCTGTCAGAAGCTCTGAACCCCAAGCCATGGAATTCATTTTATGAAAAGTCATGTCTGTCAGCCACCTCTTACACATTCTCTAGGCTTGAGCTCATACTGGGGAAGACAGCTGGGCAATAGCATACTGATTTTTTAAAGAAGAAATGTCCAAGTGTAGATGAATAGAATACTGTGCAATGGCAATGTCTACTATGCTCTAAATCAGGTGTAGGGAACGTCGGCTCCCAAGCTGTTTTAAAACTACAAGTCCCATGAGACATTGCAAGACCCTAACAATCACAGGCCTGACTCCTAGAGGCAGAGGCATGATGGGATTTGTAGTTTCAAAACAGCTGGAGAGCTGAGGTTCCCTACCCCTGCTCTAAATAATACAGTGTTTCAGCAATGCTTTATAAAGTGTTTTTACTCTATATACAACACCCACAAAACATCACACACAACACTTAAAACACATCAGAAAGGCTAGCTCATAAAAAAAACTTGCAATTTAGACCTGTAGCATGTGGCATCCAATCATGTTTAATTTAATTACATGCCTTGGGAAATGAAATTGGGAATCAGATAGATTAAAGTGCACAGCACTAGTTAGTGGTTGAAAATTATCATCACAATGAGTCTTATATTTAATTTTCACTTTTAAAGGTCACTCATTGGTTGTTCTCTCTTGACCCAAAGCACTTTTGCCATTCTCTTTGACTTTCATAATCCAATGAAGTATCATAGACTTTCTATTCCAAGCAATTCACCTGTTGTAGGTAGGCTATGTTACTGTTTTCTAGGCTTGTGCAATTCGTTTCGTAACGAATCGAAATTTGGCCGAATTTTGCATCTTTCGGACATTCGGATGCATCCAAATGTCCGAATAAAAAAATAACGAATAACAACGAATACGAAAGAAATATAACGAATGAATTCGAATGAAATCGACAAGATTTGGTAATTCTTTAAAGATCTAATGAAACAAAAGGTCAGCTCAAAGTAAATCTTACAGTCCAATCAGCTGATTACTTTTGTGCCGGAGGATGGATTACTGGCAAAATGCATTCCTGAGAACTGAGTTAGAAGGGTGTTGTATTGTATTTGAGCCGAGGAGAAGAGACTTTGTCATTGTGTTTGTTAAAAGATTCAATAAACAAACGACTTTCCAAACTACGAATCATTATCATGAATGTCTATACATACATAAATAGCAAATTTCAACGAATACGAATGAATGAATTTGACACTCTACGAATAATAACAAATTATCCGAAAAGGTATTAATGTAACAAAACGAATATAACAGAACGAAATGATGTATTTTACCAATGACAATGAACTGAAACTAAACAAAATTTTCCATTGTGCACAAGTCTACTGCTTTCCATGTAGCCATGGGACTTTTGCACTAAGCTCCGTACACCTTTCACTAGGACTATTGTGCAAAAACTGAAATAAGATGTGTCATGACTTTTTCAACATTTTCTCTAAGCCCTTGTACATACACGGTCGGAGAATCCGTCGGAATGTGTCCTATCAGACCGTGTCGTCGGATAATCCGACTGTGTGTGGTATGCATCGGACTGATTCCGTCGGAATATCCGTCGGACCCAATTTTCCAACATGTTGGAAATATTTCCCGACCAACTGGTTCGATCGGACATACTCCGATCATGTGTAGAGAATTTTGATCGGACCAAGTACCACGCATGCTCAGATCAAATTCCTACATCAAAGCTATTGGCTACTAGCCTGAACATAGTCCCATCGTAACGAAATTACGTCATCACGTTCTGAATGATCGGATTTTTTGACAACTTTGTCCGACCGTGTGTATGCAACAGTTTTGGACAAGATCCGACGGACAAAATCCGACGGATTTGGTTGTCGAAATCTCCGACCGTGTGTACAGGGGCTTAGAAACATATAGAACTGTGCATGATAATATGTGGAGTTCAGCACCTTAAATATGGAGCTTAGTACAAAGGTTCCAAAGGCATTCTGAAAGCACCTGTTTTAACTTACCTTAAATAAATCATTATAACATCTAGTTGGTTTATTCCATGAACGCACTTTTAGGTCTCTGTAACATAAAGTATAATTTGTGGGTTAGGGAAATGTCAAAATAGTTGTATAACTGCATTATTATAGGCTAAGGGGTCCTACCAGTAAGCTTTGATCATTTTCTCCTTTTCCAGACTTTCCATACAGCGCAGGCTTTTTTATTGGTGTATTTGTTAATCAGAATGTGTGCTTTATGATACTTTTTTTTTCAAACACCACGACTGATTTACTGGTAATAAAATGAGCCTTTTCTTGGCAAATTTAAAATTCTCTGTCATTTAATTTAATAGCACAGATGGTCAGGCAGTAGGCAAAAGCCAATTTCATTCTGTTGGACAAGGAAGGAGGAGAGGCATATATACTATTACGGCTATACTTCTAGTGACAGGAGCATGGCTGTAACAAAGAAATAAAAACCAATGTTCTCAAAAAGAACTTCAGTGACTTACTGCCTTCCTGTTATTGGATCTTGGCTAACGTCCCCTACTAGAGGATCATAAAAGCAGCTGTGCCCTTTTTCCTTTCCTTTTATTTAGGGAAGTTCAAAATGGCATATAAATCTAAGCATCTAAAGTAGAACGAGACAAAATGGTTTGAAATTATATTTTTTTTCACATTCTCAAACATTGTGGGAATTGCTCACATTCTTAATCATTCTAACAAATTGTTTGCTAATTTTTTTCTTTCTTTTCTTAAATTAATTTTGTGTGTTAAATTTTGTTATGAATTGGGTACAATTGTAAATAATTTTTACAAATCTGCATTTTTTTTATAGTATTCCAAAATGAAATATCATTCCTATCTATGATTATAAATACATATACAGACTTTTTTATTTTATAATCTGCACTGGTTCACCATGCTTTTAGAGAATTGATTGTATATCAATTAATAATGAGTTATAAGAGTCATATTTGGTGAGGGCAGGGATTTATCTTGTGAAGTTTTAAATTATTTATAATTTAGACAACTTGTGTTATTATTAGCTTTCCTTAGTTAAAGTGTTTGTTACCTCTGCATTTCATATTCCTGATATGTGCCTACTGCACCATCTACTTTCATAGTTTCATAGTTTCATAGTTAGTTAGGTTGAATAAAGACACCAGTCCATCCAGTTCAACCTGAGTGAGTGTCTACAATTGTCCCTATCCCTGTACATTGCACACTCATGTTGGTCCCTACCCTCAAGGAGCCCACAATCCAAGGTCCCCATTCATATCCTAGGGCCAATTTTGAACAGAAGCCAATTTACCTACCTGCATGTCTTTGGATAGTGGGAGGAAACCGGAGTACCCGGAGGAAACCCATGCAGGCACAGGGAGAACATGCAAACTCCAGGCAGGTAGTGTCGTGGTTGGGATTTGAACCAGTGACCCTTCTTACTGCTAGGTGAGAGTGCTAACCACTACACCACTGTGCCGCCCTGTACCACTGTGTACTTGTATGAAAAAATATCCTGTTTTCTTTGTATTGATTTCTTTGTGTGAAATCCCTGGTGTTCTTACCAGTCCTTCTGCTTTCCTATTAGCAACTGGCCACACTAAGCAGGAGAGCACAGCATGGTCAGTTCTCTGGCTGTTGCTCCCTAATAAATAGACTTGTTCTGACAACCACCCTGCACAGCCATTCACTGCAAAGCTCAGCGTGCTGCTGCTTCTCCTCCCCCAGCTCTTATGCAGCTGAGAACAGAGGGGATGTGATCACTTATAAAAAAGGGGAAAAAAAGGTATTTATAATGTTTTTCCCCATATCTATACACAAAGGTGTTTCCTTTCATTTCTATTTTAAACTAAATGGGTTGTTTTACAAGGTGATCATTTACAATCACTTACTGTAATTTTCTAAAAAAAATGTGGTCACAATACTCTAATAGGTCTAGTTTCCTATGGACTCTGAGCCCAGAAAGGTATTGTATGTTGTTGTATATAAAGTATTATACACCCTAATAGGCGTAATTCATTGTAGTTGTTTTGATTTGCACATTTACCAAAAACAAAGCTTAAATATTATAAAATTAAGTTCAACAGAAACTAGAGATTATTATTGCAAATCACTCATATTACTATCCAAGACAAATTAACAGGTCTGCTTTATTGCCCTCTTCCCAGCAGCACATACTCGCTTTTCCTTCAATCCCTGCCATTTTTTTTTCAAGTGCCCTCAAGTCTCTCCATGTTACAATGTTGAAGCTTGCTAACTGGACCAGTGCTGTCATATAGGGACAAGGAAAGTTTATATGCAGAGCTAACTTTCTTATGTTGGCCATACACTAATAGCTAACAGCATGAATGGATGAGTTTTGTCAGCAACCATAAACCATGCTATTAAAATCACACCTTTAATGAAATAGCAAAAAAGAACACAGTTCAGGAACGAGTCAAAAACTGAAGCCAAGGTTTGGATGCCAGAACAGGTAATCAGAAGAGACGGGGTCAGGAAGCCAGAAATCAGCATAGTAAGGAGCCAAAGCAGGAACAGGTATTGGAATTGAAGTCAGTCAGGCCAGGTCACACACAAGAACACAGACAGGAACACACTGGGTATCGTTGACCATGCAAGGGTGACAAGAGAATGAGCTAAGCTGCTTAAATAGTCAAAAAGGGCTGGCTGTAGGCTGGACTAATGAGGCAGGTTAATGTTAACCAGGTGAGTCACTGTGGAAACAATGAGTGGTTGGCAATTAACCAACAGCTGAGCAGCTCTGAACATTTAAAGAAAAGAGCTGCCCGTAAGTAGCAGAAGCCTGTGCCAGAAGTCTCCTATGCGAGGCTGCTGTATTCTCACACTCACTGCCAGCTGTCAGAATGCTGAACAGTTTTTCGCTTGGTTCCTTTTATTTTTCAGTCTAAGGGTATAAGAAGAGAGGGGGCTGACAGAGTCACCCATTAAGAGAAATTTGGTCAGTTATTATGTAACAGGATGGAAAGTTGGTTAAATGCTGGCAGTGAGGCTAGCATCAAACACATGCCTGAAACTTATTTTAAGGCATCAAAGTGAAGTACAATGCTTTTTTCCAGAGAAAATTGCAGTGAGCTGCTTACTGTCTTTTTACCTTGGTTCATTTTTTCTGTTCGTTTGTTTTACCGATTCCCTAAGTGTTCTTAAGGTGGAATATTTAGAGCATATTTCTGCCCCCCTTTACAGCTCATTTTTAAATGTCACCAGATAATTAAATAGGTTGAAAATGGCCTTCAAACTAGCATAAACTAACTATTATGTACTTGAAGAATGTCACTGTGAAATGAGTGTTCCTTTGGTGCTAATCTTGGATAAAATCACTGTAGCGTCGAGGCCTAGGGTGTCGTTCAATCTGTGCTCAGTGGCCTACTTTTTGGACACTGTAAAATGTGCAAGGCATGGCATACTTTTATTTAGGTTCATTGCCAATATTTATTTTTCTATTTAACACTGTTTTGACAGTAATTGTAGAAAAGAAAGCAATAACTATGAGTATATTAGTAAACCACTGAATCAAAATTACTTCCATTATGTAATAATCTGCACACAACATGTATCTGAATGCTAGGCAAATAATACTACTTTTCTAAATTCCCAATGTCTTTTATTAAATATGAAAAGGTTCCCTCAATATATGTATGTTATTTTGCTCAACCACCAGGTATAAGGTAGTTATCCTGAAACTGATAAATGAGCTTAGTATAAAAATAACGTGACATTAGTCATTCTGTTTTATATCAAAATCTCACAGACATATCTTTTCTTGACCACTGTAGGGAGATAAATCTCATTTTATGTTAAAATAAATGAACACTAAAGCAACAAGAATGGCTGCGGTAAATCAAAGAAGCTTAGAACTCTACAGATATAGGCCAATGAGTGGTTCAACTCATCAAGATTGCTTTTTACAGAAAACAAACTGTAAAGCCTCATACACATGACCAAAAAAACGTGGACTTTTGCCCGAAGGGCGTTGATCCAAACTTGTCTTGCATACACACAGCACACAATTGTTGGCAAACAAACACGAACGTACTAATGTATTACAGGGTTTTTCGGCTCTTTCCCGCCACTCTTTGGGCTCCTTTTGCTAATTTCATGTTAGTAGAAATTTGGTGAGTGTTGATTCCCGCTTTTCATTTTGCGCCTTTCATTTCGTGCTTTTCAGTTTGCGATTATCATTTAGTGTTTTTCAGTTTGCAATTTTCATTTCGTGCTTTTCAGTTCGTTTCTGAATGGCCATTCGTCAACCAGACATGTTGCGGAATCGGAGGAGATAATGTGTTATTTATTATTGGCCTTGGAGTTATTGCTTTGACCCAAGTCCAGTCCAGGAACAGGAGGAGGAGTTCTTGGACCAAAAATTGGTTGCTTTATTAATCGTGATCAATTATGTCATATGCCTTTGCTGAGGGAGCTCCAGGAGAATAATCCAGATGTTTTTTGGAATTATCTCCGAATGACGGGGCCCTGCTTTCACCAACTCTTGGCATTGTTGACCCCCTATATTAAGAAGCAGGACACATGCATGAGGCTTTTATTTCAATTTTTAGTTGAATAATAATGACTTGATTTGTTATATTTTTGGATGCATAAAATGTACTTTTCAGTTAAAGCGGTTCTTCACCCTAAAGGGGAAGTTCCGCTAATCTTATCCCTCCCCCCCTCCGGTGCCACAATCGGCACCTTTCAGGGGGGAGGGGGGTGCAGTTACCTGGATAATCCAGGTAACTGCACCCACTTCCGGCCAGACCGCCGCAGACCCCCGCAGACGCTCCGCCCCCCCCCCCCCCGTTGTGTTCTGGGAAACACACAGTTCCCAGAGACACAGCGGGGGACCATAAGAGACGCGCAGCGCGACTCGCGCATGCGCAGTAGGGAACCGGGCAGTGAAGCCGTCATGATTCACTTCCCGATTCCCTGACAGAGGATGGCGGCGGTGGCAGCAGCGAGACGAGCGATCGCTCGTCATCTGCCGCCGACATCGCTGGAACCTGGGACAGGTAAGTGTGATTTTATTAAAAGTCAGCAGCTGCAATATTAGTAGCTGCTGGCTTTTAATATTTTTTTTTTAGGTGCAGCTCCTCTTTAAGTTGGCAGATAGCATGTCTAATTTTATTTGTTTTCTTTGTTTAATGCATAATAAAAAAAAATTGCACAGAATAATACTTGGCTATGTGTTTTACTTCAAATAATAGTTTGGGAGTAGGCAGTTACATTTAAAAAAATACAATGTGAAATTGATAAGGGACACCAATATAGTTATATCTTTGATCTTAAAAACGACAGGATAATGGTGTTGGGGTATCTTGCCCAAATAAAAAAAGCATAATAGTATTATTCTTGATATCACTAGAAAAAAAAGCCTTTGAAAATTTGATTGCAATAACTCCATCAGTATCGCCAGCAATGCAGCTTCATCATTATCCCATTAAAGAAGAAGAGAGTTGTGCTCTGCATTTTAAGATTTCATAATTTTCCATGTCACAAATGTTCATTCTCCATTCCGAACGCTAGTTTACAAGACTGACCGCTTCTGGCTCGTCCTTGCTTCCGAGCATACATGTTTGTACTTTGGACTTTTGTCTGACGGACTTGTGTACACATGCTCGGAAAATCCGACAACAAACATTTGTCCATGGAAAATGTTAAAACCTGCTATCCAAAATGTGTCCGTGGTAAATCTGACAACAATTGTCCGATGGACACATTCGCCATCATAAAATCCGATCGTGTGAACAAGGCTTAAGGTTTAACAAGTTGTTTTGAGGCAGGCTGGATGTATTTAGCTGATTTAAACTGTGAGTTCATTTGATCTTTAAATTTGGCATTTACATTTCTATTATCTATTTACACACAAAAAGAGCATAATTGGATTCTGTAGGTGTAGAGAAGTCCCAGGCCACATTTGTTTTTAATCCCTGATTTTAAAGCTGAGTTCCACCCAAAAGGGGAAGCTCTGCTTGTTTACCTCCTCCCCCTCTGCTGCCACATTTGGCCTTTCATTAGGAAGCGGGTACCTGGATTTGACAGGTACCCCCTCCCACTTCCTGCTGATCTTGGCAGGGCAAACACAATTGGACAATCGCCCCCCCTCCTCCGCAATAGGGAACCGGCTATGAACCCTTAGCGAAGATGGCAGGAGAAGCTCCCGAGAGCCAATTGAAAAATTGGCTCGGATAAAGACAATCCTGGATTCGTAGACAGGTAAGTGTCTTAGTATTAAAAGTCATCAGCTACAGTATTTATAGCTACTGGCTTTTATTTTTTGGAGCTTTAAAGAACCCAGCACACACATGTAGACTGTCAAGTTATAAAAAAAAATGTTGCATTTTTCCCTTCCCAAAATAGCTTTCCTGTGTATCAAGCCACAGTGAGGACATTGTCCATCATCATTGCAATACATCCTATTTGAGGCCTGTTGACTTATATCATAACTATTATTCTTTTATTAAAAAGGCTCTTATGCTGATACACCTATTATAGACCTGAGTACAAAGAACTCTGAACTCTTTGATATTTATCCAGTAGTTTCCTCTTGACAACAGGACAATGTAAATTCTTTGTCTAGGATGATGTTTATTATGTCATACTGATGTACTGTAACCTGTTTCTTGAAGCAGTGCTGTCTCTAACAAAACCGTGTCACGTGAGCGCCATGGGACATGTCTAATGAACATAGCATGTAGCTGCAGACTTAAATTATTAAGCATGAAGAAACGCAGTTTATAAGTGAAAAAAGCTTTCATACGCATTCAAAGAATTATGTTTTAGCACTACCTTTGAACAGAGGTGAGCATTTGCATCTGCAGTTAAAATTATGACTGAAAGGAAGCAATGGGTATTCCAATTCCTATTTCCTGCTTGATTATGTAATGCTTCTTGACTATAGTAATGCAGTAGAGGACCATTATTATTATACTACAGTAGTAGTGTAGGGGCTGATGAACGGGACCATTGAGTGTGGTGGGAGGGCAGACATTCGACACTCCCAAATGCTTTGTTGGCTGAAGACTTTATTGGAGCTTGTACTGAGAGTAAAGTTGGGACTTGCCATCACCTTCCCTGGGAAAAAGGTAGTCCACACGGCAGGTTTCTTAAAATCTGACCTGCAGCCAGGTTTATTTTTAAAGGTTGCACAAAAATAACATAAACAAAAACGGAAAATAAATCCTTGCTATCCAGAACATGTTCAGATTCCTAACTCATGGGTGCAGGGCTTCTCCCAGTCACCCAAAAAACAACGATTATGCAAACCTTTTCCCTTACAAAGCAGCTCTCTCAGGTATTTGGCTTCCTGAGTCCCAGGCCAAGAGCAACTCTTTGCTCCAGTCCTGCTTTATACCATCTGTTAGTGGACACAAGTGGACCACAAAATCTGGTCCAGAACCAAACCTGCCAAGGTGGCTGGTAAAACCCACCATAGATCTCAGCAAATGAACACATGCGAGGTGAAATATAATGTCCATCAATTAACTTGCCCTTCATAGTGTCACTATATATATATATATATATATATATATATATATATATATATATATATATATATATATATAATAATATAGCATATAAAATTGCGACACAACTCATATTGTAACTGAACGTTATTAAAAAAGTAACTTTCCTTTTCAATCTGCAGCTGTCATTTTCTGTAAAATGCAATGCAATATGCCAACCTGGAGGAGTTCTGCACACAGATGGTATACAGAAAGCGTGAACGTGTGATTGACTTACTGATTTTTCTAGAAATTTGCCCTCAGAAAAGTAATAGAGGGGAAATCTTTCAATAGGCACACTAGTTGTGGTGACCCGGGGGTCTCCAAGGAATCCCTTTAGGTGGCAGGTATTTTATCTCACTTCCTGTTTTGGCTATGGGACAGGAAGTGAAGGAAAATCTCCCCAATGGGACGCAGATGGTAAAAAATAAACTGACAGGGGTTATACCCCTCCATTACTCTATCCAAAAAGAAAAAAACGTTTTGTCTATAGTTCTTCTTTAAGGTTCATGAATTCAATAAACATTGCGCCTTTTGTACAAGGCCAGCATACCTTTCCTCTTTTCGTATCAACGACCCAGTCTGGATCCAATTTATTTAGAAGTTCAGACATCAAAGGAAAGCATTTGGTATGTATTGCTAATGCCCACTGAATGCTCTCCAACCCAACTGGCAGCTGATCAGATTGGCTTTAGGATGTGTATACTGTCCTTTGTTCTACGTAGTAGGTAGTGAGTAGGAGGTAAATAAATATTAGTCTAATGAGCTGATAGCTGAAAGCATATGTGAACTTATTGAATTGACATTGTCTGTTGAGTTTATCCCTAAAAAGTTTTATTCTCCATAAACTAATACGGATTTTGGCACTTCAGCATCAGTTCCTCTTACTTGCTTAGCAGCAATAGGATATTTAGTTTAAACAGCAACATTAAAAAGCAGATGCTTTTCAACTATTTGGGGAGCATGATAGAGCATTCTGGGTTGTTTCCTCTTTGTTTTTACTCCAGAAAATTGCATCATTATCTGGAAATGCTTAACAAATAGTTAAAAGGCATCTGCTCATGTTGGGTAGCTCCACCGCTACATCTGTTGTATGGGGAGGATTTACAAAAGTCAAGCTTCAAACATATAATCATGTGCAGTCAAAAAAATGGACTTCTGTCTTTTAAATTGAAAGTTTGAAGCAAATAAAGTTTTACCACCCCGTGAAGTCAATTAACCACCTTATGGCCAAAGCAAATGTTGTATTCTTAATATACCTTTTCCATGATATGATATACTATGGAGAATGCCATCAGCCAATCACATTATGATCTTTGCACCACTTTTAGTAATATCATAACTTTGGAGTCAGTTTAATGATCCACCATACTGAAAGTACCCACTGACATGCTAAGCTACCCCCAGATGGACAACCAACAAGGTAACACACCTTCTTTCATTATGATATGATATTATTAGTTTCTAACATTATTTCGAGTAGGTGCTTTAGTATGCAGTCCACACCAATCTGCTTTATTCTGTCTTGTTACAGAAAACAAAAGTGAAAAAAATGCTGCGTCGGGTTTCAGCCAACTTTATAGCACCATAATATAGCTCACCCTAGCAAGGCCATTGTCATCTTTATGGCTATAATGCAACACAACAAAGAACACAGTCAGGTGTGAAGCAGGCCAGCAAAAATGAGCACTATAAATATCAAATATGGCATAACATTATGCTTTAGGAAAATAATTTTCTCTGATGTACTGTATGAACTCCTTGTAAAGTTCACAATGTGCAACCAGCATGTTTTATGAGAGGGTGCTATTTGTATATGTAGACATTTCAAGACATTTGGGATAGGATTTTGTTTCGTATTTACAATGTGTGAACTTTATGGAGGAAAACTAGAAGGAGTTGTAATGTAAGCTGAGCTGTCCTTTAAACCATGTAAAGGTGCTTTCATCAAGCAGGTCTTTACTGCCTCCCAAATCAGCCAAATGCCCCAAATCACCAGCTCCTCATCCTCGATTTATAGTGATTTTAAGGCAGGGCAACCTTAAAGGGAATATATAACAAGGCCTGGGGAATGCCCAGGAAAAACCAAGCCTACTTACCACCAGCTCGCAGACAACCAAATTAACCTGTCTAACAGTACGTTAAAAACAGGGGTTTAGTCCGCACGCATTTGCGTGTGTGGTCCTGAGGCCACGTACACACGGGCGAACTGTTCACCCAACTTTGTCCGCTGAACAGTGTTTGGGCGGACAGTCCGCTCGTGTGTGGGCTTTCAGCGGACAGTTTCAGCGGACAGTTTGACGGACAAGGTTTTTCGGAATTTCCGAAAAACTGTCCGCTGAAACCTTGTTTCAGCGAACAGTCCGCTCGTGTGTAGGCTTGTTCGTCAAACAAAGTTGCGCGCATGCTCAGAAAGGATTTTCACGCCGAAAGTTATAATGCAGTGTATAGGACGTCGTATTTTTCGTCCCGTCGTACGTGCCGTTCACGTCATCGCGCACGGTTTCAGCAAACTGTTCGTCCGTCGTGTGTGGCCATGTCCGTCCATGCTAATTTTGAGCGGACTGTTTGCCGAAACTGTTTGACGGACAAAGTTGGGCGAACAGTCCGCGCGTGTGTACGCGGCCTAACACTAAAATATGAGTGTCCCCACAGTGGAGGCACATGCATTCTAATAGATAGATGAGGGCAGGTGGTCTGAAGGGGAGCGCACCCCTCTGTAAAGGTACATGCAGCACACCTAACACCCAGCATGTAGCACGATGGCTGCAAAGGTGTTGGTGCATTGCTGGACCAATACAAATACGATATGAAAAAACTCGCCACCACCCTCATCTATAGCTGGCTATAGCAGTAAACGGCATTGGAAGGGGAATATATGGTGTTTATGCATTTCTTTTCATATATTTTTTTTTATTTAGGGTAACGATGCACCATGCTTTTTTTTTTACTATTATGCTATGGTTTTTCTTTGTTGTGAGCTAAATAAAAGGGTGTTTTACACACAGCTGTACAGGTGTCAAGAGGGGCACACCTTCTTTCTTTCCTTGAACATATGGTTCTGGGCAGGATTTTCTTTCAAGTGCAAACCTAGTGATAGGGTTTCTAGTTCAGGGCTCGACAAACCCCGGGCGCCAGGTCGCATTTGAATTCGCGTCCTGGCGCCTGGGGCAACACAGCTGGGGTATCCTGTCTCTGTGTGGACCCCGAACTCCACCGTGCGCTTGGCCCCTTTCACAAGGGCTGTCTGATTAGGTTCACCTGCCAGTTTTTCAGGCGGATCTGATCGAACCCTTAGCGGGGATATGGCAGTAAATAAGCGGGAATATGGCGGAAATAAAAGAAGTCACCTTCTTTTGTTAACCACTTCGTGCCCGCGCTATAGACGAAAGATGTCTACAGCGCGGACACCAATTGCCGGGAGGGCGTCCCTGGACATCCTCCTGTTTACTTCCCCTCTGCACGCCTCCATGGGCGTGCATCGGGGAAGTTCTGTGTTGGCCGTGTCCCTTGGATACAGCCAATCACAGATCATGCTAAATGGTCAATCACAGCGGCCATTTAGCACTCGAGCGGTGTGTCCAATGAGAGGTGATCTCATATGTGGGGGGCTGGGGGCTATCTTCCCCTCACTCGTCTCCATGTCAGGCCAGGGACAGGTCCAGATCGCCGTCACGGACCTGGCTCCTAACTTTTTTAGCTGGCTCCTAGATTCCAAGCAAATTTGTCAACCCCTGTTCTAGTTAATTATCAAAAAGGCATCTTGTATTAAACAGTTTTTGTAAAATAAAGATTTAATAGAAAATTAAAAAGGGTATTAACTAGTTTTTTTGTAGTTAAAATAATTCTAATCAAAAATCATTATCATTTTTTTTGTAAACCTTTCATCTGCAAGGACAGAAAGATATATGCCTTGTGAAAATTTAGTTTTGTTTTAAAAAAAAAAACCTCAAAGGGCCTGTGACAATACCATACCTCCCAACTTTTTGAGATGGGAATGAGGGACACCTATTAGCAAAAAGTATGTAGACATAGGACACACCCCCTGTTACGCCCCCTTAAAGGAGAATTATACAAAAATTATTAGTTAAATCCTCAAGTGTTTTTTTACCACTGCTATTCCTTTTTACTGGCTTTTGAAATTTACAAATGCACTTTTCGAAAGATTAAAAGTGCATTTTATATATAACTATATAGATCAGACCAATATGAGAGACGTATGAGGAGTAAAGAGGGACAGAGGGACTTTGTTGCACATCAGGGACAGTCCCTCAAAATCAGGGACAGTTGAGAGCTATGGACAACAGGCTTTGTGTTTGTGTTTGTGCTAAAAGCAAATGCAGCTTGTTTTGGGGACACTTATGGGATCATTCAGAATTCACTAACAGGTGCTTTGAACTGCAGTTGATCTGCTTCTGACATGCATTTAACCTGCTTTGCACTGTATTTGCAATTCCATAGACTTATATAGAAAGAGAAGTGGCTTGAAGGATTTAAATCCTATCCACGGGGAGTTACTATCAAGAGATCCTCCCTGTAGTAAAAGTCCCTCCTCTGCAGGACACCACCTTTCAGAAACATCGGACATTCAGTAGACGCTGTTGTATCTCTGTAGCTAGCATCTGTTTCACTCTTATTTATGATTTCTCCATCCATGCTGTTATTATATTTCATTTTTATAAACATTCCAAAATCCACCATATATTGGGTTACATATGCAAAAGGGACAAATATTTTTTCTCTTTATATACTAATTTCTGAATTGTGTTTTCTGTTATGAATTTCTATGAATGATTCTGTGCATAAAGCCTCCCCTGAAAAATTGATTGTCTTTCTAAAATCCTGCAGACAGTGCACTCATCTTCCTGATACGTTCTACTTCTAAGGCATGCCAGCAAAGTCATATAACCTAAATCACCTTCTTTTAAATGGGTAAGGATGGATGTTAGGCTGGCCTAATCAAAGGCTTCTCAGTAATGGCTTTTCGTGGCGGACCAAGCACTTTGCATCAATAAGGGATTTCTTGTCAGTAAAATACACTGCTTGAAACCTTCATTGTTCTAAAGTGGTACAGGAAAACGCATTAGCCTTAAAATATACTTCTTTATATTCTACCTGCTGCCATTCTTTTTATAGCCCTCCGTTTAATATTTTGGATGTAAAGACAGATTTTTTGTCTTTTACATTTGTGTCCTGGCTGACAATAAAATGTTAGTTCACAGAAATAATTTTATCTACCAGAAAGAGAACAGATGGCAGCTCCTACCATATTCCTGGTCTGCATGATATTTCTTAGCCCTTGTACACACGGTCGGACATTCCGACAACCAAATCCGTCGGATTTTGTCCGACGGATTTTGTCCGAAACTGTTGCATACACACAGTCGGACAAAGTTGTCAGAAAATCCGATCGTACTTAACGTGATGACGTTAGTTCGTTAGGATGGGACTACGTTCAGGCTAGTAGCCAATAGCTTTGGTCTAGGAATTTGATCTGAGTATGCGTGGCACTTTGTCCGATCGGAATTCTCTACACATGATCCGATCAGATCATGTTGTCTGAAAATTTTATAGCCCAGCTGGAAAACTTGGTCCGTTGGATACTCAGACGGAAACAGTCCGATGGAGCCCACACACTGTCGGATTATCCGACAACACAGTCCCATCGGACATTGTCCATCAGAATGTCCGACCGTGTGTACAAGGGCTAAGAGAGTGGTGAAACTCACAGTGAAGCTGGATACTGCTAGCTTCACTGTCTTAGAACCACTATTTAGTTTTGGAGGCTTCAGTCTGAGGCTTCTCAAAGATTGTTCAATCTCTGTGTGACATAGCAACCAATTCTGAGGATGCAAGAACCTTTTATTGCCCTCTTCACTGTCCAATCCACCTCAATCATGACAAGCACTGCCTAAATCTGGAGCATCGCTTGCAGAAATCGGATAATAGATGGAGGATTGTTTCTCAACTTTTCTAACCTGACGGAACCCTTGAAATAGCTTTCCGTTCTCAGGAATCCCTGCTAATGATTATTTTTATTTACAGCTCACAGGATATTAGAATTACAGTAACTAGTGGATATAAGAATAAATAAAAGACTAAGGAATGTAGTTTAATTGTTGTGTTTGACATTTAGGGCTGCTCTAAGCGACAAAACAATTTTTAGGTATAATAAAGATATAATAATGAAATGGAACAAATAATAATGACCAGAAAAAAACATGGACCATAAAAATTGTAGGGCTTTCTCTCATTGGTGATCACTGAAAAAAGAGCCCTTTTACACTGACAGTCAGCGTAGTACCCCCTTACATTGTTGGCTGCTGTAGTGACCCCTTACATCAGTATAAATTGCTAAAGTGCTAAAAACATCATTGGAGTTTGTGGTAACTTATTTGAAGGGCACAATAAGGAACCCCCTAACAACCTGTAGAGAAACTCACAGACCCTTGGTTGAAAAAGGCGGATATAGTGTAATGTGGGATGGTCATTTTTTATGTTCTAATACTGATAACTTTTATAAATTTTTGTATTACCAATTCTCATGCTGTAAATAGTGGCAGCAAAGTTCATCTGTTCTGGGCAAAAAAAATGAACCAGCTAATATAAGTGGTGGATACAAGTCACTGTAATGTCTGTACTTTGCTTGTCACAATCAACCTACCAACAGCACTACCAGAGTCTAACTCCACAGTGACCTGTTCCAAGACCTGAACATGGTCACTTGGGATGGTGCTGCTAAGTCTAGACCACTGATGACCTTCAAAATGGTGGTATTTACACAGGACCTCCTGGAGACTCCAGTGGTGCTCCAAGCAGGCTAATTTTGTCTAGTATGGCACAATCTGGCTCATACTGTATGGCGCACACTATCCACCACTTTTATTTTTTTTATATATTTTTACCTTTTACAGGTACAATTTAAGGAGGCGTTTATTGCTTTAACTGTTAATAATGAGAAAAAGAACATCTGTTTTGTTTTGGTTTTGCTTGTCACACTGCATAAGCTGTTACTGTTTTGCATCTCTAGGTTCCATTCCAGTAAAGTCCCTTGTGTTCTCTGGAAACTTGCAGAAAATGCATATATTAAAAAAAATAAAAAATCACCCGCACTTAAAGTATGAAGGTTCAAATCATTACACAAGAGTAATTGCAAAACCTACATAAAAGTATTTCTGTTTTTTTATATGCATTCAAAATATGTTTCCAGAATATCACAGGTAAAGCAGCTTTCAAAGGTTACATAATGCATTTAAAATCCAGCAGCAGGGATATAAAAGCACATACATAATCTGGAATGCAAAAGTCAATAAACAGCTATTCAGCTAGATGCTGCATCCAGTTCATATATGGCTTGCATGAAATACTCAAGGATAGTACATGCTGTATTTGGTTCAGTACCTATAGTTATGAGACAGTCAGTTTTGGTGGAATCACACAAGAATATTCAGCTAATCCTGTCGAAACAATAATGATTGACAAACATTTCTAATATGATCAGTTGATACTTGTTTGATCATTTGATAAGGAAATTTTATTTTTTGTACAAACTCACTTTTATTCAAGCTGTGGGTGGCCATGTCAGCACTACCCAGGTCGACAAAACACCAGGTTGGAAAAGTATGAGCTGAACAGTGACTGCATCCAATCAGGTGTGGCCATTGTTCAGGTGATCAAGCCTCTGCGGATGAAACAGCTGCTTGAATACAACCATGGGCAATGCAGATTCCCCTACCCATGCTGATAAGTGTGGATGGAGAAATCTATTGATCTTTTTTGGTTTGATCCATGGGCTGAATAAGATTAATCTAGCCATGTAATATAAATGAATGAATCCTGTTTACTTGGCCTTGGTGGGCTTGTGGCTTTCGAATCTTATTGGGCCTTATTCGGCCTGTATGTTGAGCAGGACTCCTCCCTGGGTGATGGTGGTGCCACCAAGCAGCTTGTTGAGCTTTTTGACATTGTGGAGAGCCAACTAGAGGTGGAGATAATGTGGGTCTTCTTGTTGTTGCCGGTGGGGTTACTGGCCAGCTTGAGGATCTTAGTCTTCCGATACTCAAGGGCGGTGACCAGATAGATGGGAGCTCTGGCCCTGACTCTCTCCACATAGTTGCCCTTCCTGAGCAGACGATAAACATGACTGACTGGGAACGGCAGACCAGTGATTATCCAAGTCTTGGCCTTGACCTAAACCTTGCTTCCCTGTTTACCACATCCAGACAAAAAAAACTTAGCACTATTCTTATAGAGACAGTGTAACATAAGCTCCACTGAGGCTATAACTAATGTGAATGGTTCTGTGCTGTAAGCATTCCCTGAAGACCAGAGGTGGGAACAACTGATGGAGACCTTTAGCACAGTAAAATCTCAAAGTACGAAACCCCAATGATAAAATCTAACCGGATAAATCATCATATAAAAAAGTCAGCTTATAGTAGTTCTTCAATTGCTCAGTAAGTGTTCCCTCCTAGAAATCTGACTCCAGTATCTGTAGGGTAACAGTATTACATTAACTAATTAGATTTGCCGCATAATCAGAGGATAGCATGCCCAACCTTTTTTTCTGCTTTTCCTTTTTTTTTTTTCCTTACTGGGAATCCTGCCAAGTAATAATTACAGGCCTTACAGCTCGCTCCAGTAATCAGCGATGGCAGAGTGAGTTTAAAAGCACACTACAGGTAGTGATTTTATTCCTGCTCTTCCTGTTCATCAGGGCTATTTACTGTCCACATTGGCAGCATTAAATTGGTAACCTCTCTGTATCAAATGTGCTTACTCATCTGCGAGACAAATGCGGTATGCTAGCTCGCAAAACAAGGCTGCGTACAAGGCCTCCTGCTGCTTAGCCCCGCAAAATTGTTTCCTAACATTGCCAGTGTGTAAGCAGACCTGTAGTTTTGCTGCATTTCACAGCAGCCAATGCGTGATTAACTCAATGCTCAGAAGAAACCGAATGTGAACATTTCCGTAGATTCAAGGCAAAATCTATGATTTATGTTCATCGGGGGAGGGGGGCATATTCATTCTTACATCCGCCAGTGACAGATTTATGAAATGCAGAGCATTATCCCAGACTGGCTGCACCAGTTCTGCCAATGCGCAGACAGGAGTTGCAGCAATGCGACACATGGCGAGGAACGTGCCAGAGGGTGATGCATGCACATACCATGTATAATCTCAACAGTTAAAGCTGACTTGGCAACGCATATATTTTTCATTATTAAATGAATATATGGAAGTAATGTCTTAGTGTAACAATTGGAATTTATTACAACTCACAGAGATCAGAGTCTTCCCCTGACAATACCATGTGTTTTTTTTTTTTTTTTTTAATGAGAAGGATGGAATCATATTTATTAGGGCTGATCTTTAAGCAGATAAAAAAAAAAAAGCATTAATTAATGCAGCTCTGCAATCATTAACACATAATTAAATGTATTTTAAAGCATGCACTGTAAGTACCTGAGTTTCTGACTTTCTTGAGCTTGAGTTTAAGAAAGAAGCATTACAAGGAGACAATCAGTTCATAGGCTGACAAGGAGAATGCTGATAGGAGGAGAAAGCAGAGAGACAGGGAGATGAGCTTATTGCTATTCTGCTTTTCCTTGCACTGTCCAGTCGCAGGCTAGGGGAAAAAGGGTCGCAGGGCCAACTTGGTACTTTTAATGGTCTATTCTGCTTCAAGGGCCCATTCACATCATGTTAAGGTGTATATAAGCAGCCCATTGGTGTGCATTGCACAATATGCTCTGCAATGCTTGCTAAGATGCATCGCAGTGCTTTATTTATTTATTTATTTATTTTGCATGAAATTCCATTTAAAGTAGAAATCTGGGATATAACTAACTAATCTTAAAATTGCTCCCTAACTGATCTGTGGAAGAGAGATTCATATACTTACCTGGTTTAAGGCAGTTCCAGTCCAGTCACACTTTCTTCCCTGTGTCAGCCAGCACCGCCAAAGGGAGAGGAGAGAGGGCATGACAGCAGCTGGAATGCCTGAGCGGTGATGTCACCCATAGACTTACTATGGCTCATCCATTGTCGGCACTCCCTCCTCTCCTCTGAAGCTGCTGCTATCTGACACAGGGGAGCTGATCATGTGACCGGACTGAAGCATCCTACAAATAGGGTCTTTCTTGCACAGGGAATTTAGTATAAGGTGTTAGCCCAAAATTCGACTTTAACACTATGCACAGCAGCGCATTGCGATGCATTGTAACACTGTGAAAAAATGCAATATTTCCTATATTTATTTTAGTGCACATCAGCACATTGGTAAGAAATTAAGTTAAAGGATATAAAAAAAATTTCCTTGTCTATGCATTTGGACTGTGTTGAGCAACACTGCCCAGTGCAGCAGTGGGTTGAACAAAAAACTTACAGATTGTTGTACTAACTAAGCAATGTTAGTGCAACAATCTCTCCCACTGTGCCTTTGTGTTCTGATAGGGAGCCCCCCCACCAGAACACACTAATCAGCGCTACAAGCACTAATCGAATACTGGTTTTCCAGCATGTCCCTTCAACAAAAGCCAGTCCTTAGAACCACTTCTGTTGGAAGGACAGCTGTACACATGGTCCAAATATTGGCCCGATTCCTGCTGAACCAACTGATATTCGGACCGTGTGTACCCAGTTTAAATAGATAGAAAGTAGGAATATTTTTCTTTACTTCCTTTTATGTGAGGAGAAATATCCCAAGTAATAAATGTTGACAGAGGTTCAAATCCTTCCACACTTAAAAAAAAAAAAAAAAAATTGGCTCTCATAATGCTCTTAGACTTCAGAATATGAGCAGTGTCACATTTTGACCTACAGAATCTATTTAATGAACCGTAAAATAATGTTCTTGAGGATTAGTAGAACTGTACTGTTCAGGTAACCCTTATCTTATCTACCAAGCCCTTATGAAGAATATTCCCAACCAAATACACAGGGACACGACAATGTGCACACGAATACACCAGCTAGAGCTGATAAAAATATCATAATAAGAGGAAAAAATTAAATTAGCGAGTCTCATGCTGCTTAAATGTGCTGCAACAATAGCAGAGCAGCTCACATCAGTTGATTGGTTCCTGATTTCATTAGGAAAACAGCCAATTCCTAATAAATTTGCATTGTCATTCACAGCAGGAAATGTTCCCCTTTCTACATTGCTTTACATCATTGGCTTTCATGTAAGTACATGTAGGTAAAATTCCCGGGTCTAATTAAAAAAATATAAACGTAAAAAAAAGGGTAAATAGTAAGTCAGCTAAACACAGCTGCTAAATATGTTCTGCACTGTGTATAAATCTTTATGGTGACCTACACATAGTAAAAAATTAACTATGATCCCACAGTCTCCTTTTTTTTTTAATTTAAAAATAATAAACACGTTATACTTACCTGCGCTGTACTGTAGTTTTGCACAGAACAGCCTAAATCCTCTTCTTCCCGGGTCACTCTTCGTGGCTCCTGGTCCCTCCCTTCTGTTGAGTGACCCGTGGGGCAATTACCTGCAATGATCAGCCCTGGATGCCATGAAAAACCCTGCGTGTAATCCGTAACGACCTCATCCCTAGGTGTAAATGAGGCCCAACAAAGGAAAAGAGTCATTTTGAGGATTTTATTGAGGTCTTAAAAACATAAGGGAGCTTTCCCCGCACTTTGGTCCTAATGATAGGTGTCAGAAAGACATGGGCGCCATCAATAAATTTGTTTCGTTCTGTTCCGTTACGATTCGTATTAAAATTAATTCGTACTCGTATTTCGTGTCCGTAATTCAATTTCAATTCGTACGAAATACAAATTGTCGTTAGGTTCGTTAACTTGTACGAACGTTCGTTACGATGAATTTAAAGGCAAAAATATACCTCAATATGACAGTCGATGCTGATGGAAGTTTGGTTTTTATCCAAAATACGAAATTCCGTTGAAGAATTTCCTATCCGAAATACGAATTTTCGTTAGATGATGGGCTCCCACCATCCCTTTACTGTGCTGACTTCCTCCTGGGGATTCGTAAACAAAAGTTCGTATTTCGTACAAAATTCGGACGCATGGCAATTCGTATTTCGGATCCTCCTGAACGTAGAAATTTAGGGAAATTTGTACGAATTTCAGATTCGTACGAAACGAATCGCACAAGTCTAGTGTCAGACAGAACAGGAAGATGAGAAAATGTACTTAATAATGACTTAATAAAATGTAATACATGACAGAAAAAATATCATCAACTAGCAGATCTATAGAATTTAGAATCACTTTGGTCCTAAACTGCAGAACAAAACTCATGTTTTTAAAAAATGCAGGTGCTTAAAAATGCATAGATGTAAATGGCCCTTAAAATTAAACATAATCCTCAAATATAATGGTATTCCTAATAATAACCTATAGATGTAATCCTAACCTGACAAAAAAGCTTTGATCTTGTGTCCAGATAAGTGTGTTTTTGATTGACAAGTTCAGCAAAATTCTGACCACAGGAGGTTGGCTGCTCGACCACACCATTTAGCGAACGCTATGCTTATTCTGAATGGTTGCAAAATGTTCTCTGATTGGATGAAGTGGAGACGGTGATCTCACCACCCTGCCTATGTATCTAATCCAATCAGAAAACATTTTGCATTAATTCAGTTTAACTCTGGCTGTTATAGGGTTGATGCAGTCAAGATGATGCAGTTTTTGTGAAGGAGTATAGAAAAGGGAAAACAAGCGGTATAAGGTTGAAGAGCTATTTTAGTAAATAGTGTATGTGATGTTATTTTTCTTTATTGACGGAGTGACATATGGAAAAATGTATGTAATCTCTGACTATACATGGAGAAAAATGACTGTTAAACAATTTAGTAACTATTTGATATTTTGGGGGTTCCTCTTTAAAGGTAAAACTGATATTTCATTTTCACTAAAAATTAAGAATGATGACACTCAGGATTAAGGCAAGACTAGACATTACTCTATAAAATGGGAAGGTAGGAAGGAGGGTGGCAGTGGCTTTCAGTAGAACTAGCTAGAAAGGTGCTCAGGTCACAATTTATGAACTTATCAACATTTTACTCCTTTTTACCACCTTCATAAATATTCAGTTTTCCATATGGGTTTTTTGCTATGGATGAGCTGCTGGAGAAAATTGAAAGTAAAGAATGCAGATAAAAGAATTCAAAGACATGTCAGCCTTCAGATTCCCTGTGGGGAATTGGAAGGTTTGATGGAATTCATATGGAAATCATAATTGATACTATGTGCATGTTATTAAAAGCATGGGCCACGTATGCATTTATTTAGACTGCCCAGCTAACGGTCATTTGCATTTTGAGTTTTGTTCTTTCTCTTATTTTTAAAAAATATTGTAGCGCTTCCAAAGATATGGAGCTAAATGAAGGTAAATCTTTTGCAGAATACATGAATATATTTGGGAGAGAAAGTGAACTGAAAAATGCTTTGAATGGTGGTATTATATAGTCATCAGATGGCCCAGATCTAGTTTTAGACCATAAAACCCAAGCCTACAGTTAGCTATGGTCTACAAAACATTTTTTGTGCTTGGAATAGGGAACAAAGTGACATCAGTTGAAAACTTCCTACCCAGCCAGTCAGCTATTTGTGTTTGAAGTGCTATGGTACACTTTTAAAAGCGGTTGTAAAGCCAAACAAAAAAAAAACCTGCAAGAAAAAGGCATAATGAGCTAGTATACTAGCTTATTATGTATTACTTACCTTAGATTGAAGCCCCCACAGCAGTTCTCGTTCACCTCTCCAGCCGGCAACATCGATCCCAGAGTTACTTCCGGGTATCGCGGGCTCCCTGGTGATGTGATTGGCCGGAGCTGCGATGACGTCACTCCCACGCATGTGGTAATGGCACAGTCACGCACGTGCCATTGCTTAAGCTTGCTTCGGTGCGCATGTGCCGATGACGTCAGCACAAGCAAATACAGGGGATATCTCCTAAACCATTCAGATTTAGGAGATATCCAGGGTAGCTACAGGTAAGCCTTATTGTAGGCTTGCCTGTAGCAAAAAGTGTGTTGTAAGTGTTTACAACCACTATTGAAAGGCTATTGGGAAGGTAAATAATGCAGGACAAGCTGCTTTTTTTATTTTTACAACTTCTGGGGAAGCTTTTATTTTTAAACTTAGAATTCTGTTTTACGGTTACCCATTCTGATGGTTGTCTCTGTAAATAAACAAACCAGTTTTGGCTGGACTGACTGTTTCAAGTCTTGTGATTGCCAGATTTGCGAGAAGGTTGAACCGATAGATTTTTTATTCCACAAAAGCTTTATTTTGACATCCAAAGATGATTGCATTAACAGAACAGAAGTTCAACTTATCATTGAACAGATACACATATATATAGGGTAAAAGATACAACTAAAGCATATCACCAACACAAGTTGCAGTTCAGATGGTGTCTGAGATATAAAACCATATTAAGTTACCGATCAGGTTAGATAGGACTGAAGGACCCCATTAATCAGAAAAAACAGATCCAAGAGGAAGAGTCAACATCACGTTAATCTGGTTGCCAGTTCTATAAGTTACGCTGATTCAACCTTGTGGCTCTCTAATGTTAGCACCAAGATGGAACTCTTGACCAGGGAAAAAAAGTCCCCACTAGTGGCCCTCTACCCCTTTTCCCACATGCCCTGGAGAAGAGGTAAAAGGGGAAAAAGAGAGGAGTGGTTAGCCAATATATTTTTACACTTTTGGTTCTCTGTACCCTCTGAATCTGAGACCCCAGGTGCACTGGGCTACCATTATGGGCTATGTTTATATATGTGTTGTATTGCTGTGTTAAAAAAAAATGTTCTTGCTGTATATTTGGTTTAGCTTCCAGCTAAGTGCTCCTTCTATAGAGATGAATGATGGCACATGTAAAACTCTAGAATGCACCATGCTGCTCGCTCTCCAGATGGAAAACATAGAGATGTGGATGTCCCCTTACAAGAGTTATTAATGTACTAATTTAAATCTCTCATTCATTTTACTTTATGAATTATATAGCAGAAAATGTGAAAGTGTTGGGTTGAGCATCCTTGTATTTATTTAATTTAGGGGATGTCCTTGCTAATAAGGAACTCCTATTTCTACTGGCACATGGAAACCATAGGAAAGATGGTGCTATCATTCATAGTCAATGCAAAGAAAGAAATTTATGTGCACATAATTGCAGATTTTGTTAAACTTATAAAACAAAAAGGTCACTATATTTAAAATGTCTCACTCAATATTCATATGATCTAGATATACAGTAACATAGATTTGGGGACAGGAGACATTTGCTCTTTCATATTCATATTTCTATTTTTATATTGGTCTGGTGATGCTGTAAAAGGGATTTAGTGTGCCATAATAAATTGTAGATTTCAAAGTAATCATTCAGCCCTGCATTGCTTCAAAAAATGTCACAGTGCTTTATCATATGTACAGACTATCCAGAGTCCTTAAATGACTCGTGAGCCCTGAAAAACATAAACAATTCTGGATCTATACAGTACCGGTAATTGCTGTCTTTTTATATCTTTTTTTTACATTTCATATACTTAATAATATGTATTTTGACACACTAAATGTAAAAAGAGAGCTAGTTAGCTGAATTATTTGGCTTTATATTAAGCTATGTTTTGGCTACGGGTCAAATGTTAGCCTGCCCCTAGTCTCTGGAGGTGCTATCCTGCCTTTGGGGCGTCCTATACCTACAGTATATATATATATATATATACTTATTCAGTGTGCAGTGTGTTGAGACTTTTACTATTTTACTATTCAGGATACATGAGAGGCTGTATGTGACTGAGGATATACATCTTGAAATGTGAGACAGGATGTATTAAGAATCTTGCTCAAACGTGTCACATCCAAGCAGCTATTTCTTAAAGTGATTGGCGTAACTACACTAGATTCTACAGAGGATTTATTTCTTCCTATTAAGAGATTTCTCTTCAGGAATATTTGTTCCGTCGGAGTGAACGGTAGAGAATGTTTTGTGAGTTCCTCTGGACATGTTCCCAGCTCTTACTACTACTACATTTCCTAAAGAGATTGGTTGTAATTAGAGTATTGTTATTTTGAAAAAATATATTATAATATAATAATTATTATATAATATAATTATAATATAATTAATAAAAAATTTCTTCCTACCTATGGTACTTTTTCTTTTCTTAATTTCTTGCCTCTTTTCTTCTTTATTTTTTTCCTAACTGCTTTCCTTTTTGGATGCTTCCCCTCCTATCTGCAATCCTTCATTCCTCTTTGCCTGCTTTATTCCTTCCCCCCTTACATTTTTTTCTTATGTCTTAAAGCAGAGCTCTGGGCTCCCCTCAACAAAAATTAAAAGTCAGCAGCTACAAATACTGTAGCTGCTGACTTTTAATATTAGGGCACTTACCTGTCCAGGCAATTGGCATTTTTCTCACCCAAGCTGATTCTTTAGCCAGTTCCTGACCACCGTATGTTGATTGACAGAATGACATGGCTGCGCGAATAGGTGTACCTGTACGTCCCTTTGAATTTGCCACCGTGCCGTCTTGTGCACGCCGCTGACGGTGCGCACCCGCCGCTTGCTCCGTGAGTAGGATCGCGGGTCCCGCAGACTAGATATCCGTGGGGATACCCGCGATCGTCTCACGGAGAGGAAGAACGGGGAAATGCTAATGTAAACAAGCATGTAAACAATAATTTCCCCGTTCTACTGGTATAATTGCAATTGTCAGTTGTGAGGTGGTTAAAGAGTTTAGTTAGTGAAGATTTTTTTTTACTATGTAAGAATTCACTTCGGGGTGGCGATAAAGATATGTTTTCTTTAAAAAAAAAAAGTAATGCGTTTGAAAAGGTAATTTTTCATCATATTTTTTTAGGATAAGCAGTCCCTGCATTCCATTAATGTGACCATTTGATCCCTTGCTAGCTGCTGAGGTCTTCTCCCATGGCTTATTTCGGGCCCCAGGTTTTTGGCCTCTTGATTGGGAGATGGGGATAACTTGACTCTCATTGCATGCGCATTGGTGTCATTCATCTCCTCACTCGAGCATGTATTCTAAGTAGCGCATGTACATTCTAAAGAAAATTGCAAACAGGCAGGTACGTTTGTTTTATTGCTAGGCTAGGCAAGTCCCTTGGATGGCAAGAAGATCAAACCGGTAAATCTTGAAGGAAATCAATCCTGAATATTCACTGGAAGAACAGATCCCGAAGCTGAAATTTGAATACTTTTGCCATCAAATAGGAAGAGAGGACTCATTGGAAAAGACTCTGATGCTTAGAAACATGGAAGGAAAAAGGAGAGGAGGACGACAGAAAACAAGATGGATAGATAGAATCATGAACATGAAATGAAGCAAGCTCTGGGAGGCAGTGGGGGACAGAAAAGCTTGGTGCTATGGTCTGTGAGGTCACAAAGAGTCGGACACGAATAAACGACTGAACAACAACAAGGCTAATTTTACCTAGACATGCCCCTATGGTCTGTCAATTTATAAGTTAAGCACAATTTTGGTTGGGAAAGCTATAAGAAGGTAAAAATAACCTCTACTATTCCATGGGACTCCTGCAACCTCTGTGTTAACAGTTCCCAGATCTCAAGGGCCATAGGACAGGCAGCTCACATGAACCATTTGGAGAGAACTATCTATTTCTAGCAGCAGACTCTACGCCAGTAATATCTATTTTCTGCCTTGTTTCCACTTTACATAGAAAGTGATGAAGCACATTTTATTATAGTTTATGTAGGAAATATAAATTTGCCTGTTGCTTGTCTTGCCTTTCCATTAGAGGACACTTCAGGCACGTAATCGACAACCAAAGGAACCTATTCTTTTTTTCTTTTTTAACTCTTTGTAGGATTAACGTTTTAGGTCAGCTCTGGTGCCTAAATAATACCGTATATACTCGAGTATAAGCCGAGAATTTCAGCCTCTTTTTTGAGGCTGAAAGTGCCCCCCTCGGCTTATACTCGAGTCATCGCTGTCTGCCTGCTCGATCAGCGTGTCTAGCAGACAGACAGCGGACATTCTAAAATTCAAAAGCCGCGCCTCCGCCTCCGCCTTCGCCTGTGATAGGCGGAACACTGAATTTCCCAGCAGTCAGTGTTCCGCCTATCACGGACATCCGCTCATCCTCGTACTACGGACGAGGATGAGACGATGTCCGTGATAGGCGGAACACAGGCTGCTGGGAAATTCAGTGTTCCGCCTATCACAGGCGAAGGCGGAGGCGCGGCTTTTGAATTTTAGAATGGCCGCCGAGGCGCCGACGAAGAGCGGCGATCCTGGCAAGGCACGGGACGGAGGCAAGGCAAGGCACGGCACGGGACGGGACGGAGGCAAGGCACGACACGGGACGGAGGCAAGGAGGCAAGGCACGGCACGGGACGGAGGCAAGGAGGCAAGGCACGGCACGGGACGGAGGCAAGGAGGCAAGGCACGGGACGGAGGCTCGGGACACAGGCTCGGGACACAGGTAGGCTGGACACACACACACACACACACACACACACACACACACACACACACACACAGGGATGGATGGATACACACACACACAGGGATGGATGGATGGAGACACACACACACAGGGATGGATGGATGGAGACACACACACACAGGGATGGATGGATGGATGGAGACACACACACACAGGGATGGATGGATGGATGGACACACACACACACAGGGATGGATGGATGGATGGACACACACACACACAGGGATGGATGGATGGATGGACACACACACACACACAGGGATGGATGGACGGACACACAGGGATGGACGGACACACAGGGATGGACGGACACACAGGGATGGACGGACACACAGGGATGGACGGACACACACACAGGGATGGACAGGCATGTCTCACCCTCGGCTTATACACGAGTCAATAAGTTTGCCAGTTTTTTTGGGGGTAAATTGGGGGCCTCGGCTTATATTCGGGTCGGCCTATACTCGAGTATATACGGTACATAAAAGGCATAAACATAACATAACTGAGGTATTTAGTTAGCTGAGACCCATAGATTTTCCTCCGGGAACAGCTGTGTTTTCTGCATTCATCTTCACTTTCCTTTAGGAAAATTTATTTTCTTTTCCTTTTTGGCAGTTGTTTCATTTTTAATGTATCTTCTATACTGTTGCTTAGCAACATGAATGATGGTTGGGATCACGGTCTACCTTTATATTTACTTTGATTTTAAAAAACAACAATCATTAAAATTCCTGCACCACCTGTCAGCTTTTATCCACATATTTTATTTCCATAAACAAAGTAATACAATTAAATTCATTTTTATGGTAAAATTGTGATGCTGTAAAATAAGTATAATAGAGAGAGTGGCAAAATAGACAAATATTTTCAAACTGTTACCATACTGTGCGATTACCCATGCAGCAAGGAACATGTGCGATCAGTTGTTCAGCCCAGTTCCTGGCTCAGCGCCCCAATCCTTTATTTTTTCAGCACGCGGTGGTTGGTGTATATTTTGGAAGGAAGCCAGAGCACCCAAAAGAAAACCCATAAAAACACAGGGAAATAGTCTTAAAAACCCTATGCTGCTTATTACAAAAGAAAAACAATAATCTCAGCACCTCACCTTTACAAAGTGAAAATTCTTCATGCTGTTCAGCATAAAATCTACAATTTTTAATTTTCAAGCTGAACTACTGGCAATCACTGAAATGCATACAAGGAAGTTGTTTTACATGGCAAAGGATTTACAGTCCTTCCACCTCAATTTACATGGACCTGTCTGGCAGATGGGGACCTGATTTTTCTCTGCTGTAGTTTGGTGACATTTATAACTCTTGTCCCTCCCCCAGCCTGTGACTGGACAGTGAAAGGAGAAGTAGTAGATTGATGAGTTTATCTCTCTGTCACTCTGCTCTCAGTTCCTATCTGCATGCTTCTTGTACAGCAGCACAATTGATTGGATTCTTTTGCTATTTCATCTTCCCCTAGTCTAAGCTCTGCTGTACAAAGAGGCTAATACTATGACCCTTTTCATATGGGCGTCTTTTCTTGTGGATTCCACTTGCTCAGTAGGGGGGGGGGGTCTCTCTGCTGATCCCTGCTGAGCAGGCGGATGACAGGTCCTGTCTGCGCCGCTGTGCAGAGCGAACACGGACATAGTCCTGCTCTCCTCTATGGGGAAATCAGGTGGAAACAGACCGTCTGTCCATTTTTATGTGATCCAATCCAACCCACCAGATGGATGGAAAATAGGACCACCATCTAGACTTTGCGGGCAGGATCAGATCGGATGGCGGCGAGTGTCAGTGAACATGTGTCTCCATAGAGGAGACTGCGAGATCTGATCAGATCCGCCTAAAAAATGGACATGTGGACCTTATTTGAAAGCCTGTGTGAAAGGACCCTAAGTCATATTCAGGACCTTATACTGCTTGCATGTTAAGAAATACATTAAGTTATTGAATAATGAATACAGAACTGCAATAATTTGTGTCTTGCATAAATGTTCATTTTAAAGTAGAACCAAGCCGATTGTTTTCAGAAAACAGTTACATTCCTGGTGAGCTGGTAACGTTAACTGTCACATTTGCTTGTGCTTTCAACCAAACTCTCAAACCATGTAAAATCATGTCAAACCATCAAATGGCTGGTGTCGTAACTGATCACATGTGCATCGCTATGACAGTTGAAGATAAAACAGAGCCAAGATGGCAGCTTCTTTGGCTGAAAACGATAGAGGGGTTTAGTTCCACTTTAAGGGCTCATTTACACTAGCAGTTTTAACCGCCCCTCAACTGTTCTCTCTTTAGTTGGCAGCAGCTGGGGGTGTACAGTACAAATGCAATGGTCGTAGCAGGAATTATACTCCCTGTTCCATTCAGCTGAATGTGACCTACTCAGTGTTGCTAAGCTGCAACCATCCTGCAACCACGTGCAGTTGCATCATGGTAGTCCAGCATTTAGGGAGTTGAAACCTGCTGCGAGGAGGCGAGACAATGCCTCCTTACCTCCTGCCAAATGATCTCTGAAGAGTGATCTAAACTGCATCGCAGGTGTAAACGTGACCTTAAAGAGACACTTAGGGCTCAGGATGTACTTGCACTGCCTCATTCTTCGCTGACCTAAGCACTACATAAATGGGTCAGGCCAAAAAGTGCTATTTACTTCAATGGTAATACAAAGAGGTTGATAGAAGCACAGCCTGACTGTGGCTGAAAAAACATGAGCATGGGTAGTTCATTAATGTTGCTACATGGGAATGGATCCATCTATCATAGTATACAGTAATTTCATTTGACACATTGTACTAAAGTATTTGGGACCTTGGGCTACTATAGAGCCTTTCAGTGTGGCCAGCCGGTTTGCCTTCCTGTACAAAATGATTTAAGTCCTTTTGATTCCTTGCCACTTTTTACATGAGTAATGTAAATGCCCCCGCAGAATGTTGTTGTTAATTGAGCTCATCCGCTATCATCTTCATTCCTCCGGCAACGCTTCCCTAGAGTATGACTGTAAACCGACAAGGGAGTAACAGCAGGTACAGTGAGAGAATGGCACTGTCTTCCATGACAATTGTCAAAATAAATGGTGTTTATTTTAGAACACAACCGAATAATTATCACTGCAGAGTTGAGCCTCGTCATTTTCCCATTGATCTATATTTGTGTACTATCGTGTTTATTTTTCCTAAAATAGAATTAACAGCCTTAAAGCTGAATTCCAGAAAAACAAATGAATACATTCATGTGAATAGGTTAATGGTAAAAGGCTTTGTATTTCTGTCCACCCAGTCTTAAAGAGGAAGTAAACCCTGATGGGTTTACTTCCTCTTTTTTTCCCTGCAAAGGTAAAGCATAATGGACTACTATGCATCGCATAGTAGCTCATTATGTGTCACTTACCTGACACAGGAGCCAGCGAAGTCGCTGCTGTCCCCTGTAGTCCGCCGCATCCATCTTGCTGGTGGCGTCTCGCAGCTCCGACGAATGACAGCGGCGAAGCCGCGGTGACGTCACTCCCGCGCATTCGCACGGGAGTCGCGTCTCGCAGCTCCGCCGCTGCCATTCGGCGAAGCCGCGATGACGTCACTCCCGCGCATGCGCACGGGAGTCGACAAATTAGGCAAATCCATTCTTGGACTTGCCGCATTTAGTGCGCCTGCGCGCCGCTGTCTACGGCGCATGCGCCGTAGACAGCGGTGCCCATTTTCGGGCAAATATCTCCTAAACCATATAGGTTTAGGAGATATTGCTTGGACCTACAGGTAAGCCTTAATCTAGGCTTACCTGTAGGTCAAAGTGGTTTGAAAGGGTTTACTTCCTCTTTGTCTCCCTGCAAAGGTAAAGCATAATGGGCTACTATGCATCACATAGTAGCCCATTATGTGTCACTTACCTGACACAGGAGCCAGCGATGTCACCGCTGTCCCCTGTAGTCCGGAGCATCCATCTTCTTCCTGGTATCGCTGCTCCGGCCACTCACAGTGCCGGAGCAGCGATGACATCACTCCCGCGCATGTGCACGGGAGCCGCCACTAACGGCATATCGCCGTTAACAGCACCATTCTGCTAATGGTGATAAAGCACCTGCGTGCCACTGTCTCCGGCGCATGCACCATAGACAGCTGTCACTGTCTTTTAGTAACTATCTCCTAAACCGTGTAGGTTTAGGAGATATTTCCTGGACCTACAGGTAAGCCTTAATCTAGGCTTACCTGTAGGTCAAAGTGGTTTGTAAGGGTTTACTACCACTTTAAAACTTACATAGTCTTGTCAGATAGCCCAGCCAGCTTGGTGACTTGATTTTCCTCTGCTATGGTTAAGCAATACATCTTAGTCATCTTTCTGCCCCCCAATCAGTGATTAAACAATGAAAGAGAAGCAGTGCACTATCAAGCACACTGGTCCCTAGTACTGCCAGTGCCTTCCCTTCTCGCAATGCTGCAGTGCAGGAAGCCAACATCAAGTCGTATTGAGGTACATACACTAGCTGCATTCAATTTGCACGTATCTTTTTAAACACATAAATACATAACTGCAGTAATGGATAATTGCAATAATGTATGAGTTAAGCTTTAAAGCTGATTTTTATATTGTGCATTAGAAGCTGCTGCAAGTCAGATAGAGTCTGCCTCATTTCATGTCTGGAGAACATCTAGCACCATCTAACCATTTCCTACACAGCTTGGCTTTCCATGACCTGTCCCTTTTACTCTGTGAATTTCATTTCTTCCAATCATAAAAACTCAGCATCTTGTAGTCTGCCTAGAAACACCATCTCGTCCAGACTGGCAGCTATCCATCAAGACATTTTGATATTTGCATAACTCCTCCCAAGAGCATGCAAACTGCTTGCATCAAGGCTGTGGGCTCATGATTGGAGTACTGAAAGAGGATGCTGAGATACTTCTAGGTAGCTATGTACAGCACCCTTCCAGCCCCTTTCTCCAACCTTGATCTGCCTTCATTGCATAGAGAAGCATAAAGACCTAGTGATGGCATCACTGGGTCTAAATAGGGTATATAATGATAACAGAAAGTTTTTATTTGAAAAAAAAAAAAACTCATCAGTATATTGGTGAGGGGAGGACAGAGGAACAAGGAAAGGCAAAATCTTGTCATATCTAGTTAGCCAGTTCCTTTTCACTCAGCCTTTGGGTAAGATAGTTGTTAGCTTGTAATTACTGCAGAAATAGCTAAATTGCATTCAAAATACATTTTATTTTACTAACAGCATGCAATAATTTTCCATTTTGTTCAAGGGAGCAAATGTGATTTGAAAAACAATTTCTTACACAATCTGCCTTGCTAACTCATGCCTTTCAGAGAAGTAAAATGAAAAGTGTCATGTTTGTACCTTAATGACAGATGCAAGATCACTTATCCTCCAGCATTCCACCCGTTCAAGAATGGATTCTATGAGCTGTAAAATTAAATGGACATTTTAATGCATAGCATTCACTTGGCTTCGGAGGTCACATTTGTGATATGAAAAATCACAAATTCTTTAAAAATATAACGCAAAGCTAAGAGTTAAACCCCTTTATTTAAACGATATAAGCAACATTTAAAAAACAAAATAACATTCCTTTATTTAGGAATTATAAGCACCATTTTAAAAAGTTGCTTATACTAGGGCATTTATACAGGTTTATACTAAATAACATCAATTTTAATTTATTTTTTTCAACCTCAAATCTGTTTATTCAGAGAAGAAAAAAAAATGTACATGATGCAGACATGGGTCTTCTGTACATTGTTAAATTAATCATACAATGAATCATGACATTTTCGAGTCTGAACATTATTTGGGGTAAAGAATTAACATAATAATATACTCTGTTGCCAGTAATTATAGTGAGATGCATGCTAGGAAATGTAAATATTGACTAAATGAATAAAGACCAGTTAATATTTCAGTGGGATTATAGCATTAAAGCAATAAGGACTGAGTAATGTTGGAAATGAGAGGAAATTCATGGGTCCCAGATTTGATGGATCTTGTCTGAAAGGTAAGCCATGATATGGGCTACTGCCTCATTAAAGTGACTCCATCGCTTCCCAAAACAAAAAGCCAATTAATACTTACCACCTCTCAGGTTGATGGGGAATGCAAACTTCCCTGTTTTCCAGTGCCACAGCCTGAAGCAAAGTCTTCAGCTTTCAACACTTCTGGGAGTGCCAGATGCCTGTGACCCCTAACATACTGGTACATTCTTGTTATCTGGTGATAACATTGGGGCACATGGAAGGAGCCACACCATGGGAAAGGGACATAAGCACATTGATACTCTCTTTTGCTGTCCTTTCTGCCTTGCTACCTACCTCTTGGAAATGTGCAGTAGGACTGGGTATAGGTCATGTGACCCTTTCTCCAGCTTTGAGGTACATGAAGTAGTGCATAATGAATCAATCAATTCAGGATATCCAAACATTAATTATTTACAAATATATAATTATGTCCTTACAAAATAAGCTTTTGATTGGTCAATTATAAAGAAATTTACTAATAAATGTATAATGGGAGTTTGACCTATTGTAGATAGATTGGTTAAATTGGCATCAACTAAACCCATTTCAAATGCAAAACTTAATTTTAAAGCCTATTTTATGTCAATTGATAAGGAATATAAATGATACCTTCAGTATTCAGTAACATAAAAAGCGGTGTCAGAATTATTATAAATAACATAGCTTTACATGAGTGTACATCATTTTACCTATTTGGGTAGGCATCACTTCTGACAAACCTCTCTAATAGGAACTTAATGAATTGGAAATGTGTGTCAATGAGTTCCATCTTATGCATAATTAATACTTAATTTTCTTGACATTTGCATTGTATTGTTGTAACACGAATGCATAGACCTGAAATAACTGTTTTTTATGACAGAAGATTGATTAGAACATAAAATGTAGTGCCTAGAAAAAAAAATACCAGAAAAAAATTGAATTGGTTAAATTGAATTCTGCTTTGATGGAATCCTTTTAGGTTTAATGGTATTTTGTTAGATGTTTGCCCTGTGGGCTTTCACCGAACTTTTTATATAGTAGGTTTGATTGAACCTTCCTAAAAAGCACCTTTAAATGGTCTACCCCCTGCAATTGCTTTCTATGGATTACTTCACTTTCTACTTTATCATTACTTCTTAGATTGACTTGGGTGATAACATACGATGACAGTTTCCCATCCAGCTTTTGAGTGGGCCACACAATGATCTCAGGCACATGGTAGCAGGCAGACACCCACCTCCCTAAAGCTTTTCAGAGAACAATATTTGGACAGGTTAGAAAGCATTAACAATTTATCAATCTATATAACATAGACATCCATAGATAACGCTTGTGGAGGGTGGGTACAGGGATTTAGTAATATGGCACTTCAGTAAATCCTGCTTCAGAATCTACTTTTTGCCATGATGGTTTTTCTCCTTGTTGCAGGTTAGAAAACATGTCTTGATCGTCAATGTCTTGCGCATGATAGGCTTCTCTAGTTGTGCCTGTTTGTATTGATTTCTTGTTCCTACTTCCTCTCTAATTTGAAATAAATTTGTGAAGTTGTCAGAACATAGTTGGAATGCTTATTCAGTGCTTTACAGGACTTAGGAGTTTGTGGCTTTGAATGTTGGGTCATGCCTGCACATCCAACCACCCTCAAGGGCAGGTTAAATCCTCCATGAGATGTTAGTGCTTTTAACTGGCTTTGAAATGAAACTTACATTAATTTTTTCACCACAATGTTCAGTTCACACAAATACTTCATAGGTGTGCAGTCATTATGTATATAAAAAAAAAAGTTGCTCTAATATTACAAATTTGTATGTCCCATACATCAGTATTTTTCGTATTCACTATCTACCTTTTCAATAGACATCTCTTAAAAATTCATATTTAATGCCAGCCAGAAGTAAGCTGGGACTTGCTACAGTGATCTTTTTTGTTATGTTGTAATTAGTTGCAGATGTTATGTACAGATGACGGTCTTTTCCTGGCATGTGACTTCAGCTACAACAGTCCTGCAAAATGAAAAAAAATAATTCTTAAAAATTCTTTCCTATTTAACTCATGATCAAGCCCTAATTCATATTTCTTATCCCCAATATTACATTTTTTCACTTTTTGTGACATCAATTTAAAAAAATACACAAAAAATACATGTTTTAATTGTAAATTACTACACCATGTTTGTATCAACAGTATAATTTTAGTGTTTTAATAAACAGCACAGTTGACAGAAAAAAATGTGTACCTTGTTTCTATAGTAACATGCCAGTAAATTCGGGTGAGACTTGCTATGAAAACAATAAAACAATAGAGAATTCAAATAATAATTTCTAAATGTAAAATTTGTATCAAAACTTTTTTTAATTCCCCTCCCAAATATTTTAAGACACAATGTGGTTGATCTATTATTATTATTATTATTATTATTATTCAGGATGTATATAGCTCCAACAATTTACGCAGCGCTTTACAATATAAAAGGAGACAATACAGTTACAATACAATAAAATGCAAGAGGACTAAGGGGGCTCTGATCAGAAGAGCTTACATTCTAATAGATTAAAATTGGAGAGTGCAAAATCTGGTGCAGCTCTACATGGGAACCAATAAGCTTCCATGATTTTTTGCCAAAGTTTAATTGAAAAGGACGAAATTAGAAGCTGATTGGCTACAATGCACATCTGCACCAGATTTTGCACTCTCCAGTTTTAGAAAATCAACCTCAAAAATATCAAATATTGTATGAAGCCAAGCTTGTCAAAAAATCCTTTTTTTAACCAATACAGAATAAAGTGTAACAGGGCAGACAAAGGCAATTACAACAAATTAAGTTAGAAGTGAATGATAGAGTTAAGAGTAAGAACATGATCATTTCCCTTGGTGACCTAAGCATGCACTTTTTTTTTTTTTATTAATCCAGGATTGGTCAAATTATTTTATTTGCAAAGCTGTTTTTGTCTGGTTTTGTTGCATTTTTCATCTTAAAACCCCTAAATTAACTAATCTTGGAAGTACTTCACATAGGGGTGCAGGAAACCCACCTTGATACAATAGGATTTACTGAAATAATAATGAATATTTTGATTTTTTGACATTTTCTTAAACTAAAAAAAAAAAAAATCAAACCCCACAATACCAAATATGTTTCACCTGCATGTTTCCCATTGTGTCCATTGATTTCTGCTACTGTAAGTCATTCAAGCAAGCTGCCAAATTGCTTTTATCCAGTGACTTTTCACTGGAGTAAATGAGCAAACCCACTTAAGCGGCAAGGACTATGAATTGCTTGCGCAGACAACATACTTTCATCTTATAATTCCAAAGTATTAGCCTGATAATTTACCTCCTAGAGCTGAAATGTGAAAAGCACTTGTTTTCTTTATAAATTGTCTCAGACTGTAACATTTCCCAAGACACGGGGTTAGTGATGAATAAAAATGACTTTCATGCATCCTGTGGTGGGTGTCTAAAATTCAAGTCTGAAATTAAAACAATGGTAAAAGACAACAGTTATAATCTATTGTCTTGTAAAATCAGCAATATTAGAAACGTTTCCATGACATGTCATTGTAACATTGTAACTCTTCTATAATGTAGAGAAATATTACACTATATAATGACATGTAGATGCCTCAGTACATTGCTTATAGTAGCCATCGATGTGTCATGCATCTGCTATAAAAAGATACAGTACCTATTACAAACTACTGTTAATGGAAAAGCATCACCTAAATATAGGTCTTGCAAATTATGAATGATTGAGGTCAGGAAGCACTAAGGTGTTTTATGGTCATGTGCAAGGTTACAAAGTTGAATAGCTTATATTTGGGTCATGGGTCACTAAGGTGGCTTCTAATGTCTTGATTTTTGAATTAATACAATCTTGCGTATAATAGATCATATAGGTAATGGATGTCAGTATATTGTCTATTGATCTTCAAGGTGACTCCTGATGTCCTTATATTTTACAAAGGAAGTTCTGTAAACATTTTAGACATTTTTTGTCTCATCAAAAACTGACCATAGTCAGTAATTATCTGGCTATGCTGGGAACTCAGTCTGAGGATTAGATGATTATAATATATACTGCACCTTTGATGAAGGATACCAATGATCTCTTTGAATGGGAATCAGTATATATTTTCCATGTGTATGATATATGATGATCTTGATTGACTGATATAGGCTTATACTGAAGGGGTTAACTTTGAACTACTGTGATTATATTGATTGGTGATTTGGATCGTACACTTGTGTGGTATACCCTTGATTGTTGTATTTATATGTCAGTGTATGTAGTAGGATGTTACACAAGTCAGATATAGCCTGACGAAGAGCAGTTGTTTAGATATTGCATTGAAAGCACAAGTTCCATCGTTTTTCCTTGAATATTGATTGGTGGAGGATTGGAAGTTCCACTTTGACGGTGCTTACTAAAACTACATTCTAATAAGAGAAGGAAGTAACTTGCCCTAGGTCTGATATATATATATATATATATATATATATATATATATATATATATAGGTCTTTATGTGTGTGTATACATATGTAACATATATAACGTAGCCATCTGTGTAGCATTGTTTTAAACTAGGGCCCACCAGGATATTGGTATGTAGAACACAGCAGACATGGATGAGGGACTCTCTGCTAGCTCATCACAAGTAGACAGAGCGGAAAGAGACACAAAAAAAAAACTAAGATGGCACTATGAATAGCATTTGATGGAGGATGAAAAATGATCACATATGCAAGTCTGCCGTAAAGACGTTCCTTGCATGCTGAATGACAGGGTTTCCCTGATCCAGGGGAAAATAGTCTGCAGCAGTGCTTCTCCAGGGACCTGAAAGTAGTGGCACTCAGCAGATATAACCTCTACTGTGCACTTCGGCGGCCGTGGAACGCCAGCTTGCAGATGTTCTTGTAGAGGAAAAAAAAAAAGAAATCACTTGAAACAGAAACAGACAACTTGTGCTGTTGTATGTGTTTTTCTCACTTGCCTTGTGTTTTTCCTTTGTGTATTTTTAGGTTTATTTCACAAAATAAAATTCATGGAGGTCAGCAAAGATTTTAAAGATTTGTTCATTTAAAAGTATAAGTGAACTACTGATTTGCATTTTGTTTGTTAAAGCACTTAGACACACTTGCCTTTTTTCATAGAAAACTTTCTCTAATTTCTGTTTATCCAAATTGAATTTCATTGCTGTTGTCCTGCAGACTCTTTGCAACCACTTTCTGCCTACATGCGTTTCAGTTAGGGCATGTCCTAAAGCCAGTTTGCTGATGATGTCAACCGTAGACCATGGCTGCATAATATTTGTTGAGACAGCTCCTTTAGCCTCTAGGGACACAAATTGGAGAAAGAGACAAAGCATTTTCACCCTACAACAGGAAGTGCTTAAACAAGGATCTTAATGTCAGGATCACCAGGGCTTTATTTTAATAAAAACTTCAGGTTTAAAATATTGAAAATTACTTTTGAAATTTCATTAACCTGTAAAGGTTATATGAGATTTTAGTGATCTGGTTTACATATACTTTAATATGTCCTGTGCATGATTGTGTTCACAGTATGCAGAAATACTATAATATATATATATATATATATATAGTATAATAGTTCACTGCACAATTTCTTGTGGTTGATATTAGTAGATTACACCCAAAACTTCTTGCTTTATAATCACCATACATGGTTAGCACAAATTGATTTGATTTGATTTTAAGACATGCTTTTTAGTAGAAATGTGTGTTTTTATCCAGGAGAAACTAGGCCAAATGGGAAAAAAGATCATCTGGAAAGGTTTTGTATTTTTAAAACCAGGGTGAACTTTAATGTGGGGCAAAAGGGGCAGCGTCCCTGAGCCCAGTTTTTGTTGTGGGGCCCAAAGCAGTGGCCCCTTGAGCATATGCTGCCTGAAATTAACATACAGTACTTACTAACAGTCCTGGGACAGTCCCGCTAATTGGTCCATTGCTCTGAGATGTCTGTGTCCTGGCATGCTGGGTCCTGATTTTCAGTAATGTGCAGCATGCCTCTTTACTGTCTGCCCTGGTTACCATGGTGACCGGACAACAAAACAACAGCCGACAGCATTCACATTGAATCCTTTTCACTGTGGGGAGACAGTGGGCAGGTCTGTAGACAGACTCCAATCCCTGCAAGGAGCCTGCAGAAAACAATGCCCTGGACCCACCCCCTCCTCAGTAGCACAGCTTGTTTTAATGATGTATTGCCATGGTGCTGGGTCGTTCAGCTGCGGACTGCGGTTTGAAGATATGTGAACTGTGAGTATCAAGCTAATTGCAGGCAATATAAGTGGCGAGTGCAGGTGTGGGATGGGGTACAGTGGTGGTAAAGATGTGGGAGGAACAGTAGTGATCTGCTGCAATCTTTTGCAACCAATCAGTGAGTATTAATAATATGCAGTAACCTCTAGAAACCAATCAGTGAGTGGTAATGCTGTGTCGTCACCTCTAGCAACCAATTAGTGAGCAGAAATGATGTGCTGTAACCTCTAGGACCTAATTAGTGAGCAGTAATAATGCGCAGTAACTTTGAGCAACCAATCAGTGAGTGAAAAGAATGTGTAGTAACCTCTAGGAAGTAGTCAGTGAGCCATAATGTATGCTGTAACCTCAAGCAGCCATCAGTGTTAAGTAGTTGAAGCAGGGCTGTTTCTAGGTTGTATAGCTTTCTGGGTAAGAATTTAAATAGTTAGTTTGCCCCATAAGTATACTTGAGCCGTACGCACATTATCAATACATTTTGAAATAAAATGTGTTTGCTTAGTATTGGAGTGCCAGTGTTTGACAGTGGTTGAGTTCTTTTAAGCAGCAGGAAAATCAAAATCCACTGCTCACCTGACCTCGGAGCTCAAGAACCTGGCTCACTAAAATTCAACTTCAGTGGTGTCTGGCAGTTGCTGTAAGAATGGGAAGGTAGCTTCTCCTTTTTACTCACACTGTAACCACCATAGTGGTCATTGTGCCAGGGCGCCATAATCGGTGCTCTGCTGAGTGTTGTCACCCTTGCAGTCCTGGCACCCACAGCCCAATGGCACCAAAACCAGCTGCCAGCTTATCCTGGGCTGGAAACAACACTTTCTTTCCTTTCTCTCTCTCTCTATCCTTTCTTTCTCTCAATAGACATTTATAAATACAGATATACAGTAATACAGTATATTATGGATGCTTGGCAGTTGTTAAAAAGCACAGTACCGTTATCTAATTTTTTTCACTGCATTAACACTTACCATGTTGCTTCATATGTCGAATGCCCTTGAGCTGTCATTCCAGAGTACGTTATGCTAGACTGCAAAACATAAACTAATTATTCTGCTAAAACATTCAGAAATAGGTCTGCAACAGAATGATGGTTACAGCCAGAAATATGGTGACTGATTCTATTGCTCTCTTGCTTGTTTAGTCTATATTGATTATTTACAATATCCTTTGGCCTCAGTAAGAGCCTGCAAAATGTACTCATTAATTACTTTAATTAACCTAATCATGGCAGTCATAGTTACAGTACAGCCATGGAAAAAAACAGTACTTAGTTTTATATCATTAAAATTCAGAGAGAATGTTTTCTATTGTATTTGGACCAATGTTTTTTTTGCCTGCTCTTCTGAAATGGCCACAAAAGCAGCATGACCTAAAATCTTTTATTTAGAGAACTGTTATTTTTCTTTGTGAATTGTGTCACTATATCCAAACTTTTGAAAAAAAATATATAGGTAATTATTAGCTACAACCTAAGAAAGATGTTCCATTCCCAGAGCATAATTATGAAGTTTTTTGATCAGACATTTTACTTTATGCTGCCCATACACAGATCACCATTTCCTACTGAATTTGGCAACATTTTATCTGTGGGTGTCAATGCTGGCATCAACAAACTTTGATCTGAATTTCGAAATGTAGAAAATTGTCAACTGAACAGTGACTGTCACTGTTCAGGTCTTCTAACAGCAGTGTGAGTAGTGGTTGTCAGAGTACAGTAGGGGAGGGAAGGGATAAAAGGGAGATACATCCATTCACACTGTTTAGTGTGACTGGAGGAATTGGTTAGATTTCCTTTATTTGCCCCTTTGGCTGAATGAAAGAGATCAATGTGTGAATGGCAAGCATAACATCTGCAGCTCATCCAGTTTAAAAACCCCATGTAACTACATGAGCCCTCCTCCTCCCATGCATCATCTGCATCCAAACCCCCTAAACACCCCCCTAATGTCAGTGACACAGATTGGGCTTACAATGGCAAATAGAGAGAAAGTTCACTAATAATCGAACCTTATATAGTAGCATTATTGCCCTATGGCATGGGTCTCCAAACTATGGCCCTCCAGTTGTTCAGGAACTACAATTCCCATCCTGCCTAGTCATGTCTGTGAATGTCAGAGTTTTACAATGCCTCATGGGACGTGTAGTCCTGCAACAGCTGGAGGACCGTAGTTTGGAGATCCCTGCCCTATGGATACAGAGGCACAACAGTTTGGTCACAGTCCTGTGGCCCCCCTTTCTATGCTGCCATTGATCTTCCTTTCATGCTCCCACCTAACAAATACTCAGATACTTATACAGTATAAGAAGTTTGTTTTGTCACCACGAGGGGGGGTATACATGGGGGTACCTGCTCAGAAGGTGGGCCCATGACACTCTTGACATTCACAGTATAGTCTTCAGTTGTCTAGGTTGAGTGACACTGGGTGTCATTCAACCAGGAAGACTGAGAACATCTTGTTAAATTATGTTTCAGTGTATTATAACGTATCAAAAACTGAAAAGCTTTCTTAAGATTTTTTTTTTTTTGGTTCTTCAGATTCTAATGCTAATCATATCTGTTAAACTCTATCCTTCAACAGCTGAATTATTTGCATAATCAGTAGTGATTGATTTTTGCCAGGAAAATTAGGACATGGCTTTTGATTTAGGAATGTGTTATTTTTACTTATATGGCAATATATTATTTTAGTTTATTTTATTTTTCATTTTAAATATTAATAGGTATATTACCTCTCTTCACCTTGGGAAAATGTCTCAAACATTTGCTAGAATTTGCTAGAATTGTGTCAGAAATGGGTTCTTCTTTTTCGTCATCTAATAGGAGTGAGCATAGACAGTGTTAATAAACAGGAATGGTATCTACAGTACTGAAAGCAAAACACAGTTGATTTACTAAAGTTGTAGAAACTATTCTCTGTGCAAAGTGACTATGTGAAGTGTCCCCTACAATCATCCAACCATGTACTGTACATGGTAAGTGCCCCCTCCAATCATCCAACCATGCACAAGAAAAAATCGTATTTTCCTTGCACGCAATAGGGTATTCAAAGTAAACAGTTTCCCCTGATTTACTAAGCTCAGCGAACATTCACTTGCTAAGCAAACCGGTCTAGTCTGTGTATATGCTTTATTATGAATATGTTGACTACCAAAACTACTAACAGACACTGTAGAAAATGCCTGTTCTTTACTTAAAACAAGGAGAATTCCAGAAGAAGGCAGTGCGGAGAAGTGGGTCTTTCCCTTGCCAACTGTAACTACTAAAAGTGTTACACAGCTAATCCAAATTTTAGTAGCTTAACCTGATATATATATATATATATATATATATATATATATATATATATATATATATATATATAAAACCCTGTGGTTTTTTCCTTGTATCCTGAGCAATTCTTCTGCCAGTTGTGGCTGAAATCTTTCTTGATCTACCTGACCTTGTCCTGACCTTGGTCTGGAAGTGATTGAACAGTACTGACTGGCATATTCAAGGCTTTGGATATCTTCTTATATCCTTTTCCATTTTTGTAAATCATTACATTCCATTGTTACGCAGGTCTTTTGACTGTTTTTTTGTAATTCCTCATGGCTCAGTGTCTAGCCTGCTCAGTGCATCCATGTGAGAGCTAACAAACTCATTGACTGTTTATACACAGACATTAATTGTGATTTAAAAAGCCACAAATGTAGGAAATTAAACTTTAATTGCCATTATAACCTGTGTGTGCCACCTTCTGTGTCTGTAGCAAGGCCAAACATTCCAGTGTATGTAAACTTTTGATTGGGGCCATTTGGGTGATTTCTGTTATCATTATGATTTAAAAACGATCACAAATGTGATAATAAATGGCTTCATGTGATTGCTATCCTTAACTAAAAGTTTTTTGGCGTGATCAGTCATATTTGCAAAATGTCACAATTTCTGCCAGGGTATGCAAACTTTTTAGCACAACTGTATATATATGTATATAGTTATAAATCCAGATCCTCTTGTCTGTCAGTTGGAAGAGCCTAATTGTAATAAAAAAAATATATATCTTTCTCAGAGTAAACAAACCTCCCTGAAAGCAGGGTCCCTGTTGGGCTTGTGTGTATAAAAATGAAATAGTTGAACATAGACTACTTTTAAAAGATGAAAGCAATGTGTTTTCAGTGCAACAATTACATGAAACTTTGAAAGTAGATCTTTCCTATTGCACTTGAATGAACTTTGCTTTGAGTGACTATTTAGTGGTTTTGTATCAAGAGAATATGTAAATAACCATGGTCATGTTTCCTTCTAATGATTATAATTAGTGTAGTAAGCATTGGTATACTGGTATTGAGATGAGGTGCTCAGATGAATTATACATCTCCTATTTCCTTATTAAAATGTAGATATTTCTGTGTTCCCAGCATGTCTCACGCAGTAAGTGTCAAAACTGGTATAATGAACCTTTCATCCTTTTTCAGATAAGCAAAAGGTATATCATAGAGTTCTGCACATATAGAAATACTCAAAACATGCCCATTTAGGAGCCTATCTATTTATTCCAACACACAAGTATTGAATTTTAGTCTGACATTTTCTGAAATGTCACATTTTTACCTTTAAATTGCATATTAAGGTGATTGTTTCCCTTCTCCTTTTGATGCCACTGACATATTATTCAGTTCAGTAAATACACTGAATATATGTGGGCTTTGGGGGTCAATCTCATATTTGTCTTGTTAGTATTGCAGTATGGTGGCAGAGGAGCGCTTGGAAAACATGCAGTGTGTACCAAAAGGACTATGGCAATAAAGGGTGGTTTTTCAACTGATGCTCTGCTCTTGATAGAAGAGGCAGCTGCCTTCAGAGGTCTCTGGCCATAGACATTAAACTAGAGGAAACCCCATCCTCACAAAAACTGGTAACACAAAATGCACACTCTCACCAATTCCTAATAAACTGGCTGAAATTTGCAATGTGGTTTGCCGTGTTGGCCCCCTCATCCCTTACATCTGTCGTTTGAAAAATTGAAGGTGCCTGATGAAAATTTTCAGCCAAACAGTCACTGGCACCAGCTTTCAGAATATAATAGGCCTCATGTGATTCTTGACCATCCACATTGTATATGGATTGAAGACTCAGATTTTTAATTCAGCCAGTGGATGGCCAACTTTACAGCAGCCTCTTTTGGTGCCTTGATACTTGCAGCAATGAACTTCTGAGCCTTCTAGATCAAGAACAGCTGTAATAGCATCCAGAAAGCTTGGTTTTAGAGCCTAATGCATGCTTATCACTGAAGCTTTCTCAAGGTTTAGTTCGGTCCATGAAGGACAACGAAGGTCATCAGATAGCTATCAGTTGTTACTAAATGTCTGACAGCGTTTAGATTGCCTGGTAAGTTTCTCCCTAGCTTGCTGTGCTCTAAATTCTTTGGCACTTTCCATTTACAGCCCTTCCATTATTCAATAAAGTTTTGAACATTGCTAAAAGAAGGTTAAACTGCAGTTTGTCCCATCTCCACTGTGCACACTGTGAAAAGTAGCTCTAAAAGCTATGATAAATGAAAATTGAGAAGCTTTTGTTGCCTTAGGAACCAATGAGATTAAAGATGTGCTTTTTTTCTGTGTGCTAGGCAATGAAAGAAGAACAGTTGGTACCCATGAACTTCCCTTCAGTTAGCATAGCCATTTGATAAGCTATACTTAAAGCAGAACTAAGCCGTTGGTTAAACGGTTTCTCAGTTACATTCAAGGCATGTTGTGAATGATAACTGTCAAAATTGGCTCTGCTCTCAACCGAATTGTCAATTCATCAAAAGATTTATTTCAAAATTGATCACATGTGCAGCACCCTGGCAACAGAAGATCAAACAGAGGTTAAGACGGCAGCCTCCTTGGCTGTAAAGAATAGTTTACAGCCAAGGAGGGTTTAGTTCTGTTTTTAATACAGTTATAACTTCTATAATAACATGTTAAACCATTTGTCATGATGAATTTATCATACAGCTTGGACTTTGCTGTTTTCCACCCAGTGAAGAATGAGGGCTAAAAGTGATCTCAAGCCTATTTAGTGGTCTTTTTAGATTGAAGATCTGTCTCCTTCTAAAAGTGATTGTAAACCTCAGACAAGAAACCTCAGTCATGAACAAAGCATATCTCTCTATAGTGTCTGGTTGTCTCAATCCAGAGCACGAAGTTAAATTTCTGTCCAGTGCCTCGTTCCTCTGCTATAAGCAATGGTCACTTCTGACAAGCTTTCCTGACACCAAGAGAAAAATGGTCACAGGGGAGGGACCGCAAGCTGATTGACAGCATCAATACTGTTCCTGTGTGCTGTGTGAAGTGAGGTGTGTCAATTCCCTCCAATCAACTCTCGGAGCTCTCCTTATTGATGCAACCTTAGCTCTCCATCCCTGCTTTTCAAAGCAGAGAGATTCTGAGTAAATTCTGCGCTTTAAATGGATGTAGAGGAAAGACGGCTGTAGATAAACAGGTACAATTGATCTAGGAGGATTTGTTTCATCTCTGTGTGTCACCTGAGGCCAGTCACTTCACTGTGTATATGTGAGAGTTCACAACCACTTTAAAAGAGAAGTATTTTTTTATTTTTTTTGCAGAATCCTATTTACCTAGGTCAATGCAGCATCAGTCCAATGCTGCATCTGTCCCCGTCAGCTCTTAGGCCTTGTACACACGGTCGGACATTCGGACAACCAAATCCGTTGGATTTTGTCCAATGGATTTTGTCCGAAAGTGGTGTTGCATACACACGGTCGGACAAAGTTGTCGGAAAATCCGATCGTTCAGAACGTGGTGACGTTATTTCATTATGACGGGACTACGTTCAGGCTAGTAGCCAATAGCTTTGGTCTAGGAATTTGATCTTAGCATGCGTGGCACTTTGTCGGATCAGAATTCTCTACAAATGATCGGACAAAGTTCCATCGGACTATGTTGTCGGAAAATTTTATAGCCCAGCTCTAAAACTTTGTCGGTCGGATATTCCGACGGAAACAGTCCGATGGAGCCCACACACGGTCGGATTATCTGACAACATGGTCCGATCGGATATTTTCCGTCGGAATGTCCGACCATGTGTACAAGGGCTAAGACTAAGAACCGAGCGATCAAACAATGCTGATCACTCAGTTCTCAGAGCTCCCTGAGCAGAGAGCTGGTAACTGTCAGTCACATTTCTTTTGCTCTGCCCCCCCCCCCCCTCACTGGAGCAAACTTTGGTCTGTGTGTAGCCTTCTCTGTTCAATGGAAGCTGAGACTGAGGTTATTAGACCCAGCTTCTGTCCAACAGTCCTGCTGAAAAATCAACATTCAGTTAGCTGCTGATTAATGTGTTCTGATGGAGGAAAGTCCCCAGCTTAAACCAACAAAAGGAAGCCAAACATGAATCTAAATTTGGCCAGTTCAGCAGGGGCCGTACAAATTTCAATATATGTATAGGCACACTGGTTGTACAGAAGTCCGATGGAGCCTAAACACGGTCAGAATTTCCAATACAACCAGACTATTGGATAAATGCCACTCGATCACTGGTCCCAGCATTAATTAGCTATAACCAACAGTGTTGATCAGTGCATTCTGAAGGTGGGGAAGTCTTCCTATTGTCAGAATACAATAGCTCAGCAGGAGTGATCCCCTACCTACCTTGAATGTGCGGATTGGAGAATTGGGTCCTTTTTGTTTTTCTTCAACCTGCTGCCTTAGGCCCCTTTTACACTTGTGTGACTTGGGACTGCAAAGTAGCACGACAAGTCATACCCCATTATTTCCAATGAGTACCATTCATATCTGTGCGACTTAAAGTTGCACTGACTTCAAAGTAGTCACTGTACTACACTGTCAGACTTTGATGTAAGTTACACAGGCTTTTCCTGAAATCGTGGGCAAAATCGCAGCTACAAAATTGCACGACTTTGAAGTCGCAGTAGTGTGAAAGGGGCCTTAGTGAGATATAGCCTAACTTGCATCCAAGGTTGATGTCAGATGGGACTGCTGTAGTCCTACATCTGGCTACATAAGGAGCGATTCCATAGGGACAGACTCTTTAGCAATCATACCACTGGTGATTTGTCACTGGAATCATCTGTCTGGCATCCGCCTGTGTTGTTAATTTGCTTGAAAAATGCCTCTGATTATTTTTTACATATAAAAGAACAGTTGTGAAAGGACAAAGTGCAGTCCAGTTTTCCAGCTTTTCATCCAAATCTGTTTTTACTCGATTAAGGAGAGATCAATTATGGTTATATTCCAACAAATTTGAGTGATAATTATCTTATAAAGGACATCCATTATATTATCTGCTCCATTTCATCAAACATCGTTGATGCCTCCCATAAGGGATAAACAACCAACTTTCCATACCTGATTATTTATCAAGATATATCCCCATAGCACAGGAAAGGCTTCATTAAAACACTACTCATTACCTTTTATGACAAATATAAAACATAATGTGTCACATGCATATGATGTAACTGCTATCCTCTTCATGATACCGGTTGCTAGGAATGTTTCAGACTTGAATATTGATTAGAGTAGAGGAATACATAATAAAGAGGGGCATTTATTTGTATAGTATTTCTTACTTGAAATTTCTGAATATTGATTACATATCTGAATAGGTGGGTGCAGCCTATTGCATTAGGGTGTGCAACCTAAAGCTGAAGCACACATGTCTACATATATATGCCGCTGGCAGGAAATTCAATCTCCCTGCCAGCACAGTGAAAGGGAAGTGAATAAGCACTTCCCTTATGGCAGAGCCGGTAAGATTAAGATCTTTCGCATCTTCCTGCTAGCACACAGAGCAATAATGCTAATGTGCATGGGGTGATTAGGGTGGGCCCAGGCACATCCAGTACGCCCTGTGCTCACACCTATGCATATGAGTGAGTGAATTTGCCTACCAAAAGATTGGTATCCATTCTGAAAATGACACTGCCCTGAGAGATAGCACAGCCAGCCTGGTAACCTGAATTCTCTGCTACAGTTAAGCAACACAGCTAGGCCACCTCTCTGCCAGCTTGATGATGATTGGACAGTGGAGGATCAACAGCAGACTGGTGAGGTAATCTCTCTGCTCTCTCCTCTTGTCAGAATGTTCCTTGTCAGCACATTTGAACTGCAGGACATATGATTGTCTCCAAGATCTTCTCCTCTCGCTCTCTCTGTGTGTACGTGGGATAAGAAGAGTATGAACTAAATTCAGTTGGTTGCCCTAGCTACATTTATAAGTACATTTGATGTTTTTAATAAATAAATAACTGCATTTGTTTCTATCTGCCTAAAGTTCAGCTATGGCCTCATGCACACGGACAGAGACATGCTAAAAAAAAATGCACTAGCGTAAAATGCCAACAATTTTCCCAGTGTGGGGTGTGGGGCCACAGGCAGCCGTAGAAGTGAATGGCTGTACACTCATATACTCAGAAATACATTTTGGTGCATGAACACAGAATATTCGGAGAATACACATAAGCTGGTGTTTACACAATGCATCAGAGCATCAGCATGTCTGCACGTTCAAGCGAGTACAGCCATTCACTTCTATGACCAACCGTATACACCCTATGGGGCTTCCTGGGCATGGAAAAATGTCAGTCAGCATTTTACACCAGTGGGTTTTTTTCAGCCTTTCACTGCCTATAATTGTTAGGCCATCTTATATTTTAAGAATGGGTTTTGCTACAGCAAAATGACTTGACACTTTTAAATTTGCATTTGTTCTTGGCGCTGAAAGCTGCATATAAAATAACTGGTTCTCAGCTAGAAATACCAATGCATCGCATTTAGATGCAAATAGAGTTTCATAAAAACCTTTAAAAAAGAAGTTACAATATTTTTTGTATGCAACACATGCCTAAATTCTGAAAACTGTTTACATGCCCATCTAAGTATATTGTACATAAATAATGAACAGGATGTAACACAAATTACAAATTACAGTTAATTACCTTTACTGTTACAGCTTATTGTATAATTATCGCAGTATCGTTTAAAAAACAACATCATTATATGCCCAAAAAATCATTTTAAACAGTTTGGATGTGTATATGGATATTAATGTCTTCATTAGAAGAATCTTATTAACACCTTTCTAGCAACAGTACACGTAAATGCGGCCTCCCTGGACTTGTTTTTTTTTTTTCATGGAGCCGCATGCTCCCAGCACAGAGACTGGGGTCTCACTGGGAGCCCTAGGACCCATACTAACGATCAGGACTTGGAACTCCGGTCCTGGGTCACCTGATTGCTGTGATAGACTCTGATTGGCTATCACAGTGATTAGTCACTGTGAAGCCCACATTGCACTTGGTGATGTAAAGCTGAATGCAGTTGCTCGGCTATGGCTATGGCAACCCATTCCATGAAGCTCTCTACACACTGTTGTGCTAATCTGAAGGCCACACGAACCTGGGTGGCCATTCCTTCATGTGCCGGCAATGTCACCGGTTGCATTTACAGTAAATATCTCCTGAATATGCACTTTTTAGGAGATATTTACAGGACCTTTAAAAATCAGAGATGGGGGTTTACAACCACTTCACCACAATGTACGTCAATGCATCCCATAACATGGAAAACCACATGTGCAATAGTTTTTTTTTTATGTTTTATACTATGAATTGGTTCTAAACCGTTTTCAATCGAAACAGTGTAGGTACGCCATTGAAGGAGTAAAAAGACACTTTAAAATTGAAATGTCTGTAGCGATGCAACACCTCCATTTTATCCTTGCATAGTACCTCTTGTTTCTTTGTACAATCTTCCCATAATCTTTTGCACATCGTTATTTAGCCTGGAAGATGAAGGGGCAGCACTGTTAGCCAGCCAGACTTTACTGTATTGCACAGTGCAGTGAAAATTGAGTTTGCTTATTGGGGGAGGAAGTATAGAGTTGACATCTTTATTGAACTCCTGGTCTTTCTCTATCCCCGGGATATGCAATTAGCGGACCCCCAGGCATTGAAAAACTACAAGTCCCATCATGCCTTTGCCTCTGGGTGTCATGCTTGTGGCTGTCAGAGTCTTGCTATGCCTCATGGGACTTGTAGTTCTGCAACAGCTGGAAGTCCGCTAATTGCATATCCCTGCTCTATCCAATCACAATCCTGTCCAAGCAATAAAGGAAAGAAAAAGAGAAAGGAGAAAAGTAAATGGTCAGAATCTTGAATAGTGGCAGACAGGGGTGTCTGGAATAGAACTTTCATTGGCTGAACAAAATTTGTTTGGCAGGTTCAACATTTCACACTTATGGGAATCATTTGTGTATTTAGCTGTTTTTTCTATGTACTCGCAGTGCTTGCAAGGCAGCCCACATCTGCTTGACCATGATCAGCATTTGTTAATTAAAGAAAAGAAGCAAAGAAAAACACTAAGCAATATAGATCAGCTGAGAAGATCCAGTTTTAGTAAATTAATTTATACTGTACATAGTATATATCTGGCTTAACTCTTTCATGGCCAGAGTTCATTAAAGCTTCGATGCCCAGGCCACCTTTAGTTGTGTCAGTATGGGTAGGCTAGCTTGACTATAACTCTGTGACTAATTTGTTAGTTTGGCAGCAGGATTTGAGAATTAGAGATGTGCACAGGTGTGCATTCCTAGTTCTCTGCTGCTACATCAGCCCATGTTCTCACCTTGCAGTTAAACTGTCCATGACATGCAGATATTCATATCTGGCGGCTTCTGCTTTTTTTTTTTTTTTCTTTTTTTTTTTTTTTGTGTATTTTGGCTTAGGGTTTCCAGGGACTCATTATATTTGGATAACATGTTTCTGTTTAGTTAGTTTCATTGGCAGTGTTAGCAGCTCCTGAAATCCCCACTGGATAGCTCACATACTTCACCAGACTCCTGTCTCTCTTCATTGGCCCTGTGTGCATTTAAATAAGGGAGGAAATTTCCTATAGCCAGTCAAGTGGGAGATCCTGTCTGCTCCACATAATATAGAGATATTCATCATTATATAACATAATCATATAAGTATGTATCTAACATCTGTCTGTAGCCTTTTTCTATGGCCATCTCTGTCTTATCTGGCAAAAGGACACTGATACATTATTTGTCTTTCTCATGTTAAATTTATTGAAGAATGCTGATTTTGTAAAGAAAAAACTATTTATTTATGCGCGCACATTGCATTGGTAGGCTGTGAATGTATTCATAAACTTTAGAGGAAAACTATAGTATGTTTTTTTTAAACCTTGCAATTTATTTTATGTCATTATTTTTATCAATTCTTTTGATAAAACGTGATAGAGAATGCTTTCATGCTTTATTGTTTACACGCTGGGTTTTCTCATAAGAAAGCCCAACGCTAACATTCTAATTAGTAGCGAGTTTGTTGATGACTCCTTCAGGTTGAAGATTCAGATAGGAGTATTCTTATTATGAGTGGGAAAAAAAAATCCCAGGCCCAGTCCAGCTAGTAAACAAAATACATTAACTTTTTCAACAATCCAAGTAAAAACAGGGGGTTTTATTGCATACATTTGCAAATACATGTGACGCCACATTGCCACTTGTACTTCTGTAAAGTGATCTCTGGCTTGAAAGTTTTTAAAACCCAACTCCAGAAAACTATTATATTACCCCTTGCAGTGGGACTTTATCCATGCCGCAAGAGTTAATTGCTCCTTTAAGTCTAGGCGACACAGAACAGTTAATTAATTTATCCTATCCGCCACTTCTATTCCACGGCTACACAGCTCTCTGCCGCGTTTCCTCTCCCCTACGCTCCACCAGTCTAAGGTCCTGGCGTTATTAGGAGCAGTTCAGTGTCCGTAGTTCTGCACTGGACATGAGGATGCCAAGGGATAATCCATTGCTGGAGCCCCAACTGCTGGAGGAGTGGCAGATCAGGTAAGTATAGGCACCTCTCCTCTCCCCTGGACAAAACAACTATTGCACTGAGGGCACAGTCCCCTTGCAAGAGATGATTTTATAGTTTCCTAGAGTTAGGCTTTCCAAGTTCCCAGGTATGGCAAATACAGTCTATATTGCACTGATTAGAAGATTCTTTTTCAAAGCTGTGCCCAATCATTCAGTTAACTATAAACCCTCTGGCAATAATTTGCATATTAAATGTAGCAAATCTTTGTTTTACAGTACATGCACATGCAAAGCTCCAATTACAGTTCAACATTCCACAAATATATTAGGGTTTTGAAGATAAAATATTGCATATTGATATTATGTAGTATTCTATCTTGTCAGCAGGTGGAGCTCTAATTTCATTGTCATATTATCAGCACAATTATTTTTTAGCTGAAATGAGAGAAGCCTCTTGTTTACAGAAATAACATTTGTAAACTACATTAAAGTGTTTGTTAACCCATAAACAAAATGGAGATTCTGATCCCTTAAAGCAGATTACACAGCACAATGCTTGTGTTGTGTAATCAGCCCCCTCTAAACTGTAAAAAAAAAAACCCTGAACATTGCACTTCCTGTATCCCCTCTCTAAATAGACCACGATAACCCTCCTTCCTCCCTGTCATCTGCCTCTGTGTCTGTCTCTGGCCCCGGCCCCGCCTCTCCCCCTTCCCCCACCAACGCTATTGTTTGTAAAATAAAATCATCACATTTTCACTGCCAGCCTCTCTATTAAAGGGCTGGCATAGCACACTATGTCATTCGTTTTACAAAACGAGTAGTGTAAATACCTAATCTGAGATGTCTTCAGGCCATTTACATGACTCGTGGCCACTTTACAGCTCCGAGACAGGGCTTCTGTGGAGAAGAAGAGCGGTCACGTGATTTCCCCAGCTGACGTCAGAGGGAGATCACTGCCCCTCCCTCAAAAGCCATCGAGTCATGTCACTGGCCCCGAAGACAGCTCTAATTAGGTATTTACACTGCTCGTTTTGTAAGACTAAAGACATAGGGGGTTATTTACGAAAGGCACTGCAAGTGCACTTGAAAGTGCAGTCGCACTAAATCTAAGGGGTAGATCTGAAATGAGTGGATGCTCTGCTGATTTTATCATTCAATCATGTGTAAGCGTAAATGCTGTTTTTTATTTTCCTTGCATGTCCCCCTCGGATCTACAGCGACTGCACTTTCAAGTGCACTTGCAGTGCAAAGTGGATTTTCCTGGCATAGTTTTTTGTATATGGGTTAACAAACCCTTTAAAGAAAAGTCAGTAAAATCAGAGCAGTGACTCGTCCTTCTATCGGACACAGTCTGTGGTTTCAGTCGGACAAAATAGAGTTACAAAGCAAGCTGCCCTGCTATGTTTGGATATTGCTTTGTCTTGTGTTAAATTATTTTTGTTAAACAAATATTTGAAGCTTGCTCAAAAAAGGTCTGGCAAGCTTCCACACAACTTTACTGAACATGCTTCAAATTACTATTTATAAAGAACTAAACCCAGGGTTAACCAACTTGTCCAGTTTGTTCCAGCACAATAAACCAGTAATAAAGGGGCATATAATATAATGTAATATAAGGGGCAATAATGAAGGGGCATCTGTGTAAGACACCTAAAATTTGTTAGCTGACTTTTATTTCGATACATAAAAATGTATTTCTGAACCAATCCCTACGGCTTGGTGCTCTCATCCTTTCACTCAATACAAGCTGACTCTCCCAAGAAACCTATTGGGGCTCCACGGGGCAGTAGAGAGCTGCCACAATATAACAATCATTCAATTCTGTCGGAGTGTCCATGAAGCTTTAAATCCAACACTCCATCACCCCAATTCTGAAACACATTTTCCCTGAACATGCTTCAAATTACTATTTATAAAGAACTAAAACCCAGGATTTACCAACTGTCCAGATTGCACCAGCACAATAAACCAGAGCCCTGATGAAGGGGCAACTGTGTAAGACACCTGAAATGGGTTGGCTGACTTTTTATTTTGATACATAAACATTTATTTCTGAACCAATCCCTATGGCTTGGTGCTCTCATTCTTTTACTCAATACAAACTGACTCTCCCAGGAAACCTACTGGGGCTCCACAGGGCAGTAGAGAGCTGCCACAATATAACAATCATTCAATTCTGTCAGAACACCCATGAAGCTTTAAATCCTGCACTCCACCACCCTAATTCTGAAAAAGACCCTATAGGAGAACAGTGCATGTCACTGGCCTGTATAAAACTTATCATTGTAGTTGTTCAGCCACAGCCAGGAGGATAGTCTACTGGAAGATACAGCAGCTGAACCATCCCATATAGACACTTTTACATTAATTCTCATAATCCACTTTTATTTTATACATGTACTGTACATTGATCCAGCCTTACCATTGGGAGGGGGACTCATTGCTGTGCTAAGCAGGCAGCCCTCAATGTAGATGTAGTTCCTAGCATTTCATTAGGCTATATGATACTACGTGGTATTGTATTAGTTCTTCTGCAAGGCTTAACCCTACTAAGTAAATTTGAACATGAATAACGATAAAAGTCATGGGGGCTGTAAAGAAATAGTTTTGTGGTTGTTTCATGTAGACACGTAAGTGTTCTGAATGACAGTTTCCTTTTCTTTCGCTTTGGCTGCAGCTTATATTTCAAGGGACGTTTTTGCCTTTTTCTTCTCCCCCTCATTCGACCTAATGCTGTTCATCTGTTGAACAGAGACATGCTACAAAGCTTTCAAGTGGTTTTCCACATTAAGATTATTGCCAACCAGCCTGCGACTCTTTGTGTAGGAGTGTTTGTATAGTCTCCATAGCAACAGAATACTTACAAAAATGTCATATTGTGCCGTCTGTGTGATTTGACTAGTGTGTTCTGTGTAGTGCGGCCTCTCGAATCCAGCCTTTCTATCTGTGCAGATTACGTGCCACGAGCAGTAACTTGCAGTTATTCGTCCGTTAAACGTGTTTTTCTGAGCGATAGTGCCCATTAGCACTATTGATGCTCTTTAACAGAGTGCACAATCTTGGTGACATTTCCTAGCAATTTCTTTCAAAGTCTTCAATCCACATCTAAGATAAAATGTAATGGCCTTAACTCTTTTCATTACAGGCTCACCTGTAAGTGGATGCCCTTGACGATTTGTTCTAAACACATTTTGTAAATCAGGCTTTGAAAAAATCATTCATCTGAAAGTATTTCCAGAGCAGAAATGTTTTAATGGACATGACAAATAGTCGGTGTATCATAAATTTTCATTTGCATTTATAAATTTAAGGTGACATGGATGCATGGAAGTTGATAATGATCAGTGTTGCTATTGGTAACCCTTATGAATATGCAACAAATTGTAGAAGACAAAACTCATCATGGTCTGTGATCAAGTGCTAACCTCACAGACCTTACTAAGGTTGTGAAAGTACTATGTAGGTATTCCTTTCTATGGAACAAACCCCAAACTAGATATACAGTATATTAAACACCTCCGATGTATGTTAAAAAGAAAAACAGGTAGGTGGAGTGGAGTAACACCAAAAGAAAAGAACAACACACTCCTACGCTAGATTCAGCTGAATGTGTAGTTTCACAGGGGCCTGGTCAAATCATGGATAATCTCATAGATGACACAAAAGAAAATCGAACATACCCACTGGGTCTAAAAAGGCTGCACACCCCGAAAATCAATAATAAATTATTTTTCATCAATCTCATAGATGCCTTGCTGCCCTCTAGGACTGGGGTTGTTCCGACAGTGCTGTAAGAATAGAAAAAGAAAAAAGGGTGCACTGGCCTAGTGCATTATACAGCAGATTTAGTAAAAGATATTAATAAAATCATAAAGATACCTACTAACAAACATAAGTTAAAACCACGCTTGTCAGGCAACATGTGTGGCTATCTCTCATTGGTTGCTCGAATCACCAAACCTGGGTGTGGGGGGGGGGGGGTCCTGGATGAGAACCCTCAGGCTGATGTGTTTCAAAGGACCAGTCAGCCTGAGAGGAAGGACTGGTCTTTCACAACAGACTTTACGGAGGTTGTGAAAGTACTATGTTGGTATTCTTTTCTATGGTGCAAACCCCAAGCTAGATATACAGTATATTAACCACCTCCAATGTATGGTAAAAAAAAAAAAAAACAGGTAGGTGGAGTCGAGTGTTTACTGTAGATATGAAGGAGAAAATGAAATGGTCGCACACTGTTGCCAAATAAGTGCTTCATAGAAAATCTTTATTGTCAAATGCCAGACACAGGTACAGGAATCACAGTTGATGCGATTCGCATGGGTGAACAAGCACGGTATACCACATCAACTGTGATTCCTGTACCTGTATCTGGCATCTGACAATTTTATGTTAATGTTAGCATCTCCCATCTTCAACGCAGCTTTTGTAGGGTAACTATTTTGTTCCTCCTTGATATTTTTCAAAGTTCCTTTATGTAGGTGCATAAAATCATGTCATAGTGCTGTAAATCAGGCACTATGGCAAGACCAGAGTCTGATTTTTCAGGAACTCATTGGACATTTAAAATATGTTTTGCCATTAAACAAGGCTTCCAATACCTTCTTTTCCATTTCACTTTTTTCACAACTCAATTTACTCAAGGTGTGTATTTTTTCCAGTGTCATTAGTGCCACATCATGACTTGCTGTGATCTTACCAGCTAAAATGGACCAATTAATTTTTTTACTGCTTTACAGTACACTTTTACTCATGTTCATATTGCTAATCTGGTGCCAGGTATGAATTTCAAACACCCTCAGGTACATGCATATGTTTTCACACATCTTCTCAAGCTTCTCAGACCTTCTGGGCACCATAGTATGTGAATGCTGCATGAAAAGTCAAGACCTCCCACATATTCCTTTTAGTCACCAAGACATTTATCTCATGTTTTTTTTAAAACAAGAATAACTACAACATATTCTGTTAGGGGCTAAGTTATGCAATGGCATAACTTAGCCCCTAACAGAATATGTTGTAGTTATAAGACAAGGGACTATAATGCGTCCCTTGTCTTATGGTGCATGGCCAAATTCTACCCCCTCAGATTTTAGTTATATTTCAGCAGAGGTTTATCTAAATGATTACTCTTGCTTAAACTCATGAAAGGCATGGAAGGTAGCTCTTTTGATAAACAAAATGTGATAAAAAAAAATCTTTGGTGTATCCTATGTTTTGCAACACTAGTGTCCTTAGTTCAGGTTTCAGCCAAACATTATTTGCATTGCGTTTGCAAATTCTTCCTCTAGGTACTCCAGTTTCCACCTACACTCCAAATTTATGGTGATGGGGTATTTGGCTTCTGTCTTAATTTGCCCTAACATACGTATGGGGGGTCTAAAAATCTAAATGTAGCCTCCTAGGCAGGCTTTGGTAACACTCCATTGAGTGACTAGTGCAGCTCTGGTACTCAAGTCAAACAAGGAGCAGAAAAAGTGAGGTTCCTAGGTTTAAAATGCATCAAAGATCACAACATGGTCATGGTAGTTGATGGAATGGGAGTGCACAACCCCCAGTTTGCTGAGAGCAAAAACAAGCTAAACAATACTGATACCACTTTCTACTAAAATGGCCAACAGCATTTAATTATTTTTACACAAACCAGAGACTGATAACATTTATATTGTTTTAGCAGATTCCACCTCAACTGTAAGGCACCCACAGGTACTCAATACAGAAAACGAATCTAAAGAGCCAAAAATCAGTGTACCACTCCATGCTATGGTCTCAATGCTCCAAAATAACACAATGTATTTTAATAACAACTGATGCCGTAAGACCCTCTCAAAATAAACAGAAAAAAATGTCCTCCACCCAGTGTCTCATCAACACACTCCAAAATTCCACCAGAGTGCTCCCTCCACCACACATAGGAATACACTTACCAAAAATGCATGTCCATCCTACAACAGATTAGGCAAGCACAGCCCATGAGATTACAATAAAGTTGGTGTCCACTGCTCCCTCCACCTTCACTTCTTAAATCCCTCAGATGGACATGAATACCAAAAAAAAAAAAAAAAACTCCAATAGTGTAGTATCATCCACATATTACAAATGATCAGCGGGCACAAAATAACAAGCTCACTCTCCCAATGGGTCATGCATGTGGCAGCGGGATGAAGCGATCTGCTGGCCATCAGCTGTTCAGTCCCTTCACCATGCTCCCAACTTCCACAGCTACATGGAAACAGCCCTCAACAGAAAATGTATGTATATATAGATATATATCTATCTATAGATAGATATATATATATCTATAGATATATACTGTATATATGCAATGGTTCTATAGTGCTGTATTGTTGTTTTTTTTATATGTTTAATCTAGAAAGCCACAGGTTGCTGAATAGAACAAATAAAACTGTGGTTATGTGATGGAGCTTTTAGTTAAGTAAGTGATTACTGAGGAGTGGGAGAGTAGTTCATAACAACTGTCAAGATTTTATACTACAAATACTAAGTTGTATGAGGTTGGAGCCTGTCAGCTCCTGTCTCGTTTAATGTCATCTAGGTCTTTTTGTAATGGCAGCCTGCATTTTAACCTAATAGCTCATAGCCAAGCAATTTTACTTTGCAGCTAGGATCCATCCTAAATGCTGTACCTCCTCTACATTATACAGGTTAAAAACAACCAGAATGCTGCAGCTTAAAGCTAAGGCAGGCAGACAGCAAAAATGCCTATAATGCCTAATAATTTAAATATGTATTAATAAATCATAATTAAATCCAGCTAATGTAAGAACCTGATTTTGGCTTTTTATCAACTTCCTGAAGTCCTCTGTACAGTATAACTAAAATTGGCTCAAATTGGCAAAGAGAGAGGATCAGCACCAGGAATCAATGAGGTCAGGACTATAATGATGGAAGGAGAAAGCAGAGTAATAACCAGCTGCTCCTTTACTTTACCAGTCACAGGCTAGTTGATAGGGAGGTGACCAAGTTGTATTTCTTAACTGCAGTAGAGAAAACTCCAACCTGGCTGCATGGTCTGATAGGGCTTGATGGACAATAATACCAACCTTTGCCAGCTAAAACCACACCCAGTATTGCTTAACTGCAGTAGAGACAACTCTGGTCACCAACCTGGCTGCAAGGTCTGATAGGGCTCGATGGACAATAATACCAACTTTTGCCAGCTAAAACCACACCAATATATGTTTTTTTAAACTGTAACTTAGTTGTTTATTATGTGTGCTAATTTTTGTAAAGGGAACTCTGTACGCAAAGCTCTATTTCTGTACATTTGCATCTGTTGGGACAGAGCTCCATTACTGGACAAAATTAATTAACCTGAAAATATTATTATGTTCGTCCCTCCACTTTCTTGGGCTCATGTGATGGAACTCCATCAGCACTGGCAGTATGTCCACCCCAAAAAACTCATGGTTGGAAAAAAATATAAATGTTGGTTTCAGGAGTCACAAAGAGAAGGCTGCATAACATTCCTACTGCTCCTTGGCATTTTCCCACTTTGCCACTGATGTAGGACCAGCTGAAAATCATTTGTGGTTGCATTATTTATGGTTACCAACATCCAAATTGCTCTTTTAATCAGGATGGCAGGTACTTGAAAAATATGTATATGCTACAACCCAATAACTACGTGTATAATCAAGAATGTATCCTAGATAAAAGAGTATTCATGGTCAAACTTGACAAGCATATGAAACCTTTCTCATAGGCCAGTACTTCTTTACATATCCTTAGCTGCATTTGATGTATTATTTATTAGAATTTGTAAAGTCCTAGTAACGCTTAGAAAAAAATGTCACCATGATTAATCCTGTACTTATTTTTTTATTTTAATCCTCATATAAAAGCTTGCTTTTATAAAATCTTCATGACTTATTTCTTGCTGAACTCCAACTGGCAGCAAAGTTCTGTTTAAGAGCAAAATATTTCACAAATCCAATTAGCATTATATGTATGGCTTCAAGTACAAATATACCATTAAGGAACAAGTATTAGAGGACTCTGACGTGTTTCATAATTTTTCAAAAATGTCTGGAGGAGATGTTGCCATGGAGATAAGCTACAGAGAAATGGATGATGTGCTGCACCACTTATTCACCAGCTTCTGGAAAGGAGCCAATGCTGGAGTGTCTATCGCTCTGCTTTTTGTGGGTTAGCAGACATGTGCAGAATCATTTAGAAGAGACTTTAAATAATAACACATCAATGTTCCTGTCATTGAATATAATCAACAATAATTAACAGATCTGTAGCATAGGCATGCTGTAAAGTTCATAAAATGATGCATGTAAGGTCTCCACTCAGCTGTTGTCACATGCCTTACATCAGTCTTTTGGATAGAGTGGAGAGGGATTAGAACACCTGCCTGGTTTTTATTGCTGCCTGTGCCCCTGTTAGTGAGATTCACCTTCTCTGTTTGTCTCTTTTACCATTATCAAGAATAAAAGTCAAAGAAAATCCCAAATTTTGCGCTGTCTATAGAACAGTAATAGAGATGAAATCTTCCAATGGAGACACTAGTACTGGTGACCCGGTGATACCCAGAGATTCCCTCGCATTGGAGAAATGTCTTCTCACTTCCTGCTTTGGGACAGGAAGTAAAGGGAAACCCCCTTAATGGGACACAGGACACACGCAAAAAAGAACAAGAAGTCTGAGCAAAAGGTCTGGGCAAAGGAAAGGAAGATCTGGGCAAAAGATTTTATTTACCTGTGGTTACATTTTAATACCAGGACAAGGTCTACTTCAATAATTGGTTTAGCAATAAAACTTGAGGGGGGTTTTAATACTTTCACACCCGGTCCAATTTATTTTACTTTAAGTACACCTTAACTAGTGACAATATCTAATGCAGTTTAGCATATGTCCATTCACATCTGTCCCTGACCCTGAACATTATAAAACCAATTGCTTTATTACAGTCATAGTCCAGGAAGTGAGAGAAGAACCCATTACAGCACAGATACGATATACAAACATATCACAGATGGGGTTCAGCTTTTACCAACAATAGTAACACAGTTGAGGACAAACATGGCAGGGCCAATAGTAAAGTGGTAGAACATTTAAAAAGGGTCATTAGGACATATTTGCAGTCAGTGAAACTCCGTCCCAGGAGTTCTCTGGACAACAAGATTAACCACCAAACAAACATATTCCTAGCAAATGGCTAGTTGTATTCTCATGTGTACTGACTGGGTGCACAGAATTGCAGACAGAAATTACTCTTGTTGTTATATTATTTGCAGCAGATTGTTCTGTGCTGAGAAACCATCCATATTCCTTCACACTACAGTGCTACCTGTTTTTGTACTAGACATAAATTTAAAATGCATGTCATATGACTGGGGGGGATATATGCGATTAATCTTTGCATGCAAAGCATGGAAGCTTATCAGCAATGCCAGACATTATTTCGGTGACACCATTTTGGCAGGTGTTTACATTTTGCGAAAAACTCATTTGCCCTCTGGCATGTCAAATAACTATTCCATGTAACACTATGTTTAAACTCCTGTCTGCTTTGTGACAGGTAGTGTCAATTGTGAAATGTTTAGCTAATGTTCAACTAATGATCTATTAAGAGGGAAGCCATAGGGAGCTGGCACAGAGGTCCTCCTACCTGGTAATCAGGCAGCCTGGAGGAAAGTCACAGAGCTTCAAATGCAGCTTGCTACTTACCTCTATAGTTAATCTTGTTATTTGTAACAGCTTAGCTATAACATTCAGTAAAGGTGCTCTGTGATTATTATTTGTTAGACCTGATCAAAAAGTTTGGATATGTTGTTTTCCCATTCTAGCCTTATTGTAAGAAGAAACATTTAAAGCAGTACTAAACCCATCAGATGTAAGCAGGGCATGTAAGCCAGTGCTTCCAAAGGTTCTGTGTGGTGTTAGAAGTTTTTCTGCAGCTAGACATGTGTCTTAGGTTTGACTCTTTTCAAATAAGTGTGTAAGTCCTTTGCTATATTGTAGTTGTATTGCACTCCTGGGTTGATCTTTTGGGCTGGTGGTTCCTACAAAGGAAGGGTTAAAGTGGTTGTAAACCCTTACAAACCACTTTGGCCTACGGGTAAGCCTAGATTAAGGCTTACCTGTAGGTCCAAGAAATATCTCCTAAACCTACACGGTTTAGAAGATATTTGCTGAAAGACAGGCACCGCTGTGTACGGCGCATGCACCGTAGACAGCAGTGCACAGGTGCACTGAGCGCACCGCAGTTAACCGCGATATGCCACGAGTGGCAGCTCCCGTGCGCATGCGCGGGAGTGACGTCATCACGGCTCCGACGAATCACAGCGCCGGAGCAGCGAGACCCACCAAGAAGATGGAGGCTTCGGACTACAGGGGACAGCGGTGACTTCGCTGGCTCCTGTGTCAGGTAAGTGACACATAATGGACTACTATTCAATGCATAGTAGTCCATTATGCTTTACCTTTGTAGGGAATCAAAGAGGAAGTAAATCCATCAGGGTTTACTTCCTCTTTAATGCTGCTGGACAGGTTTTCCATATTTTTTCAAGAGATTATCGCCCCATACAGGTCATATCATATAAATAGGGGGTCATTAATGCCCAAGAGAGGGGTTGGGGGAAAGTCTGTCAAAATGTAGCTGTTACTCTGTTGGATTGTACCACCCCTAGTTGGGGTTCACAGTGTGGTATAGGACCTATGGATTTACGTGGATCTGGACTGGAGTCTCTAAAGGGGTACATATAAGGCATATCACAAGAAGAGGGCTTACTACAAGGAACTGAAGAGAAGTTAGAGAAGATAAAGTACATGGGTCCAACGCACAGAGAGGCTGTCTTAAGAAGGCTATATTGCTGTTGCTAAAGACTATCATGTTTGTTGTCACTTGATAAAGCACCCAATCAGCCAGGAAACTGGTGACATGACAGAAGTGATGGATACTCTGGTAGGGAAGAAGTACTATGCTTAGCCCTTTCACTAGCAAACTGTTCCCCACATACTGGCACTGGTCTTGCAGCATGTAGAAGGGGCCCTGGGAAGAGAACAAGCATGGAGTTATGGGGAAGTGTGTTTCCTGTATCCAATAGTAACATATGGAACATTGTCACTGGAAGTGAGGTTACAGGACTGCTGAGTTGGTGGAGACCGGTACAAGCTCTGCAGTATCAGCTTGGAAATGCTGGATACTAAGAGGGAGAGGTGTTATCTAACAGATGTTGTGTTTGCAGTGCATTAGTGTCAACAGTATAAGAAGTCTGGCCATGGATTACATAGTGTGCAATTGCTCTGCTCAATTTAAAGTCTGGAGCACCACCTTAATGCTGATTTTACATGACCCCAGCTCCTGCCTGTATCACAAGTACTAACAAGTGGAGTTCCACAGTGTCCCCGCTAGGATGCCTTAAGCCCGCCCTACCCACAGGTAGAGCCTTCAGAAAATTGTTTATTACTTAAAAACATCATGATATTATGGATATATGAAAATCTACATTTCTTTGTAAAGCTTTAAGTAATGCCATTTTCATTAATGTGCAAGTACATGCAATGATTGAAGGATATTATTTATCCATATTTTTTTAAGTAGTGTTTCTTCCCAGAAACAAACAAAGCTCAACCAGTGATAACCTTTGGACGTTTCTGCTCTCCTTCTCTGTTTTATATGCACTAGATGAGAAAGTAATTGAAACAACTGATTTCAAAGGCTAGTGTAAGATCTCAGTACCGAGGTAATGCTGAACTGTTTTTAGATCTAAGCTACATAATGGATGACATTAAAAACTGACTTATAGCTTAAAGGAAAGTAGAAGGCACTTGACTTCATAAATAATACAATGTGGGAGATAGTGTGTGCAGTAATTACAAATGATGGAGCAAGTAATGAATATGAAATGGAGTCTGTGTTCAGCAATACACTTCAACTAGTTAGGAAAGGTGTGTGTGTGGAGCGTTTGTGTTGGATAAAAGGCATTTCACTGAGCAGTAGTATCACAGTCATTTCAAAGCTGACCTAAACGGAGGGTGCTCCTTTGCCTAGGCACACCCTTTCATCTAACTTGCTGCATTATGCAGCTGCCATACTATTGGAGATGCAAGCTATCGCTGTTCAAAGACCTGGTCCCCTAGTGATGCCATCAATTGAATACAGTAAGCAGAGGCAGTGGTGAGACCAATATGTGTCTGATGGTGTGAACATTCTGGTAGGCACATGGGATGCTCTATGTGCCTCATTGGAAAGAATCATCTTCACTTACTGTCCTGTAGACACAAGAGAATGTTGGGGGAAAGCAAGAGGAAACTCCCTCTTAGACAGTTATGCTACCTGTACATTTTAAAATAATCCATCAAGTCCTGCCTTGGTGACAATGGTAACCTGAAAAAATAGTGAGGGTGAATCTCTGCAGTGGAGACCTACACAGCAATAAATACTTGCCGTATACAAAACTAACAAAAAATTGATTTAGGTACACATAAAATTTGAGTGTTAAAGCCCAATTGACTCTTCAGCCTAAATAAGCTAAATTCATTCCAGTTGCATTAAAAAAAGCCTTAGTTTTCTTTAGAAAGCAGCCACAGCATGCTGCAGAGAAGCTCCCTTGCTCTATGTGTGGAAGCAGTGATCTCTCTACAGAGGTCCTACATGTCAGAGCTAAAGCTGTACAATCAGCAGGCTGTGTGAGCTTTACTGATTGCAGAGTAATAGGTCTATCTTAGCAGAGGGGTGTCAGACCTCTACAGCGACTACTGCTTCCACACAAGGAGCAAGACTCCTTCTCTGCAGCATGCTGGCAAGGAACCGTCTTTCTGCTGTGGCTGTTTTCTAAAGAGAACAAGCTGTAAGATGTTAAACACCTCTGTTTTGATGCAGCTGGAATTGATTTAGTGAATTTAAACTTAAGGTTCATTTCGGGCTTTAAATGTGTTGACTGCACAAGATCTTTTCAAGTCAATGCTAGGGAACAGTTGACAAATTCATGTTCATTATGGAAGGCTCAACTGTAGCTAGGGGACAAATAAGAGGACAATTACTTCCTAATGTGTTAGCAGTCTTAAACAGCTCTCAAAATGATTACTGTGTGACACAAGTCGGCTACACGTCACACATTGTCAGTTGGTTGGATGATCTATTAGCAAAATTCAGTCAGCTGTTAGAGCACCTGTCATTGCCACAAGGGACTAATAGAGTATCTTCTAAACATTTTATAGTTCAATTTTAATATTTGCATCTTAACCACTTTAATACTGGGCACTTAAACACCTTCCTGCCCAGACCAATTTTGAGCTTTCAGCGCTGTCGCACTTTAAATGACAATTGCGCGGTCATGCTACACTGTACCCAAACGATTTTTTTTTCCCCACAAATAGAGCTTTCTTTTGGTGGTATTTGATCACCTCTACGGTTTTTATTTTTTGCGCTACAAATAAAAAAATACCGAAAATTTTGAAAAAAAAATGTTTTTTTTTGTTTCAGTTTCAAAACGTTGTAAATAAGTACGTTTTCTCCTTCACTGATGGGCACTGATGGGGCTACACTGATGGGCACTGATAAGGCGGCACTGATGGACACCAATGATGTGGCACCAATGAAGTGGCACTGATGAGGTGGCATTGATGGACACTGATAGGCGGCACTGATAGGCGGCACTGATGGGCGACATGGATGGGTGACACGGATGGGCGACACGGATGGACACTGATAGGTGGCACAAATTGGCACTGATAGCTGGCACGGATTGGCATGGATGGGCGGCACAGATGGGCATGGATGGGCGGCACAGATGGGCATGGATAGGCGGCACAGATGGGCATGGACAGGCAGCACAGATGGGCATGGACAGGTGGCACAGATGGGCATGGGTGGGCACTGATAGGCGGCACACGTGGGCACTGATAGGCGGCACAGGTGGGCACTGATAGGCGGCACAGGTGGGCACTTATAGGCGTCATTGGTGTTATACTGTACTAATGGATGCCAATCAGTGCCAAACAATAATGCATGCCAATCAGTGATGCCCATTGTGGGCACTGATTGGCATCCATTATGGGCACTGATTGGCATCCATTGTGCTGACTGGCATCCCTGGTGGTCTAGGGAGGATTACCTTTTTCTGGGCATCCCTGGTGGTCTGGTGGCGTCCCTGGTGGTCCAGTGTGGGCATCCTCGGGGGGGCTGTGCTGATAATTAATCAGCACAGACCCCCCCTGTCAGAGGAGCAGCCGATCGGCTCTCCTCTACTCACGTCTGACAGACGCGAGTGAGGAAAAGCCGATCACTGGCTCTTCCTATTTACACTGTGATCAGCCTTGATTGGACACGGCTGATCACGTGGTAAAGAGTCTCCGTTGGAGACTCTTTACCGAGATCGTAGTTGCCGGGTGTCAGACTGACACCCCGCAACAACGATCACCGCGATGCGCGCCCCCGGGGGCGCGTAGCGGCTCATAATCCTGATCACGTCATATGACGTCCGATCAGGATTATGAAACCACTTTGCCACCGTCAATTGCCTATTGGGCGGGCGGCAAGTGGTTAACATACAGCTCTGCATAGGATCACATTGATCCCAGAACAGTACTTTTATTGCACTCATGATGCAGACATTTTCATTGTACAAATACAATTGAAAGTCCATTAAATTCCCACAACAGCATGACAGTGGTATACAAAATCCAATTTGCATGTTCTTTGATGAATCCAATACAGTGGCATAAATGCAGTCCATATGCCAGATGGAAAGTAGATTGCCATTATAGATGCAAACTTTTTGAAGGGGGAACTTTGTATTTAAAAATACTTAAAGCGGAACTTCAGTCATTTTTCATCTTTCCATCTATTAAATATTCTTTCCTTGTTTTAACTTTGGACAGTAAAACTTTTTTCTGCCAGTAAATACCTTATACAGCTCACTTCCTGTTTCTTGTCTGGTAAAAAGCCTAGGCTTCTGACATCATGCACAGCTCTCTCTCTCTCACTCTCGTGATAGTTTGCCCCCCCCCCCCCGAGTCATAAGAGGGTCAATAAGGGCTGCAGAGCTGGAGGCGTGCCGCTGTGTGTCTGTGTAAATCAAGGAAGTGAACAGGCAGCAGCTTCAGCTGCCCACATTTAAAATGATTGCAGCCAGACTTAGTGGAGGGAGATTTCTGCAGCATATATGGTATGTACAATATCACAGTATATATATAAAATAATATGCAAAGTGGTTAGAGGGAAGCTTCAGAATGCTAAAGAAGTTTTTATTACAAATTATGTGAGCAGACTGCAGTTCCACTTTAAAGTTTTCTATTAGCTCTATTTTTATGGTTGTGTGTGTGATCCAGTAATTGATAGCTGGCAATTGTATATTTTTTTTTTTTACATTATTGTTATCAATAAACTCATGCTGCATGCTATTGATGATGGTTTACTGGAACAGTGGGACCCTTTTTAGCATATACTGTACCAAATAGGTAAAACGGGCTTTGGTGTCTCAACACCTGAATAGGGAATCTTCACTGGAATCATCGGCAAATGCCAAAAACCACCATAGCCAATGAAATGGTATATAAACTTATAGAACCTTTCAGAGTGTGGAGTCCTCTCATCGATACTTTGTTAGGACATAAATACATGGAGAAAAGATAGAAGACTTGACATAGTGTAAAACCATACGTAAAATGTATTTCTTTAAAAAAAGGTAAATCACTCACATTTCAGTAAAACATCAAAAGCATAGAAAGTCCAGTTGTGACATAGACAGGACAGTAGACTCTCTATGCCACTACACCTGGACTTTCTATGCTTTTGATGCATTTGGCGATGATTCCAGTGAAGCTTGCCTATTCAGGGGTTGAGACACCAAAGCCCGTATATGCAAAATTGGGTCCCACTGTTCCGGTAAGCCTCCTTACACTATAATTAGTGGCAGAAGGTTTTTACAGTGATGATTTCTTTTCACTTGGGTGATTGAACATTAATATTTGAATCACAAATATATGGACTCTCTTTTTTAATCATGAACTGTTTATAAGCTTATGAGTTTTTCAATATATTTATTTGTATACATTTTTCACTTTATGATTCATATCATATTTGTATGATTTATGTTTTAGTGCTGCACTTTTTATATCCCTTTTTTTTTTTACACAAGTTGTCTCTTGTAGTGCTGGCTGCTTTATATTCCTAAACACCAAGCACAGTTTAACACTATACTACTTATTGATGATGGTTGAAGCAATACAAATGCACGTGTATGTTTTTCTATATAAATTAATCATAAATATATCCATGGAAAATGAAGTGAGCAGGAAAAAAATGGCAGTTGTATATTCATTTCCTATTATTACTAATCACCACCAGATTTATACCTTCCCATAATGCATTTCTGGGCTTTTAAGCAACTATTTTTAATACTCCTGCAACTTCCTTTCCCCAAAGACTATTGTCATGCCAACCATGACAGGTATAGCTTAACAATTTGATACATGTCTCGGTTTTATAGGGACTTCTATTGTTAACATAGCCGGTGAAAAAATAAACCCAAAGGAGCTTTGTGTGAGTAAAAAGACTAAGCTTAATATTCATCTGTTTCATTTTAGTAGGAGGAAGGAACTCCTATACGCTATGTTTTAGCGTATAGGTTGATTTAAATATATTATATTGACAATAAAATGATACACATAAACTAAAGTGAAGTCTCTAAAAAACAGATAATTGTTGTATATGAGATTATTTTCATATATAACCATCTAGTAAGTATGTTTGCATATGGGAATTTTTCATTAATATCTTCACTTGTTTCAGCAGACCTGAACAATGTAGGATGTTCACATATAAATGTCCTTTAATCAGTTTTACAGCAATAAGCAAGCATTACTGCTAGTTAGGGTATTCACAAGTTTTGTTTAGTTTCCCTACTATAAAACCGTAGAGAATGAGTTATTTTTTTGAGATTTCATAAATGGATTTATTAAATAAAAATATGGTAAGCTCAAAATGCATTAGCCATATCAACAAATAGGAATCTAGTACTAGTGTGGCAGTGCATCTGTACTGTTTTGATCAGTTGCTGTGAGTTGCTGCACTTCACTCTTCACTCAGTGTTATAGACCCCCAAAGTCCGAACACATCCTTTGTATTGGCATGGCGGGCTCAAGAATGTGAAATCACAATGACTATGATGGAGTCTTGGAGACGTCAAGTGATAGAACCATTCTGGAGAAAACATGTGTGTTTTAGATATAGTGGTAAAGGGTTAGAATCACTGTCATGTTTTTATTACTGTCTGCTAATTTTTTTTGGAGACTTGCCTTTACTTCCTGTCCTGGTGATCAATGTCTATGCAGATGACCATTATTCTTTATAACCAGGCCAATTTTCACAAAGCTGCTAGACTACTGAGCAACATAAATGCCACTGGGTCCTGTGCAGGTATCCATAGAGTAAAGCTCAATTCCAGAATTTTCCAGGCCCCATACATAAAAAATATAACATGCATACCTTAATTCCAAATGTATCCTAGCTAGCTGTGTGGCATCAAGCATCCTTTCTCCTTTTGTTTGACATCAGTGGTGCTGCATGCAGCATCTCTCTTGTACAGATATGTAAATTGTTGCCTGCACATCTAGGCCTTTATAATTATGCACCCAGGAGGTGTGTCCATGACACCCTGGGCTCATTGAATCACACTGGGCATCATTTGACCTGTAGGAGAATTGGCACTGAAGTGAGTGGATTTGTGGGAAACAGGACCACAGAAAAGTGCAGTGAAAGCTGCTTTTTTGTTTTTCATTTTCACGCTGGCCAGTATTTTTTTAAAGGTAGAGTTGGGCTTTAAGCTCTACTCATTGAGTTACACATTTTGATGAAGTGATTCGGGGTGGGGAAGATAAGGCTTCTTTTTTATACATACACTTACCCTTTAAGGCTGGGTTCACACTATCTCCTGCCGCGGGTCGCAGCAGGGGGTCTGGTGCATTCCCATTCACAATTTTAGGACCAAATTAGGTCCAAATTTCTGCCTAAATTCGGACCTGAAACGGATCCAAAGACGCAAAGGGCCATTCTGCTGTGTGCTCCATGGCTGGAGAACCGGCTCCATTTAGAGTGGAAGATATGTGAACCCAGCCTAAATATTGCTTTCTCAAGCAGTAGTTTGTTAAATAAATTCTCACCGGAAGCTGATTTTAATTTATTAAATCATTTTATTCCTTTATAGTCCTGTCTAAATCCAAAGCACAAACCCTTTTCAGCAGAAAAATAAATAGTTAGCTACTTTGCAGCCAGCGCTGTAAGGGAGAGATGGAACTTGGTCTAATGAGCTTGTCACTAGTCCCTGCAGTAGCAAGAGAATTAATAGAAAGCCCATCAGTGGGCATGTGGTACGGCTGATAATACATTCACAGCCTTTGTTATTTCCGTGTCCTAATGTGACTCTTCATAGTAACTTAATGAATTTTAAAAAATGAAGGTCGTTTATTACAGATTTTTAATTCTCTGACTTTCATCATACAAGTTTGATGGGCAATATGATCCTGCAAGACTACATTTGCATTATTTAGCATTTTTTATGGCACATGAAATCTAAGAACTCATATATTGAGAATGGAGACTTAAAAATAAATTTGTTTCCATATTTTATGCATTATATGCTGTGCTATAAATGCTTGCTTGTATATCTCAGTAAGTGTAAGTCAAGATTTAAATAGTAATACCCAAATGTCTTTATTCGTATGGATTGCCCCTACAGATTTTTCAAGGATTCAAAAAATATATTGTCATTTTACAATCCATACAATGAAATTCAGACATACTGTAGTTCTACACGGAACATACAACAAACACTCACATATAGCAATACACATCAAAAAAATAAATCACGAAACCTTATCCTAACTAACTTACTCAATTTGAAAGCTGAACAACACAAGGAAAAAAAAATAGTTTTTAATCTATTATCTCAAATGTTCCTATAACACTTATCCAACAAAAGTATCTAAAATAAAAATGGGTACTATTCCTTAAAATATTACATTCCCCTACAAAGGCTTCCCTTTCTCTCCAAAATCCTCAATACCCAGTAACTCAATATCTATAATATTTTGCTCAGCCTTTATTACCATTTGCTCTACACCAAAATTCCGGGCCATGCATATGCCCTGCCACAAGGTGGCATGATGTGTCTCAATATCCTCTATTAACGTAGAGTACAAATAACACAAATATTAAAAGAAAACAATATATGGAAAGTGTCAAAAACATATATGTTTATAAAGTGTGTTAAGGTTATTCTACAATAGATATACCCCAGTCATAACATTTGTGAGAAATAAAGTGAATAACAGTACTTATCTCATTACCATGCAGTGGCATATGAAAGTGAATGGGATGTATTAGGCAGCAAATTAACTTGTTTTCCTTGAAGTTGATGTGAAAGCAGGAAAAATGGGCAAGCCTAAGGATTTGAGTGACTTTGACGAGGGCCAAATTGTAATTGTACGAATGGGTCATGACAACCCCAAAACTGCAGCTCATGTGGGATGTTCCTGGTCTGCTGTGGTCACGACTTACCAAAAGCGGTCCAAGGAAGGAAAGACAAAAAAGTAGCGACAGGGTCATGGCCGGTCAAGGTTCATTGAGGGGAGTGAAGGATGCACGTGTAGACCGGTCCATTAGAAGCGTTACTGCAGCTCAAAGTGCTGAAATAGTTAATGCTGGTTCCAATAGAAAGATGTCAGAACACACAGTGCATCACAGTTTGTTATGTATGGGTCTACATAACTGCAGACCAGTCATGGTGCCCATGCTGGCCCATGTCCACATTCAAAAGTGCCTACAATGGGCATGTGAGCATCAGAACTGGACCATGAAGCAATGGAAGAAAGTGGTCTGGCCTGGTTTATTCAAGAATGTTTTGTGGAACACAACAATGAGATTGTGGTGCTGCCTTGGACTTCAAATTTTCCAGATCTCAATCCAATTGAGTTTTTGTGGAATGTGCTGGAAAAACAAGTCTGATCCATGGAAGTCCCACCTTCCAACTTACAGGACTTAAAGAGGAAGTAAACCCTGTGTGTTTGTCTGTGTCCTTATAGGAGTGAGTCTAATAGGACTGGTTTCATAATTATCAATCAGCTGTGCACCTGCAGGGCACTAATGAGGGAAGCTGCTGGGCCTGCATCCCTTTGGACGTGTTCCTATTGGGAGTAACTCACCAAAAATGAAATTTTTGCTACAGGGCATGTCTGAAATCTGACTTGTATCTTGAATGTAGACTTCTGGGAAAATCCGTGAGCCAATCACACTAGCAGGAAATTATGTTTCTGGGGGCCGTTGCGTACACATTTTGTGTACAGAACACGTCAAGGTAGCCATATTGGATTGCATTTTCAGAAAATTACAGCAGATTGAAAAGGAATGGTCATTTTTAATAACATTCAATAACAATATGACTTGTGTTGCAAATGTATACACTGTATTATTTATTCCTTAGTTGCTATTTTTTTCCCCACAAAAGTGGAGTTACCCTTAAAGGACCTTGTCCCTCAAAACCTGTGACTGGTCAGAGAAAGGAGAAGCAGTAGATTGATGAGCTTATATGATATTATGAGCTTATTGATAGCTCTCTCCTGCTATCAGTATGCTCCTTGATAACACATGAGCACTGCAGCATAACTGACTGACTCCTTGTGCTACCTATTTTTCTTTTTCAGTCTGAACTCTGCTATACAGAGATTACAAGAGGTTGATAATAGTTAAAATCAGATACCTTTACAGCGTGCATTACAATATATAAAGTATGTGATTATATATGTTAATTAATAAAGAGCTGCACTAATTTGTGTATTTTATATCTGCCTAGAGTTCAACAAATATAATTATAAATACATGAAACTATTACAGGAATATCCCTTTCTATACCTAAAAACCATGTTGGAGTCAATGTTGTAGGAGTCTATAGGAAGATTTGGGGCACTAGGTCTCTTATTCCTACACCATGGTGACCAGTAAACTTGAGGGCTCTGAAAAACCTGATTTTAAAAGTTATCTGAAAAGTCATTTGCTACAATCAAGCTGTGCTGTGTCAACATGGTACATGGTTACCTAGCTACTGAAACAGAGTTATTGTTTTAAGAAAAGTGGCGTTTACATATGAAATTGATTTTTTTCTATAGCTCAGTCGCTTCTGGTGTGGAAATCTAGGCTGCGGAAAATGGCACACCACTTTTATATCGCACAAAAGACTTGATTGTACTGGTACTTTAGAAGTGGCAGGAACATTTTAAATAGGGGGGCATCACTGCTCATTTACATTGTGCGAAATTTATTTTATGTACTACTGAGCCCAGAGAAATAAAAACATAGGTTACATTTTCATGTCCACAAAAATGCTACAATTTTTCTCTTTTAGATGTTATGTGCCTAGGTAAAAGCCTGTAAAGGTTTGGTCCTCTATATTTAAACCTCAAATACAGAATAAAATTCACGCTAAGTAAGAAAACGTAATGAAAGTAAATGGGTACTTTCCTTCACAAATGAATTCCTTCACATACGGATGTGGTTTTCTTTATGTTGCTAACTGTTGGCATCAACTAAAATCTTCTCTTAGAAAACCATACAACTCAATTGTATCATCAAAACCGAAGAGAGATTTGAAAGGCCACTGAGTAATTCAACCTGTTTAAAACAACCACAAGCTTCAAAAACCAGTTTTTGGTGGACTACATTTCAAAACTCATAAAATAGATCCATGTGGAAAAGTCTTCTCATAATGATGACAGCCAGTTTGTGGACTGAAACAGTCGAATGAGGGGTTGCAAAGTCAGAAGGTTTTTAATCTTAATGCCTTATATGTGCAGCGGACCACCTCAGGCCCCCCTAATACTTACCGGAGCCCTATCCCTGTCCAGTGATGTCCACGAGTGTCTTGGCCATCTTGGCCTGATTGGTTGTGATGCAGCAGCTGCGCCATTTGCTCCCACTGTTGTTAATCAAAGTCAGTTAGCCAATCAGGAGAGAGAGGGAGCAGGGCTGAACCGCAGCTCCATGTCTGAATGGACACACGGAACTGTAGCTCGGCTTGGGTGCCCCCATAGCAAGCTGCTTGCTGTGGGAGCACTCAACAGGAGGGAGGGGCCAAGATCACAAAAGAGGGACCCGAGAAGAGGAGGATCTGGGCTGCTCTGTGCAAATCCACTGGAACAGAGCGCAACATCAGAGCAACATCAACCTTAACACCTAGCAAGGTTATAGGCCACCCTAGAAATATGGACTTATTACTAGCTATAACCTCTCCAACAGTTGTTTCTACTTAACTGTTTTTAAAGACTGTAAAGTGCTATGAGTACAATTTTTGGCTTATTTATGCGATGATATTTGTATTGTAAAGTCTAAATTATGCTGTTCTGGTTCAGTGAAGGCTCTTCTTTTAACATAGCAACTGCCCCATGCTTTAGTTAATGACGTAAACATGGCCAGTTGGCCACTTTCAGCCATAGATTCTCTGTGCTATGAACTTTTCCTAGCATATTTTTTTCCAGAATGTTTCTTAAAATCCTTTTGGGGTCTTTTTTTCTTGCAACAAAGAATTTCCTAATCCCGTTCTCTACCTCTTAACACCGTGTGATGTAGAACTTATCTGAGCACACATCTCTGCAAAAGTTCAGCTTTGCATTTGAGTTTCATCATTTGCACATCTGGTTCTTACAGATAGGAACATCTTTTACAGGACTCAGCAACTTAAAATGTTTAAACTAGGCTTTCATAGGGGAAGATTTAGAAGAACCTAGATATCCTGGATATGTTTAAATGTCACACTAAAATGTTGTTTGGCTTAGTGGAAAAGTATGTACCGTAATTGCCATTTTGGATGTAGAAAGGCATCTATTTTCCTAAGTATTCCTTTTGAATTGTTAGTTTTACATTTAACGTAAAATATTTTCTAATCTTGTTTGACAATATTTATATTTTACATGCCTTATGCCATTTTTTATTAAAAGAAAAAATAGGGCAATAAAATAGTCCAAAGGTCGGACTTTAAGGGCACAGTGGACAGTAGAAGATTACCATTTTTATTTATAATAATACATGGTACAAAAAAGCAAAAAAAGTTAAAGAATTAAAAACATATACAAAATACATGAGTGAGCCCCTGTGCATCAACGCGTTTCACTATCTAGCTTCGTCAGGACACACTCAGGGATTGTTGGAGAAAAACAGGTCTCACTATCTAAAATAAAACACATAGATAAGACTTCATATAATAACAACATATGTTAAAAATGGATCATCATTTATCATTGTCACAAGATTTCATAAAATATTGTTAAGCAACTAGACAGCACTATTGTAATTAAATTTTTTTAAAAGTCATATTTATAAAGTCATCTTTATAAAAAAGATAAAAACAATGGGGTATACAGTATCTCACAAAAGTGAGTACACCCCTCACACTTTTGTAAATATTTTATTCTATCTTTTCATGTGACAACACTGAAGAAATTACAATTTTCTATAATGTAAAGTAGTGAGTGTACAGCTTGTATAACAGTGTACATTTGCTGTCCCCTTAAAATAAATCAACACACAGCTATTAATGTCTAAACCACTGGCAACAAAAGTGAGTACACCCCTAAGTGAAATGTCTAAATTGGGCCCAAAGTGTCAATATTTTGTGTGGTCACCATTATTTTCCAGCACTGCATTGACCCTCTTGGGCATGGTGTTCACCAGAGCTTCACAGGTTGCCACTGGAGTCCTTTTCCACTCCTCCATAATAACACCACAGAGCTGGTGGATGTTAGAGACCTTGCGCTCCTCCACCTTCCATTTGAGGATACCCCACATATGTTCAATAGGGTTTAAGTCTGAAGACATGCTTGGCCAGTCCATCACCTTTACCCTCAGCTTCATTAGCAAGGCAGTGGTGGTCTTGGAGGTGTGTTTGGGGTCATTATGTTAGAATACTGCCCTGTGGCCCAGTCTCTGAAGGGAAGTTTTTGTGCTCTGCTTCAGTATATCACAGACTCAGTACATGTTGACATTCATGGTTCCCTCAATGAACTGTAGCACCCCAGTGCTGGCAGCACTCATGCAGCCCCAGACCATGACACTCCCACCACCATGCTTAACTGTAGGCAGGACACACTTGTTTTTGTACTCCTCACCTGTTTTGCCGCCACACACGCTTGACGCCATCTGAACCAAATAAGTTTATCTTGGTCTCATCAGACCACAGGACATGGTTACGATAATCCATGTCCTTAGTCTGCTTGTCTTCAGAAAACAGTTTTTGGGCTTTCTTGTGCATCATCTTTAGAAGAGGCTTCCTTCTGGGACAACAGCCATGCAGACCAATTTGATGCAGAGTGCAGCGTATGGTCTTAGCACTGACAGGCTGAACTACCCCCCCATCCCCTCAACCTCTGCAGCAACGCTAGCAGCACTCATACATCTATTTCTCAAAGACAACCTCTGTATATGACGCTGAGCATGTGCATTCAGCTTCCTTGGTCAACCATGCCAAGGCCTGTTCTGAGTGGAACCTGTCCTGTTAAACCACTGTATGATCTTGGCCACTGTGCTGCAGCTCAGTTTCAGGGTCTTGGCAAACTTCTTATAACCTTGGCCATCTTTATGTAGAGCAACAATTATTTTTTTCAGATCCTCAGAGAGTTCTTTGCCATGAGGTGCCATGTTGAATTTCCAGTGACCAGTATGAGAGAGTGAGAGTGAGAGCGATAACACCAAATTTAACCCATTCACACCTGAGACCATGTAAACCTAACGAGTCACATGACATCGGGGAGGGAAAATTGCTAATTGGGCCCAATTTGAACATTTTCATTTGGGGGTCTACTCACTTTTGTTGCCAACCGTTTAGACATTAATGGCTGTATGTTGAGTTATTTTGAGGGAACAGCAAATTTACACTGTTATGCCCTGTACACACGGTCGGACATTCCGACCACAAAATCCATCTGATTTTTTCTGACGGATTTTGTCCGAAACTTGTGTTGCATACACACGATTGGACAACGTTGTCGGAAAATTCACTTGTTCGGAATGAGGTGACGTTTGTTGTGTACAACGGGATTACATAGAGGCTAGTAGCCAATAGCTTTGGTCTCGCAATTTAATCTGAGCATGCGTGGCACTTTGTCTATTGGAATTCTCTACAAACAATCGGAAAAAGTCAGATCAGATTTTGTTATCGGAAAATTTTAGATCCAGCTCTCAAACTTTTTCCGTCGGCATTTCCGACAGAAAAAGTCTGATAGAGCCCACACACGATCGGATTTTCCGACAACATAATCTGATCGGACCTTTTCCAGCGGAAAGTTCGACCGTGTGTACAGGGCATTACACAAACTACTTTACATTGCAGCAAAGTGTAATTTTTTTCAGTGTTGTCACATAAAAAGATACAATAAAATATTTACAGAAATGTGAGGGGTGTACTCAGTTTTGTGAGATACTGTATATTGGGCTCTAGACCTTGTGCAGTGAGAACTATACATTTTTTTGTGACAGTTCCACAAATTTTAATAACTTTACGGTCTCAGCTGTTCTGATAAGTTATTTGTACATATATGATTAAAAAGATGATTTAAAATAAATTCAATTCAATTTTAAATAAAGTAAATTAATTATACTAAAATAAATAGTCTAAAGACCCTATAATTTGATGTAGGACATGGAATTATCTAATTGCTTAGTTATAATACATTGCCATAGTCTCTACAGGGAACACTTTCTATGTGGTAGAAATGAAATGAAATCAAAAGTACAGCATGGTTACAACTAAACCTATTATTTAATTTTTTTAGCCTTTTACAGATGTGCTTTTTAATTCAGGAACCAAGGAGGGAACATTCATCTACTGCATATCATGTCTTTTATTTGTTATAATTAGAAAACGTGAGGCTCTCCGAAGAAAAGAAAGTGGAAACTGTAGGGAACTTATTTTGTGAGAATCTCAGCCCTAATATACTACTGTATAGCGACAATGTGAATTTTTGAGATATTTTCTGTGAACATGTCTCTGGGGGGATACAGAGCAAAGGATGCCGATATCTAAAATGTGTCAATATTTTATGAATCAGTATTGCATTTTCTGCAGCGTACACTGCTGTGCAGATCTAATATTAAAAAAAATAATAATAAATCTTTACCTACATAAAGACTGTAGGTCTGGATTTCAAGGATAGCTACAGAGCTCAATGAGTGAGGCTGAGCTGCAGGTTTATTAGGAGAACTGTCTTACCCTACTGAAGCTTTTTATGCTTTGTCAGGAAATAGGACATACCTTATTTATCAGCGTATAACACGCGCCGGCATATAAACACGCACCCCAAGTTTAAAAGGGGATTTAAAAGAAAAAAACTTTTAGGAGGGAAGTTTAAGGAAAAAAACTTACATTTAAATGCCCATCAATGCAGCCTTATCAGTGTCAATTGCAGCCTTGCATTGCAGCCTCATCAGTCATTTGCAGCCTTCCATTGCAGCCTTGTCAGTCATTTGCAGCCTTCTATTGTAGCCTTGCCAGTCATTTGCAGCCTCGTTAGTGTGTTTGCCATTTAAAAATGGCGCCGCCGAGATACAGAGTGGATGCCCTTTGTATCTCAGCGGAGCTCGGTAGTTCTCGGCCGTTCTCGGCGGCCTTTGGGTATTTTCAGCCTCAATCGGCCGTTCTCAGCTATTTTCGGCCGTTCTCGCCTATTTTCGGCTATTTTCGGCCACACTCGGCCGTTCTCGGTGGTTTTCGGCTTTCTGAAAGCCGCCGAGAACGGGCGAAGGTAGCCGAAAATACCCAGAAGCGGCAGAGAGTGGCAGAAGGGGATAGAAACTGCGATTTCCCCCTGATTTTAGGGGGGGAAAAGTGTGTGATATATGCCGATAAATACAGTACATAGAGATTAGCAAGATTCAGTTTAACCAAGTAGACTCCAGATACCTTTATCCTTTGGCAGTGCTGAAAATGAATACTAGCACCACTGCCACTATGGACAGAAGCCCTATTTTTTCTCCATTTTAATATATAATTACATAGTTATTCAGGTTGAAAAAAGACACTAGTCCATTTAGTGCCAATTAAAAATATATGGAAAAGAATGGGATTGCTGCACATAAATATATATTTATTGAAGATATAAAAATAACATCAAAGATGCATGGTAGACATGGTTTAAATATATATATATATATATATATATATATATATATATATATATATATATATATATATATAATATATATATGTGCATATGGGAATGTGCAAATGAATAAAAGCAAGAATTGTGCTTCTTTTTTTTTTTTTTTTTTTATAAAGCTGAAGCCTATCACTGCAGAGAGCTCTGCGTCATAGGGATCTTTCTCTATTTTAGATGACTTTGAAAAGGCAAAGCTTTGTCTGTGGCAGAGAATGGCCGTTAAAGTTCTCCTCACGCCTCATGAAAAGACACATATCACAGACAGGTACTGAGTAGGCAAAGCTTGGCTGAGAGTGCCATCAAAGTTATGACAAGCTGCCCAAAACTGTGAAAACAGAGATATAGAGATCAAGGCAGGCCAAACATCTTCACATTGGGGTCAGTCATAAAGATTTATGCCTTTTAAATTTAGAGAACAAACAAGAAATCCCAATGTGAATATGATATGGGAAATGCCTTGCTGGAACTGTCGTCTACCACTGTTTTATATAGACAAAGACATCATGAATATTATGACTACACACACTGTCGAGATAACTGCTTGCATAGTTTGAGGATTATATATATATATATTCAATAGCTTTTCAACAGAGTCTTGAATCATGAAATCAGTCAGTATTTGGAAACTTGAAAGTCCGTGCCCTGAGCTTTATACCTATAAGGCTTTAAAAGAGATGGGCCACCTTTCCTATTGTTTGATTAAGCACTTGATAAATGGGAACTTAAACCCCCTTCCTAACCAGACCAATTTTCAGCTGTCAGCGCTCTCACAATTTGAATGACAATTACTCAGTCATGCACTCAACACTGTACCTATATGAAATTTTTGTCCTTTTTTTCACACAAATAGAGCTTTCTTTTGGTAATATTTAATCACTGTTGGGTTTTTTATTTTTTGCGCTATTAATCAAAATTTATTGCAGAGTATTGGCGAGTATTGGCAGAGTATTTGCGAGTATTGGCAGAGTATTGCAGTGTTGCAGAGTATTGGCAGAGTATTGCACAGTGTTGCACAGTGTTGCAGAGTATTGGCTGAGTATTGCACAGTGTTGCAGAGAATGGGAAGAGTACTGCACATTATTGTCACTGAGCAGCCCTCTCCCCTCTCACTGTACTCACTCGGTACAGAGAGAGGAGGGAGGAACCGACGTCATGACATGACGCCGGTTTGTTTACAAGTGATCGCTCCGTCATTTGACAGAGAGATCACATGGTAAATGGCTGCTATCAGCGGCTGTTTACCGTGATCCGTGATGCGCCGGGTCCGGAGGTCACGGATATTCCCGGGTGCGTGACCCAGGGGACGTGCGGGAGCAAGATTCTGGAAGGATGTCCATGGACGCCCTCCCAGAATAAGCCGACCGCGCTGTAGACGCCTTTCGGACATTGCCCGGTTGGCATGTGGTTAAAGGAATAGAGAGGTCACTTTATTAAACCAATCATGTTCTAGAAAAACCTCAGGTTTTAAATTTCCTTCACTAATATGATTGGGTATGCAATGTGAACACGTGATTCATCTATTTAATAACATTTACTTTGAAAAGAAATCTTGCTGTAGACTCACCACTACAACGTTGCTCTTGCTAAAGACTTGCGATGCATATTAGCTATAAATTGGAGAAGTGTCAACTAGAACTTTTGCTTCAAGTTCTCTGCAAGTGTACAACTTGCCAGTGAAAATGTGCAGCAAGTTAGACTTACAATTAAACACTGCCATAAATTTGTGGCACGTTATCCTTGCTACCTGAGTTAGCACTCATTAGCAAAGTAACCATTTTTCCTTGTGCCCTGCACTCAATTGATGTCTTCTTTTACTATTGTGCAGCATTCTGACTTGCAAAGTTTTTCATGTCATTTATGCTATAGTTAAAATACATTTCTAGGTACTACGCAAAAAAAGAAGTAGACTCACAGCTGGAATAAAAATAGATCACAGTATACAACAATTTTAAATGTAAATGTTACTTTATCTTTATTGAATTAATTTTTTAAGTGTCATCACCTAACTAACACCAGCTAAGGACACTAGTAATGACTGCAATAAAAAAAACATACAGAAGTTCTAACCCACCCACAATCCAGAATTAAAAGATCAAAATATTGTCTGAAGCTTCGATTTTTTAATTACTTATTAATTAATAAAAAAAAGATTTAATATGAGTAGCATTACAGTTATTGAAATACGCGATATTACAAAAATGATACCAAACATGAGATGCAGAAAAAATACTAAATGTAAAATGCTTATTGAACATGCTTGATCCATCTGTTTGTCCATATGCAATCCAAAAATTAGAACCAGAGAGCAATTATCTGCAAATGGTTACAATCTAAAATAAACAAATTGTTTAGGAATGTACTGTATAACACCACCTTCTATATAATCAAACACAGCTAAAGATTTTGGCATGTCAATGCACAATGAACTGAGTTATTCTTTCATCAGCTACAGAAAGAGGAAAAGTAGGAGGACACTTGCTGTGGACTGCTGAAATGCAGTAGAGAATGCATTACCAGATACTCCATATACATTTAGCTGCTGCTGAAAGAACTTGCCCATAATAGACGAAACACAACATCCTGGTGAAATGTGATCAGCTACTTTATGTCATGTTTCAGGCCTTTTGTATTGATTTATGTGGGTCTTTGACTAGAATACACAGTATAATGTAGACTAAAAAGCAATGAATCTATTAATGGGATGTTCATATTCCTATTCATTTCAGTAGGAAACGTTTTCCATTTCATTTTAGACCTGGATGGACAGGTGGCTTTAGACATGAACAGTAATAAATATGGATGGACAGGTGGCTTTATACATGAACAGTGATAAATATATCAAGCAGATATGTGTTTTGGTCCTGAACAGCAATATCTGCAAGGTGGCACACAATGTTATCTGAGGAGATAATAGGAAAACAAGAATACCAGGGTAAGTGTAAGGGATTATCATCTTAGAGTCCATGTTATAATAAATGTCAGCTCATTAATAGATTTATTAACATTTAGTTGAGTTCACGTCAACTTCATCTGTACACATTGGCAAGCTTCACAAGTCTATTGCCCTAGTATTGAAAAAAATGTGTTTCAGTATTCAGATATTGTTCTGCCATTATTTCTGAAATGGAAATAATATTGATACCATACAGGTTTATATCTAAGTTGAACCATGTGTGGTTAGGAGGATTGACTCTTTTTTTTTTTAAACAGTCATTTTTGGCTCCCCTAAGATGAAGTCATTGCCAAAAATGAATTAATAGACATGCTCATGTAAGGGATATAAGTGAGCAATCTACAAACAAGCTTTGAACTTAGTGGCTCATAGAAAGGTTGAATCATGTGACCTACAATGATAGCAGTCTTACTAGCGAATACACTTGGGCTGCTCAGCATTATTAGACATGGTGCAACTCTCTACTCATCAAGGTTGCCAACAATTCGTCAATACAGAGTTCAAAATAAGTAGTGTGGTTGATTTACTAAAACTGGAGAGTGCAAAATCTGGTGCAACTCTGCATAGAAACCAGCTTCCTGTTTTTTTTTTTCAAAGCTTAATTGAACAAGCCGAAGTTAGAAGCTGAGTGGCTACCACCCTCATCATTGGCTCTGCAGCTGTCAGTAGTATAGGAAAATGTCCCTACGCTATTTCCCCAGACTGAAGTTTCAGTTATGTAGAAGCATTGACTTATCTCTAGTCTTATCTAGTGCTTGTTAATGAAATTGCTGTCACTTAATTATTCACAGCTTCTCATCTTCAGTGGAGGAAAGACAGTGAACAATCCAACTGCACCAAATGTATTGCATTAACTAATAAGATCAGTAAAGAAATCCATAGATGATGCAGTTTTCTTTAGTTGAATCCCTCCCGCTGTGCTATTGTATTCTGACAGCGGGAGGTAGCTGTCAGAATACAACGATCGCTGCTGGCCCCTATAGCCACCAGCAGTGATCTCATGAGAAAGCCCTGACAAGCTGTCAATAGATTGACTTCAGTACAACTAGCTTGCCCATAGATGGACCGAAATTCGGCTGATCCTGCTGAACTAACTGAATTTTGATAATCTATGGCTGGCCTTAGGTTAACATATCATCACTACAAAGGTTTTTTTTTTTCAATCATGGTGCTATAACAAGCAACATTCAACAATCTTCTGGTAGCTTTGAGCAGTTCACCTTTCATATTGGACTATTACTATGATAGATCAATTTCCTGGCTAGTATTAATCTGTAGAAGGTAAACGTTATGGTGTTTGGCAGTCAAGCTATAAATGCAGCACAGGGGTGCTCCATTACAAGGCTTGGTAGGGACTAAGCTTCACCTTCTCCCTACACAGAGGATATAAAGAGTGCTGAGAAGAACTGTCATGTGCTGTGTAGAAAAAAAGATATTATGCAATCGATCATGCGATAGAGGTAAAGTATGCTGCTTTTTTGTATCCGTCTTTCACTTTACACTTGTCAATGATGACAGGAGAGTTCAGGCAAAAAAAATTTGAAGAGCGGTTGTATAAAAAAAGGTTTAGATTGTTGTTAACAAGAATCAAGTCTGCCAACCCCCTGCCCTGAATGGATGCGTACTCCTGGAATTGTGGTTATGTCAGTGTTTAAGAGGTTGTGTTGATGGGCTGATTTAACTAGGCATATAATGGACTATATTGCTTCACAAATTACCTTTCTCAGAATACATACTTTGCTTCTTTGACGATTTAGATTTACTAAATGCTTTGATAGTACTTGGAGACTCAAAATTTTCCATATCTAGCATACTTCTTTGTTCATCCTGAGTAGGGATGAGCCGAACACCCCCCCCCCCCCACCGTTCGGTTCGCACCAGAACCTTCAAACTGACCGAAAATTCGAAATATCTTCAGGTGTATACTATGCTGGAGGCACACAACACCCCCTTTAACTCCTGCAGATGCCTGTATTAGAGAACACCAGCAATAAAGGGTAGATAGAGATGTATACTGTGCTGTGCTGGAGGCACACAACACCCACTAACTCCTGCAGATGCCTTTATTAGAGAACACCAGCAAAAAAGGGTAGCTACAGGTGTATACTGTGCTGGAGGCACACAACACCCACTTTACCTCCTGCAGATGCCTGAGAAAAGAACACACTGTCCCTGCCTATCTAGCTCTTTCCCTGCACGCTGGAACACACTACACAAGGCCGCCGCATTGGCAGCCTTATATAGTGTGGGGCGTGTACTAAACCCATCCTGCCTGTGGCCAATTATGGCTCTCCTCGCTGCCGGTGCTGTGATTGGCTAAGCATGCGGGGTCACAGTGCATGCTTGCCCAATCATGAGCCAGCAGTGCACTGTGATGGCGTAGTGCATTGTGGACCGTTCGTGCCACACGAATTTGGTGCGAACGGTCCACAAAGTTCTGAATTCGCAGAACAGGCGAACGCCACTTGTTCAAATCAGACATGCTTTTGAGTCGAACACTGAGCTCATCCCTAATCCTGAGAAATGTTTTCTGCAAATGTTTTATGTGGCTACTGTCACCCCAATACTAAATGCTTCTTTAAAATACAAAAAAGAAAGTCATATGAACTGACACAAGGCAGACAGAACTCCTGCAATACTTTTTTTGTATAGAGTTTTTTTCAACTTTACAAGGACAGGGTGATGAATGCTCCCCAAAATGACATGGGCAGCAATAAAAAGACTTGACTTCCCCTTTTAGCTAAAAATAGGGTTTTTGTTGTTGTTGGTAGTCCCACTGAGGAAATTTACCAGTACTGCTTGTCAAGATGACCCATCTGTCACTGGGAAATATAAGTGAGAGAAGCTTTCCCAAAAGGGGATCCAGACAGCAATAAAACCCGCAGTAGGTTCTAACCTTTTTAACTCTAACTAACAAAACATTTGGCTGCAAATTTTTATACATCAGGTTATGGACTTTATTGACCCAAACAGTATTAACAACAATTGGGTGGCAGGCATATTTTTTAGTATTACGATAGCAAAGCATGAGTTCACCTGCAGTTTGTAGTATGTCTTTATTGTTTTTATCTGTTTATTAAATACAGAAGATTTATTGAAGGCTGTTCTGTACAGCTGATTACAACAGATTTCTTTGAGTGAAACTTTACTGGGAATTAGAATTTCCTCTCCACTCTAATTAGCATGTGAAAGACTCAACACAAGGACTCGCAAACCTGACAAGGTTCACTCCACTTCTCTAATCAATCTTACAAAGCTTGGCATTGAACATGCCTTTGTCTTTACTGTGCCGCTTAAAATTCTGGTACAATGCCCAGTGCAAAACTAGCCCTGTTTATTATTCTGGTAGTAGATGGATTCCTGGTTCATTTCAGAGCATCCAGGCGGCATTTTTCTTCTATTATAATTTACCTCCCTGACCTGCACATTGAACTGGAGTGAATACCATTTTTTTTAAATATATTTGGGCATCTGTATAGTACATTTTAAGTTGCCAGGGCAGGCGGAAGAGTTTGGCAGTAATGTGGTGAAAGGGGAAGAAAGGAACTGAATACTGTCTGGTTTAAATAGTCCTCTAGCAGACATATCTACATTATTCTTCAGATTTTCCGAGCACGACTGAGAATGAAATAAGTGGCAGGTTACACTGCCCATTTGGCTTCCCATTCTCAGGCAGGCAGATCATCTCTGACTCATTCAGTGCTGAGGGCGCCAGTAGCATGCTTACACTCTGCTGCACTGGGAGGCCTGTACTGTAGGCTGAAAGGTTTACCTCTCTACTTAACACATGGATTCATTCACAGACCATTCTATTAGGAAAGATCCCCAGCAGGGCATGTTACACAGGATATTATAAAAATATGCCCTGGAGGTGATATCTTTCGTCTATTTGAGTGTATTTAGGTCTGATGCATATACATGGTTTATGATTACCTAGTATGAATCTGTATACAGGATTTACAGTACTAAATGAACAGAGCTGTACTTTCTTTGAGGCGATGTGTAATCTTTGCTTGAACCAGGCAGTCAAAGGGTTGGCAATGAAAAGGTCCTAATCTTCTATCCTGGCCCTGAGCTCAACTCTTCTCCATTGTGAAGTTCTCTGTAGGTACCAGTGCCCTGTGAAATGAGTCACCAACATTCCTTTCTGCACAACAGCCAGTTTGTGCTTTTTCAATAAAGTGGTACAGTGATAGAAGTCATAGACAAAACACAGTAGAATCTGTATTGTTTCTATAGGTTATTCTACTCTTCACATATTTTTATTCTTTGAATTGCCTTATTAAATCGGCATAATGCATGTAGAAAGCAGATGCTTTTCTTTGCTAAAACATATCTAAACCCAAAAATACAAGTATAATATATTGTAGCCGTCTAGTCCTTATGTGGAGTGTCTGCATTCATCTTCTTTTTTTTAAGTCATTGTTTTCTTTATTTTCAACTGGTAATCCTGTGAATTATACACTTCTTGTCCCTTTGTGGCAACCCTGATTCCACACTATATCTATGGAGGCAGCTATGGTGCCCCACACAACCTAGACTTAAAACGTGTCTGCCTGTCTTTATCTGCACTACAAGGTGATTATGGGATTAGTAGCTTACATAAGAAAGAAAAGATAGTTCTTGCTTCAGTTCATCTAACAGGAAGTGACAAGGGCATTGCATTTCTGGCAAAATCTGCACAAATTTTCTGTAAAAATCTTCTTAGCCTGAAAAAGGGAAACAAATGCAACTATCACATCTAAGGGCTGGTTAGGTGCAATAGGTGAAAATTTTGTTCTTGGGTTTAGATATGCTTATCAGTTTGCTCATTCAAATCCAAACATATGGGCTGCACAGAATTTAACAAAATGAATAAAATATAAGTTAAAATTATTGTTGACCTCAAAAATGGACCAATATTTTATTTTAGACACCAGGCAATATAATACACTGAACCATATTTAACTGAATATGCTGAACCCCAAGAAAAAAAAATGGCGCTAAGTAATATATGAAATATGTATTCTTCCCTAATGCTGCGTACACACGACAGGACTTAAGTCCGGCAGACTTTCTACGGAGTTCTGACGAAATTCAGACAGAGTTCTGACAGACTTTCCGAATGAACGGACTTGGCCACACACAATCACACCAAAGTCCGACGGATTCGAACGTGATGACGTATGACTGGACTAGAATAAGGAAGTTCATAGCCAATAGCTGCCCTAGCGTCGGTTTTAGTCCGTCAGACTAGCACACACACGAGCGGATTTCTGGGTCCGGCAGAGTTCTGGCAGAAAAATTTGAAGCATGTTCCATTTCTAAAGTCTGTCAGACTTTTGCGAATCAAAAGTCCGTTGCAGCCCACACACGATCGAATAGTCTGCCGGAATCATTCTGTCAGACTTTTGATGTTGAAAAGTCTGGTCGTGTGTACGGGGCATAAGTGGCTCGTGCCTCTGGCCACCTTTTTGTTATGTGTATGGAACTAACCCATTGTTGACTTTCTCGTAGTTCCTAACGTAAGAGTGGTTTGATGAAGACTACAATGTAAGCCTTATTGCTGGAGTGCAAGTTTTCAAAAATATTTTTTAGACATCATGGTAACCTGAGAACCATAATTTGTCCATCCTCCCTGACCCTAGTCACTTCTGTTTCAATCTTTTAAATAAGATTTCAAGTAACAACAAAAACATTATAAAGTAGCAAAATCAAGTACAATATGGAACTGTCATCATAGTCAGTATATAGGAAAATGTATATAACAAAAACACGGGTCCCTAAAGACTGGTGACCCAAAGGCACAGACAGAGAGGAAACATATACACAAAAAAACAGTGATTACATCAAACATAAAACAATGTGTATATGTTTCCTCTCTGTCTGTGCCTGTTGGGATCGAATAATGTTATTCGATCAAAAACAGCGGACACATTATAGTCATTTAAATGGTTTTTAATTAGACCTTCATGCATGTTTTAGTGATTTATAGGTGTATTTTGTAAATTATATTAAAATAAGTCTTCTAAAACTTTCAATAAATTAAATCTTGTTTTGAGATTTTGGTGTTCTGTTCCTCGGTGAGCCTCACTTTTCTTTGGGTCACCAGTCTTTAGGGATCCGTGTTTTTGTTATATGCATTCTGATAGAGGTTAAAGGACAGTCCCATGTAAAATTTATTACACGCATAATTAGTAGACCTTCTTTTTCCTTTTTTTGTATATATAGGAAAATGGCAACATCAACATAATTGAAGGAAGGGGGGTTTAGCCATTGTCCCATGAAAAGTCCATTAGTAGGTATGAAAAACTGCGTCAAGGTGGCCAACTATGAAGAATTTCTTATAGTAGTATAGGTTTGGCCAACCCTAGTTACTTTTATGTAAACAATAGTTCCATAAACTCACCAATTCACAAAGCTTGGTGCTCAGCCAAGAATGTTGGGAGACACTGAAACTGATGCAACGTACGGGTTACAAATGAAGGGAATTTGTGATATACTGTACTGAATTTTAGTGAAGTGGTTAATCTCAGTTTTTCTGTGTGTTTCCGATTTGTTTCTTTTTATATCCAGTCTGTTACTAAACTGCTGCTCTGTTCAATTCTTTTTTTCCTCGCTATTCAAGCAGCATATGTTCATGGATCGTAATAAATCATTACACTTCTTCATAAACTGAATGTCATCTTCCAAGGACAAAGAGTATTATACAAATGATAGTAGTGATTATTTCTTCTGTAAAGGCACATGGCCTCGCCTTGCGCTAGGACCCAATCAATAATGCTGATTAAGACTTAAGCCCTTATCAGGTGGATAGTACATTTTACTCAAGAGAATATTAAATAGGTGTATTGACCCACTTTTCTATAATAAAATAGCACTTAAAACAAGTTCCAACAAATATTTGCATCCTTACAAGTGTTTGCAACTGTTGTTTTACGCTAATCTTTAAAAAAATTAAAACTACAGCAGTTTCAGATAAGGCTCTTTTCAGAACAGTCTCTTGGCATATGGCTTGGCTTGCTTTATAAGGCATAACTAAACAGTATTTTATTTGTTGGTGTTATCATTTTGGCATGGTACAGTCAATAGTAAATAATCCTTTGAAACACTAGCAATCCAGTCACTGGCAGAAAGTCACTAGTGGCAGAATCACCACAGACGGTAAAGAAACCACTCATCGGTTTCTACAGTGTCTTGATACACAAAATGTGTATCAAGATCATAATAGATCATAACACCTCAATAGTCCAGGAGCAATGCCGTAGATCCCTGGTGCCCTCTCTGTGGCCCAAGGGCTACATGTGCTCATTTGGAAGTCAGCCCTTGGACCTGTATTAGGACTGGGAGTATTGATTTGTAAAGAGATATAATGATTTCTAATCTAATCTTCATGCAACATGTTCCACATGGCCTCAGCATGTCTTCTTCAGCATTCTCGCCATTCTCCAGCCAGACTAGTAGCATGTCTCAAGTCTATGACTATCATTTATTTAATATGTCTGAAGTATCTAACAGTCTTTTCTAGCAATACATTTACTTAGAATTATGTGTGCCCTTTTGGTGATATCAGGGGCTGCAGTTGAGCATCCCTTGGATTAAAGCGGTTCTTCACCCTAAAGGGGAAGTTCCGCTAGTATTATCCCTCCCCCCTCCGGTGCCACAATCGGCACCTTTCGGGGGAGAGGGGGGTGCAGTTACCTGGATAATCCAGGTAACTGCACCCACTTCCGGCCAGACCGCCGCAGACCCCCGCATCGCTCCGCCCCCCCCCCCGTTGTGTTCTGGGAAACACACAGTTCCCAGAGACACAGCGGGGAACCAGCGCAGCGCGACTCGCCCATGCGCAGTAGGGAACCGGGCAGTGAAGCCCTCATGCTTCACTTCCCGATTCCCTGACATAGGATGGCGGCGGTGGCTGCAGCGAGACGAGCGATCGCTCGTCATCTGCCGCCGACATCGCTGGAACCTGGGACAGGTAAGTGTGATATTATTAAAAGTCAGCAGCTGCAATATTAGTAGCTGCTGGCTTTTAATATTTTTTTTTTAGGTGCAACTCCTCTTTAACACAGGTAAGTGATTTTGTTGAATGGAATTAAGCTCTAATTACATAGCTAAATTCTTTGTAGCTGGTATAGAGGTTAGGGAAACAATCTTTTTTTTTTTAATTTATTTAGTGGGTAGTGCTCTTATATCTATATAGAAGAGCTGTCATAGCAGATTCAGTGCACAGGTAGCTTTATGTGCAATATTTGAGACTGTAATTTCCAGTTTCTCAAAAACGAGACAATTACAAGTAGGTAGGATGGGTTGATATACATGTAAATTCACTAAAAGAAACTTGCCAGGATTGAAATATGGGAACTATCACTGCTGACTTTTTTTTTTAAAGTGTCTGTCCTCTAATTCCTTGGTCTGCTACTAAATGAGTCAATGAGATGTAGTAAGTATACATGTCAGGCATGCCAAGACTTTACTCTCTAACTACTTCTCATGGGCCTATTTGCACCAGTGCACTGGAATACCACTTTACACAGTTGGTGTCTTGCTATGCTGCTCATCCTGAATGGCATCTCAAAGTACTTTCCCAGGGTATTAGCATTGCAGTGCAACACGTGGCAATGTACTTACATGCTTTGTGCTTCTCTGTTGAAAATGTTGAACATGCAATTTGTGGTCCATTGTGGTGCATTGGCATATTTATTTGAATGAATAAGCTGCCTTAATGTGACAGATGTTAATGCGTGAAGCAATGCACATTTACTGCACACCAGTGGACTGGTATGGTGCCAGTTGTCTCTCAGTCAGTGACCAACTAAAAAAGCCAGGGTGACAGCTCTGGGGTCTACATCTTCAAAAACATGTGAACTCCAATGTTTCTGTTGGTTATCATTAATGTACAGAAACTCATAGGAAAAGAAACATGTCCCTATTCCTATTATTATAGGTATTTTATTTCTTTCAAAGCCATGGAAGTGCAGAGTGCTATAAGAGAAATAGGCCAGTTAGTTTGTTAAACTGACTTTGACAAATCCAATATTTTTTTATAGAGCTGAATAATACAGTTTCTTTGACACATTAAAATTCCTAACGATTCTATAATACATCATACTGCCTCTGCACCAGCACAATACATACCTCTAGAATAAAGTTTACAAGTGTCACATGAAAGTCCCAAACCAAACCCTTCCTTATTCTGCAGTCTCTTGTTTTATAGTTTGCTTAACTCAGTAGCCTCAGAGCTTGAAATGGAGTGCAGACTGAATTAAATGTAAGTGCTGGATTACAGGACACAAAATAGCTGGTGACCATAGCAATTTCTTATGTGATTGCTAGGCTGCTTCCATGCAATTAGCTTCATTATACATATAGAGCACTCTATTACTTGGGCACATTTTTAGAAAAGAATAAGTGCATTACATTGAGGTCTGGAATAACTCTCCTTAAAGTGCATTTCAATGATACCTAAACAATACTGAATATTTGCTCAGTAAAAAGAGGATTGCCTTGCGTTGTATATTGTTGAGCGTCAGGCATCTGTTAGTACTACTGCTCCCTCTTTAGGTCTCTGGTGCTTATAACAGTCTATACACCAGAGTGTCTGCTCATATTCATTTGTTTGTTTTAATGATCATAGCTGCACAGGTCTTAATTAGGTCATGTTGTGATCTGATGTATTATGTTCTAACAAAGCTCTTTAATTAATAGCTTATAAAAGAAATTGAAAAAATGGAAAGAAAATTGGTTTACAGTTAAAGGAAAAGTCCATGCTTTAAAGAGACCTCCAGAATATAAACACATTAAGAAAAACAGTGTATATATGTTGTGTAAGTGGAAATTTTTCCTGATAGTTGTTTTTGGATACACATCTGTGCCAATGAAAGAAACATGCTGAAATATTTTAGTCATGTATTTGGGAAATAGAAGTTCTCAGTGAGAAAATCCACTCTGCAGACCTAGGACACCCACAACCTTTAGCTAAAGTTTCTTAAACAACCTTCCTCAATTCAGAGGAACACTAACCCAGATAGCAAGCAATTGTGCTGCAGGTTTAAAATAACTTGCTAATCTATTTCAAGACTTGGCAGGCTTCACGAGTTTGTTGCACAATTACATGACTCCAGATAAACTTTCTTTGCAAACATTCTGCACGCCTGCTTGGTTCAGTTATGTTGTGCAATAGTCATCCCACCACAGGGGTCACTGTGGCTGAATTTGTATGGTATAGACTTGCAGAGCTCTTGTTGCAGACTCACCACTGCAATTTTGCTATTGCTAGAAACTTGCCACACAAATTTGCTACAAATTAGAAAAGTGACAACTAGAACTTGTGCTTCAAGGGTTCTGCAAATGTACAATTTGCCAGTGAAAATGTGCAGCAAGTTAACAGACTTACAATTCAACACTGCCACAAATTTGTGGCACGTTATCCTTGCTATCTGGGAAGGAATCCTCCAGAGGTTTCTTTGAGCTATGAGCAGTTTCTGTCTCTCAGATCACTATGCTAGTGTACCTTGAGTTGTAAACATGGTAAATATTCTCAGTGGTTTTCTAAGACCGGAAATGTATTTCCTAATGTTACTTGGTGTTAAAAATGTTGAGACAAGCTGGTCTAGATAATAAACACGATTACAAAGCTTGGTTCTGTGCTTGATTCTCCATAGCGTCTTTGCCAGCTAAGAGTAATGGCATCAACATCAATATCTTTAGGTGGTCTGGGTACCTGGGATAATGATGGTGACTACTGTAAGAAGAGGTTGCTGAGAAAAGGTTTTGTTAGCTTAATCCTCCTTTGAGTCACATTTGAAAGTGTAGGCAACAAGATGACCAGCACATTCTAGGCAACCTGTATATCAAATATGCAAAGATAGCTGAAGTTAAAGTCTTCCTGCCCCCCAATTCTTCTTGTTGGTTCAACAGTTCAAGGGATTGTGTTGATGGACTTTGGGCTTGTGTCAGCTGGCATCAGTTTGTCATCAGTTTGAAACTCTTCTAAGACCATTCAGAATTCATCCTTCAGACCTGCATTTGACCTTCTCTAGTTGGTTTTCCTACTCATAGACCTGTATTTGAATGCAAAACTCACGTGAAGCACACTTGCATGCATAGTCTCATCAATAGCAAGACTCAGAAGTAGGGAGAAGGAGGCAAAAAGAATTACATTTACAAGTAAAGTTATTTGCATTAAACTTCAGCTGCCTATACCTTTGTATATTCCAATAGTTTGGAGATGCAGTTTTCATTTAAAAAAACTACTACTTAAACATTTCTTACATCTTGGAGTTAATAAAAGCACATCATTTACAAAAAAGCAAATACATGATTTTTCCCTTAGCTTCATGAATGAGCCAACTTCTATCATCCAATCATGTACAAGCAAAAAATACTGTTTTTTATTTTTCTTGTATGTGATTGGATATTTTTGCAAAGTGATTTTTTACCGCATTCACTAAGCTAAAGAAAAAATCCCTTGCAAAATAAAAATTCCTTTGCAAATTGAATAGATTATTTGACATTAGCAAATCAACCCCCTTATGTCAAATTTGAAATGCTCTTGAATTTTTCAAAGGATACATTTAGGAAACTCCCATGGTCTAACAGCTTCAGCCTGGCAATAGGTGTCTCTGGCACCAAGTGCTGATACTGCAGGGGATGGAGAGGCATTCCTACTTGTCCCCCTAACCTATCGTCTGTGGGTTTTCAGTAGGCTCCAGATGCTGTTTTGGGAAATTAAACAGATTTGCAATAGCATTAAACTTATTGTGTTTTTTCATAAGAAAAACTTTATTTGGGGAGGAGATAAAATTATTTTACATTTCTATCTTTTCCTATGATTTGATTTAATCTATCTTGTTTGAACAGGAATAGTCAGCCTCCGTGTTTTATACATTTTCATGTTTTCCCTTTCTCCCAAATCTAGCAGAGGTGGTTTGAGTATTTAAATAACAGACACGAACAGAGGAACACTCATGGAATACTTATCACCAAGCAGTGTAAGGTATTACATTGGCGTCAGCACTTTCCTATCAGTCTGAATGTTTTGTTCCTGCATCTCCTCGCCAAGGACTCCCCTCTGGGAACAAACTAGATGTTTAGTTGTAAGCAGAAATCAAAGGGATCCAATCAGCCACATTTCCATTGTGGAACTTTATGTCCAATGCCGACAGCTTCTAAATCTGATTGCCCATAGTAGCTAAAGCAGACTGACAGCTTTGACTTATACTTTGTATATAAAGAAGGGAAAATCAATCATGTCTCCCGGTCAGTAAACCATTATGTGTAGATGAGAATATATCTACTTTATACTTTACATATTTTTGTAAACCATGACACACAAAAGCACAATTGTATCCGGCTGTATGATTTGAAATTAAAACTGTATTGCTAGTTGGTTATATTGAGAGATCTAACCATCCCTCTCACTAAAAATTACAGAACGTTTTTGTATATAAAATTGCTCTTCTTTAAGAGGGCCTGTACTGTAGAAGCTGTGCCTTGAAAAGCATAGGACAAAAACTAGTCACCACCCCACTATCTATTTTTTCACCATGACTGGCTTTCTATGCCTTGCTCTCTGTGTGGGGAGCTATATTGATCAGAGCTGCCACTCTGATGAGTGGTGATTTGGTGTTTGGTAGGGAAAATTATCAAAAAGCAGCATAAGATATGCAGAAAGAAACAGAAGCAATGTGTCACGTTCTGGGATCAGGCTCTGAGGGCAGTGGCTATAGCAATAGAGAAGTTCACACAGTAGTCAGCTGGATGAATACACAAGCACATCCCCCTAGCGGATAACTCAGACTCACCTGATGCATTGGATCTCAGCACCAGCTGGTCTTCAACAAAGCTCCTGATGGTGGAGATGGGATTCACCACGTGCTAATGCCATGTCGCAATCCTCTGAATTGCCTCAGCAGGAGGAGAGCATGCAGGGGTCAGGTAGTTGATGAAGCAGATAGGGAAAAATGAAAAGTGTAGTCCAGGAACATGACAAAATTTCAGTAATGAGTAGCAGCTGTATGGGATCAGGCAGAAGCGTGATCGATGAAGAAGCCAAAGGTCAATAAGGAAGATAAGGACAGCCATAGGTATGCAAAGGAGCTAGATATCACTGGGGGAAGCATACTAGTATGTTTAATGGAGGAGCAGAGCTTTCAAGGTTCTCCAGTGGTACAGCGAGGAGAGCCACAGTCAGTCACCACAGAGGTCTTGGGTTCAGATCCAGATCATGACACAGAGGGATACCTGTACTGAAGGTTCTTAGGTACACCTTTCTCTCTGTCAATGAGCAGTAAAATAATGACATCTTCATTGGCAGCAGTGCCTTATATTACATGTACATTTGTCAAGCTATAGAGCAGTCATATGTGCACTGCCATTTTTCTGTAGAATTTATAGATTTTTAAGGGCACTACTGCAGGAAAATCAACATTTCTATATATTTCCTGATGGGGGGTGGGATGCTGTCAGAATGCAATGACACAACGAGGGGGATTCCCCCATCCACACATTCGATGATCTGATTATGTCCATTTTTTTCATTTAACCAACCGGTTAAATACAAAATACTTTATTAATCTCAAAGGGAAATTGGGAAATTGTTACGACACAGACACACTTAACAAAGACAACACAAGATCACAACAGTCGACTGAACAAGATGCAAAAACACAACAACATTACCAATGACAGCCATTAACACCAACAAAATTAAAACTACACTACAAATAAACATCCATACAATTAAAATACAAATAATACACAACTTTCTCTAACACCACCCCAGATAATAACCAACACAATACCAACATACTATAAAAACAACACAAAATCCTGACCATAAACAACCTGAAAATGAAAAAAAAAACTGACCCATGTATGACCAGTGTTAGTCCTAGTTAGATGATAATTCCAATAAATGAGTCCTTACTACAATAAATTACACTAGTGTGTCAAATATATTTGAATGGGCAATTATGGTTACTTTCAGAAATGCCTGCAATTACAAAGGTACACCTTTGAGTTTATTTCTGAATAATAGGGATCACTTTGATAGGTAAAAAGGACAGAAATTTACTTAAATTCATTTAGTCAATTTGATGAACATTTTTACTTTCCGTTGACTTGCTCCTTTTTGTATCACCTGCAGCTCATAGTGATATTTTAGGGTTTTCAGAGATATGGAACTATTACTGCCACAATATTAGCATGGATACACATACCCAAAATTGATAGCCTTCTATACAGTATATTTATGCTTTCATATAGCTGCACAGAATTATTATTATCCCAGGAGATATATATGCTTTTTATAGCTGGCCAACTCATGTAGAAGAACGTGAAAACCTTTAGTATTTTCACCTTAAAGGAATAGACATTTAAGCTTCCCTCTCACTTGTTCTTCCATATGTTAGAATTTCATGCAGCTCTCCAGGGCCGTCCATGTAAATTGAATAGCAGACGTGCTAATGTCACATTATACAGACTAGAGCTTTGGGATTGTACGTCAGCCAATACTTTATGCTTGATTACAGTCATCATCAGAATGACAAAAACAGATACACGTTTTTAAGGGCAAATTTATAATAAATACAGTTTAGATAATACAAATCTATTTTTCAAGCCTAGGCGGAAAAAAAAAACATGCAGCACAAAGTGGTTAGGGTTAGAACCACTTACAGCCAATTAGGAAATGTATATGTTACAGTGGCAGAAAAAAAATCAGTTCAGAGAGATCTCATTAGTCTTAGTATCGAGGAGAGGTATTTAAAATATTCTTCGTAAATGACTTTCTTATAAAAGTGCTGAATTTGTGGATCTATCTTTTAAGACAAAGTGTCACTGAGTTAATTTTTCCTCATTTAATGGCAACTCTACTCTAGCAGATGGGATGTTAATGCTATTTCAGCTATTCAATGCTCACCTGAATAAGGGATCAATACAGGTTATACGCTGTTTTAAAGCTGAACTCTGGGATAAGCAAATATTGTCTTGATATAGGAGGTCTGTGTATTATTATTTAGATCTTAGTGTGCTTTGTTTATTTCTTAATTTTTATTTGTGTTATTTAAAACTTTTCATCCAGCTCCGATGAAGGGAGGTTGTATGGCCCCTGAAACAGGTTGGCAGTATTTTACCCTGCTTGTTGTAACCAGCTGAACAGACTGAAAAAGACTTTGGACCTCTATGGATTATTTATTTGGCCCACTCTTTGACCTACTACACTTGGATATCTCAACTCGAATAAATGTCTAAACTCCCGTGACTATCTCAACTTGGATAAATTCATTGGATTAGCATCCCTGAGTTCAGTAGAATTAAACAAAGCACAACATAGGCTTGTATGTCAAAGACAAGTTGGTGGTTTTAAATCACCAGTTTGTTATATTGCTTCTTCACTCTTTGCCCTAGTACACTTGGATACCTAAACTTTGGTGAATGTCCTCTCCTGGGGAATCCCCATCTTTGCAGTGAGCTAGTAAATGCAGGCCAGTTGGGTTCAAATAATGACTTTGTCCACATTTTGATAAGCCTGTGAAAGTTTATGTCCAGCCTCCCTTTACCACTACCTCCTGGTCAGGCATCAGTCAGTTTTGCTTACATAACCAACATCGCTACCTGGTGGGACAGATAAGAACTTTGATTGACAGTGGCTCCACAGCATCATCATCATTTATTACGGGATTATCTACCTACTTATATTAGTGCAAACCTTCATTCCGATTTACAACCACTAAATAGAAGTTTCCCAATTTGACTTAATCAGCCCTATTGTCTTTACTTCTATGTTATTGACACTCAGTTAGTGACAACCAGGGACAAAGATGTACACCCTAAGAACAGTGAATGTAAAAGTTCTCCTAAATCTGTTGAGTATACTTCTTTTTGAAAAACAGTCAAATAAGTGTTGATAAGCTTTCATTTTTATAAACTTGCCATTAACATAGAGCAGCATGCATACCATATAAAATATATGTTGTACAAGTACGTGAGCATTTACATACTAGTATGAAAATGTCATTAATGACTTTGTTATATAATTATATATTGATATATACTGAAAGGACCACTTTAGATTTTAGGGAAACTGGCCTAATGGCTAAAGTATTCATAAACTTTTTAATACTATTATTTTTTGTGTATATACTAATATCATAAACCCGGCATGTTAAAAAAAAGTGCTGCTAAGCTATTGCATTGACTGCAGTGTGTTCGCTGCCGTTGGAGTTTCTCTGCTAGACTACAACAGCTCTACAGGAATAAAATAATTGTTGAAAAAATCAGTGCGGTAAACTAAACAAAGGTGCTGCCTTGTGCTTCAACTTTAATGACCTTTACCAGTTCTGGTTTTCATATTATCATTGGAAACCCTATTAAAATCTATAACCCCAAGCTCTTCCTAATGAATAACTAATGAGAGCAAGAGCTTGTAAATGAAATTGTGAAAAGAATATTGCATGTATCCCACCCGTTTCTCTATACAGCTTACCATGTGTTAATACCACCTAGTGTGTATCAATATTAATAAAATATATAAGCTGCATATTCAACCATTTTATAATCGTAATGAGTATGGGGTAAAAGGGCACTTGGAAACCATTCTAAAGCTGGAAGAACATAAGACATACAGAGAACATAGGATATACAGAGATACAGCAAGGCTTTTGTTTTGAGACCTTTTGAAGAAACAGCTAATGTTCCTCTTGGCCACGAAAGACTCCCCATCAAATCTGAGTTGCTGTAGTCTGCTGAGCACAACTACGTGCTTGAAGTGTCCTTCAGACACTTTAATAAGTACGTTCTTTCCTCTTTAGGGGCTAGCAATATTTCCAGATACGTCTACATATTGGTAGGCAACACTTTCTTACTGCCACCAGGAGGCAAAGTGCAAAGATGTAAGTCAGGATTTTCAGCCTCTTTTCATTGTTTCCAGAAAGTAGCAATTTTCCTCAAGATCAACACAACCCTTCCTTTACATCTCTAACATGTTCTGTTCTATCTTTTCTTTGAGAGACATCCTCACAGTTACATAAACAGGCTGTATAAGGACATGGTTCCATAAAGTCAACCCTTCATATACCTTTTTGGGCTCAGATAACCAATATTTGCTAATGATTAACACAGTTAGCAACATGTTATGCTTAAATAATTCCTACTAGTTCTTTAGTGACTGCTATCTTCTCACTTTGTTCCATATAATTAGAAGCCAATCTGGAAATTACAGTGGATAACAAAACATGTTAAATAGTTCATCATCACATAATCCCTTTTTCTACTTTCTCCCCAAATTTTGCTGCATTATTTAACAACTCCATGGGGTTAATTTACTAAAGGCAACTCCACTTTGCACTACAAGTGTACTGCAAGTGCACTTGGAAGTGCGCATGGAAGTGCAGTCGCTGTAGATATGAGGGGGACATGCAAGGAAAAGAAAAAACAGCATTTTTGCTTTTATATGATTGGATGATAAAATCAGCAGAACCTCCCACTTCAGATCCTGCACTTCCAAGTGCACATATAGTGCAAAGTGAATTTGCCTTTAGTAAATCAACCCCCATTTGACATAGTTGGGAGGGTTTACTAAATGCAAGTAGGCTGTCCACTTTGCAGGAAAATTTTCTCCAGAGCGTAATGAATGTGGTGAAATTTCACTTTGCAAAGAATACCCAATCGCATACAAAGAAAAAACAACAACGGTATTTTTGCTTGATTATGATTGGGTGATAGAAGTAAGCAGAGTTTCACTTCATTCACTCAGCTCTGAGCTCAGAGGAAAATTTCAAAGCAAACGAAATAGTCTATTTTCCTATAGTAAATCAACCCCATAGTACAAGAGGACCTATGACAATTTTTATTTATTTAAACAATATGACATTCATGGGCTGTTCACAAAAAATAAAATGAAATAAAGTAAAATAAATACATAAATAAATAATATTTTAATAAAAACCTGGCTGACAATAACACATGCAATGTATTATGGGACCTTCATTTTTCAAGCTCTCTGAACTTGACATACAGTAGTAGCAAAATAAAGAGACTAATTTAGAATAATATGGACTTGTATATTTTAAGTGTAAATTATTTAAATTTAAATATATTTTGTCTGCCAAGAAATTGACTTTTGTTGTAAGGCCTTAAAAATGTGAGTGTAAAACATAAGATAAAAATTTAGAGGATCACGTTAGTGAAAATGAAAATCATTTCTCAAGATAGTTCTTGATTTTAGGATTAAATCAATTCAGTTAAAATAGTAGTCAAAGCAAGAATTAATCAATGCCTATTCATGAACTCCTGTACTTTACCGTATCTTTTGACTCAACTTTGAGGGTCGTGGTTATATTTGAACTCATGACACTATTGTAAGTTACACACATTCTGGAATTTTGCATTCCATCCTTTTTAACCTTACTAGCACTGCGACATTGACTGTATGTTTAATGATCTGAAATGTTTCTTTCCATTTTCTTAAAGTCGTCTTTTTAGATCAGCTTCAAGAAGTGCAAGGTAGACAGTAGTTTAGTTTTATGGTAAATTAAAAAGTCAGTTCTTGACTTTTCAAGGCTATAAAATGACCTTTTTTGTGTTTGATTTCTTCTTCCAACGGTCTTGTTATGAAAGACTCATTTAACTATTGCTTTCTTTCTTTAATGGTGCTCTGTAATAAAATACTGTTCAAGAAATGCGATGGGCAGCTTTTTACGAAGAAAAAGAAAGAAAAGTAGACTTACAACCTAGCAGCAAATTGGTGAGAATTACATAATTTAGTATTGAGGGAATAACAGCTGGAATATGACTGGCTGTTATGAGCAATAGAGTAATTTTCTTATATTCTTTATAAATCACCTCCTAAGTGTGAGTGACATGGCAGAGCGCACTTAAAAAATATTCTAGAAAAAATCCAAAGTTACATTATATGTGAGCAGGGAATGCAAGTGTAGATGAACTGCTATGTTATTTTGGACGTGGCTCTTTTCTTGGCTTGAGCTATGGAAAGTTCCCAGTGAGTTCACCCAAGATAATGCACATAAAACATAACTTGCCTTCACCGATGATGTCAGCAAACTTTGTTATGAAAACAATGTAATTTCTACATTTAGAATGCCATCTGGCTTGTGTCAAATATTTCTATGCCGTGTTGCTAATCAAGTAAAGCAATTAATGACGCGTGAAAAAAAATATTAGTCTGTATTCAAAATTAAAGCAAAGGGCAGATTTCTGGTTAATATGAAAGGATTTCATATGCTATGGGTCTGACTACTAAACTTGTAGATTCTGTTATAATTCAGTTCATTTTCCTTTGTCTGATACAACTATATACATATAAATTATTATTATTATTATTATTATTATTATTAATAATTATAATAACTAGGTGTTTTTTACTTTTATATGCAAAGGGAGAGAAGACAAAAAACAAAACCAACCCACCTACTGAAGCCACTAGTAATTGCTGTATACAGTTTCAGCTACTGACATGCCAATGGGGCTAAATGTTCAGATTTTATTTAACATGGACCGAAAAACTTTCCAAAAAAAATCTGACTGTAATAGAAAGATACAGATTCTCATTCCACTATGCATTGATATTATTGCCTCACCAACCATCAGTTTTCAAGTTTATGTTCCAGTATCAACATGACCTCTAGCTTTGTTGCTGGTCGTTGCCATGCTAATTATGAAAATCTCAAAATAAAGCCCCATTATGTTATGCCATAATTTACTGCATACACTCTAGTACATGAAAATAATCATCTTTAACTGCTTCTATCACTTTACAAATATGATAGTATACAATTAAAGTGGTTGTAAAGTTAGTGATCCCAATTACTGCCAGCCTCTCTGTAATAATAAGATATACAGTACTACACAGCATGTGTTTTTTTTTAAATTCGGAAGCTAAATACCTTTTTTCATATCACCAATGTGTGGTCACATGACCGCCTGTCTGATGTCAAAGGGAAATCGCAGCCCCTCCTACTATAGTCCTTAGATCAGGGAAAGAGAGTGGTGGGTGGTCATGTGACTGCATATCGGTGATGTGAAAAAAGGTATATCGACAGGAGGGGAGGGGGGGGCTCACACATTAGAAAGTGATAGTGCGTGTGTGTGTGTGTATACATATAAAAAAAAGTCCATATATATATATATATATATATATATATATATATATATATATATATATATATATATATATATATATATATATATATATATATATATATATATATATACATACATATATTTATACAGACCTACCTACCTACCTCTAAAATAAATTGTGTGATCTAATTTAATGAATTGCTTATAATAAGGCTCCAAGATACTCATGTTTTGATTTTGAGGATTATGCAGTAACATTGTGGGGAAAAAGGGGGACATTATATTGAAGATGTTGCCCATTACAATCAGTAAAAATTCTGCCTTAGCCAGAAAATCAAGGTATAACCTGACAGGTTCCAATTGATGTTATTTTATCCTCTAGCTTTAAAGCTTCTATCTAGTAGTAAAACAAAAACAGCATGCCAAACACATTGAAAAAAAAAAAACAGCTTTTGGTTGTATACTTCCTGTACAAACATGAAAAAAAGAGCTGCCATTATTATTTTAGAATTTACTGCAGTAGGACAATAAAAAGAATACACTTGGTGTTCCATGAAAAAATATACCACTCAAAACAGCAAAACAAAGTGGTTGTAAACCCACTTAAAAAAAAAACTAACTTGCAAGACAAAGGCATAATGAGCTAGTATGCATAGCATGCTAGCTCATTATGTAACACTCACCTGAGATCGATGCCCTCGCTGCAGTGCCAGCCGGTGACATCACTTCCTGGGGTTACTTCCGGGTATCGCGGCTCTGGTGCTGTGATTGGCCGGACCTGTGATTACATCACTCCCGTGCATGCACGTGGTAATGGCACACTCACTGCAGGAACGGCACATACGCGCCATTGCTTCAGTTTGTGTCAGTGTGTATGTGCCGATGACGTCGGCACATGCAAATACAGGGGATATCTCCTAAACCATACAGGTTTAGGAGATATCCTGGATAGCTACAGGTAAGCCTTACCTGTAGCACAAAGTCGTCTGTATGGGTTTACAACCACTTTAATGTTAAGTACGGTTGTTTTACATTGTATGAAAACTAGCGTTATATTTCAACAGCAGCTATGCAAAGATTTATGTCTATAGCTGCTCCTGTTGAGGTCAGTAGGATAGTTCCACATTTTCATGTCAGCCCAAATTCATAGTCAATATAACAAATTAACCTTGCATGTAAAATTTTCCTGCTGATAATATTCCATCCAAAGATGACATTAGGTGGCTGTATGATCTTAATAAACTGAGATCACGAACCAGAGATGTTGGAACATGGATCGTTAACCTGTACACCTTTTATGCAGCTTTTATCCTGCAGTGGAAGCTGTTGGAATGTTGTTGAACCTTCCTTAAAAGATCATTTGTTGAGGGTGATTTCATAAAATCATAAAGAATTTTCAATTTAGAAAGTGAATGTAGCCTAAAGAATAGGGTTAAGCCGTGAGTAAAAAAAAAAAAAAAAAAATCCTGTTTTTGTAGTTTCCCTTGCTAATAATTAGCTATCCAAGCAAAAATAATATACTGAATGGATGGAAAATAATAAAAAAATAATATCCCATCTTTTTTGTAGGCTCGATGCACACCAGCTTAAAAAGTTGTTGGCAGAAAAATGCAAATGTTGAACGTTTTTTTGTAGTAGCATTTAGGAGTGTTTAGGAGCATTTTGCATTTTTTTTTCTCTGCCAGAAAAACACTCTCAAAAATACAAAACAGTAGGGATTTTTGTTCTGCCTCAAAACACTAGGCTTTAAAATGCATCTGGAAAGTGCATGGATGCATAGGAAACTCCTCTAGGACTGTTTTAACTAGTGTGCATGGAGACTTAGATGCTAACTAACAAACACCACTTCTCCTCCCACTAATTAAAAAAAAAAAATTTTATGCATACTTTAAAACCAGTAGCTTTCTGGCTGATCTGGTAACTTCCTGGGTTCTCTTTGGGATCCTGTATTTCTGCAATGAAGGGCCTCCTAGGTAATGACTTTGAGCCCAGACCAGCAAGGGGATGCATCCCCAAGGCTTGAGTCCATGACAGCCTTGCCTTAAAGGCTGCCATTAAATGCAGAAGAGTAATAGCATTTAGTATCAGAAATGACTTTCTGCGGGGGGAAGGCACTGGATTAAACATGAGTATTACAGTAAAAGCTGCATTTATATTTTTTCTGTTTTGTACTATGCGGGTCAGTTTATTTAAAAAAAAAATAGCCTAAACTGGGGTTCTGCTTTAAATGATTGCTGGATTGCTATAAGCAATGCAGACACATATTTCCTTTTAATTAGGTAGATTAAAATATGGTTCCATGTGAACAGGAAAGCATCAAATAAAACTGAGAGTTCAGCAATGTATTTTTCTTGCACCGGGAAATCTTCTGTTTCTGCCCAGTCACAGTTTCCTGGCGGATGCAAATAAGAGATATTATTGTACATGTCATGTATAACAAAACCAGAAATGACTCTTGCACCTGGAAAAGGCTGCGACTGGCACACATTACAGTATCAGTATAACAAATGAACATTTGGGCTAAGCTGGGTGGAGAAATAAAGCAGACAGACTGGCAAAGTATAGCTGAGAACAGGAAGAAATGGTTTGCCAGATAGAATTACGAATCCTCGTCTCCACCAGCTGCAAAAGTGAATGTGTCCTATTGGATGATTCACTCAGGGCACTCTGAAGACATTTACATCCCGTCGGATACAACGTTCCTTCAACAGTTTGCAGCTGCAAAGGAAAAGTAGGTTAGCATTACATCCAAATATGTTTGATTATTGTTACTGCTATACAGCTCTGTGTGATCACAATGAGTCATTTCATTCATGACTCTTTCCATTTGCCATTTACTGGAGTGACAGCATTGCAGATATAGCTTACTGTAATCAATAAAATATTTGTAGAGTCCTTAAAAGGAAAATGCATCCTATGGATTTTGGATGGGACCAATGTTTTTTGTCTTGTTGTACACAAAGGCTCTATTGGTTTATACAAAGCAATTATTTATTAAAATCGGGAACTAACCTGTGACTAGACATGTGCACACTGAAATATTTTGTTTCGGAATTTCATTTTCGTCCGAAAAATACATTTATTTAGTTACTCACGAAATTTGTTTTTATTTATTTTGTTTCGTTAAAAAATGCATTCGTCCAAAAATCCAAAATAATTAAGGTCGAATCTGTCATTGAAGGCTTATGGTGTCTGTTGAATGTTCTAAGAAGATTAGACGGAGCAGCTAAACTGTATGACGCCACAATCGTACATTTCCGGTCGAATGTTCTGCCTACAAGCTATAGTAGCATTCTAATGTTGTATGACACTAGTAATAATTATATTTATTAATTATTATTACTAGTCAACCAACATTAGAATTCTTCTATAGCCTATGGGCGGAGCATTTGACCATAAATGTCCGATCGCGGTGACTGCTTCGTCGAATCTTCATGTCGAATCTTTTCTCTCTATGCCGAATAATCTTGGACTAATATAGTTAGGTTAGGCGCATTTGACCTTTTTTGCTATTGTCTCTATAATTTTGAATCTTCTCTCTCTATGTAAAAGCTTTTTTCTCTATGTAGAATAATCTTGAACTAATAGAGGACACAGATCGATATTATCAGCGTCATGTCCAATCTCCTATCTATATTGAACTGTTGTTGCAACTAAAATGAAAATAAAGCATTTTTTTATGTCAGATCTTTCGGTTTTCGGATTCTGCACATTCGTTATCATTTGTTCATCTCTTTGCTACTCTGCTATCTCATGCTCTCAGTATGTTACGTGCTAGAACATGATCACTGCAGCGTAATTGGCTGGCTCCTTGCTCTTCTTTCCCCTTTCTTAATCTGATGCCTGCTGTAAATGCTTTGTAAGGCACTACATGCAAATGTTGAAACTGTAGCAAGACATGTATCCCACTATTGTGCTTGAAATAGCATATGCCATAGGAGGCGGCACTCTTTAGCATACTCTATTATCAAAGATATCAAAGATTGCTTAGTCACAAATGGTTTGACACTGCATCAGACACTATAAAGTAGGGACTAGCTAAATTTAAGGAGTATTACCAATTAAAATAAAAGTCCATGATTTATTTTTAACCTTCTACACCAGTATGTAAGCAACTGCAGGACCTTTTTGGTTAAATTATTCTATCATTTAGATACAGTGGTGCTAAATGTTCTTACTCTCTGTACTAAGAGAAATATAGAGGGTGCTTTGGCTGACCACCTCCTGATATTGCCAATTTCATGTTTGGCTCTGGTCTGAGTACTTTTTTTGATGGGTGACTATAAACAAACCTTTAGCTAGGAAAGTCAGAACTCTGCAATTTTTGTTCTGGGTCATTGAGTTGGAAAGCACTGAAGCCTTTGGTCCAACAATGACAGCCATAAAAACAACATTTTCAAAAAGGGAATTAACCAGTGGCAGCCTACATGTGTTCCCAGTACATGTTTCTTTTTAGGAGAAACCATACATTTTTTAATTATTTTTTTTTTACATTTTTTCTCGTTCAAAAGATTTATTTGTTTTAGAAATAATAAATAACAACAAATACAGAATATTTGACAAAACAAAAATATTAAAATTTAACATTAAAGTATAAATGTTATATAAAAAATAAGTAAATACATAAATAAATATGCAAATAAATAAAAATAAACACACTAAAACAAGAGAGGGGTGCTCCATCATTTACAACCTATGGAGATGAATGCAAATTATAACTACAGATATCTAAGTAAAAAGGAATAAAATACCAAGGAGGAATAACACTCCCAAAAAAAAATGTGTGGTTGTTATATAAGCTAGAGAAGACTAGAGTATAAAGTTGTTTATATCTGAAATGTCAGGAGCTCAGTAAACTAGAAAAGACAGAAATATATCAATTTTACATATTTGAGCAAAACGAAATCCTGACCATAGGTATACTTCTATATAGATACAAATACTGTAGTATATAATTAATAAGGTTTTTTGAAGAAGTATGGAAGAGAAAATGGTAAAAGGAAATGGGGACAGAAAGGAGGGGGATAGATAATTATTTAACTCCAGGGGTAAATTATAGTTTATATAGCTAAATATCGTACCAGAAAGAGAGAGAGAGAGAGAAAATAAAGAAAAAAAAAATATATATATATATAAATTACCATGACAAGAGCATTCGATTATCAAAATTATCTGACATATAGTATCTAATCCATGGTCTCCATATGTTACTGAATTTTGACAGACGGTTCTTATCTAAAGCGTCCATTTTGGCATGTATGAAAGATTGGTTCATTCTAGTTTTGGTTTCTGAAATATTCACAACAGATGTTTTCCATGCATTGGCTACTGTCTGTTTTGCGGCTATCAGAAACGTGAGGAATAGTTTGAATTGGTTCTGTGTGAGAGAATCCGGTTTTAGATTAAGGAGAGCTAGCATTGGGTCTGGTGAAATAGAACAATCGAATAGTTTTGAGATAATCAGAAAGACTTTTTTCCAAAATAAGTACACAATAGGACAATGCCATCAGATGTGCATATATGTACCCTGTTCTGGACAGCCGCGAAAACAGAGGCCTGAAATATCAATTGTGAATTTGGCTAATCTGGCAGGAACCAAATACCATCTTGTAAGCACCTTATAAGATGTCTCAATTGCCAAAATGTTTGTGGAAGAAGATTTAGTATTAGACCAGATATGAGACCAAGTTTTGGGATCAATCGTGCGCTCAAGATCTTTTTCCCAAGTGGATGTATATGTAGGTACTATTGTGTTAGATTTAGTAATCAATTGAGTGTAAATTGTAGAGATACAACCCTTAGCGTGAGGTTCTTTGAGGCAAATTTTTTCAAATTGGGAAATAGATTGTAGATTGTCACTAGAATTAAGGAAAGGAGTATAAAAGTTTTTTATTTGTAGGTATCTGAATAGTTCCGATTGAGGTAACCCCGAAGTCTCACATAGTTCTGGGAAAGATCGTATCGAGGACAATGATGTCATATCATATAGGCAAGTAATGCCAGCCTTAGACCAGGCTTTAAAAGTTTTAGGATATTTCCAGGCTGAGTAGAAGGATGGATTTTTATGGAAGGAAAGAAGTGGGTTATGCAGTGATTGTAAGCCATGTGAAGTTTTATGTCTATCCCACAATGATAGGGAATGCCTAGTGATTGGATTTTTTAAAGTCTTGCGAACTGCAGGTTGTAACCATAGTAAATTATTGACAATAAAAGGGTCGCAGTCAATAGCCTCAATGGATACCCATATAGGGATCTCCGTTGTCGAGTGATATTTTGTTAATTGTGCCAACTGAGCTGCTTTATAGTATAATGTAAAATCTGGGAATCCCAGACCACCCATACATTTAGGGAGAACTAAGGTATTCTTATGTAAGTCGGGGTTTTATTTTACCCCACGTGAATTGTATCGCCTTTTGCTGAATCAATCCGAGAAAATAAGCAGGAATATGAATAGGCAGCGTTCTAAATAAATATATAAATTTGGGAAGTATGGTCATTTTTATAATGTTAATTTTTCCAAACCACGAGATCGGTAGGGATGACCAGTTTGATAATAGACTGGTGATGTGTTTCAGTAAAGTTGGATAATTTGCTGCAAATAAATCGGAAGGATTAGGAGTGAGTTGGACACCCAAATATGGAAGACTGTGAACTACCCATTTAAAGGGTAGAGAATCTTGTAAAGTTTGTTTAACTTTTTCGTTAAGTGAGATATTAAGCGCCAGTGATTTTTGGACATTAACTTTAAGGCCTGAGATAAGTGAAAATTCCTGTAATACAATCATAAGGTTTGGGGCAGAAGTTTGTGGTGAGGATAAAAATATTTTTTTATATTTTTTAGTATTTATCATCATTGTTTAAAATCCCTAATGTATACTGGTCAACAGAGGTTTATGAATGTTCTAAATAGAGAGCAGACTAGAAGCTGTCTTCTTTCAGTCTGTCTCTCTCTAATTGAATATCCATGTGGCCCTGCATTATCAAAGCATGTTGGGAGGAGGGATGTGTTAAAATTCTGCTGGAGCACTGAAGTATGAACTCTCCATTGGGCTAATTTGGGAGTCAAAGCACATCCACAGGGCCAGCTCAGAAGATTTTGATGACAGTCCAGCAGCTTCTTGGGAGGTATCTTGCTAGACTGGGAGCAGGTAAAGTATAATTCTTGCAGGGAAGGCCTGGGAGTGAAGGGATAGTGCGATATGGGGTTGATTTACTGGCTGTTTACTTTGCAAGGAAATTCAGTTTTTTCAGTAAAGCAGTTATTATTAGTTTGGTAAACAATCTACTGAATGAATGTAAATATTAAATATTTTTTTGCAATATTGCATGTTTCCTAAATTAGAATAGGAAAAAAATTGGTCTTGAACATAAAAGAAGAAGCCTGAAGCACATTCTAGAGGTTTATATAAATGACAAATCCTCAAACGATTTGCACATATTTAATATTTATATACAGATACAATTTTGTTTCATTTGATTTTACTTATGCTGTAGTCATTTTCTTTTCTTTTTTTTCCATTTTTCCCCACTCTTTGCCATCAAGCTGCACTCATCTTTAAAGAATAAATAAAATAAACAGTGCACAAAATAACACAAATGTGTATCTGTATCCTCGCCTTAAGTTCTCTCTGCTTGATCATTAAGAAATGTCAATTTACTGTATCTTGTCAATAGTTAAGTTAATATATTTCTTGTAGCCAAGGGAAAAAAAATCCATACAAGCGATATATCGCCTTCTGTCACAGCAGAGAAGGTTCAATAATTATTGCAGTGATGGAGTCGGTATGCCAGAGAGCACAGATCATTGTATTAATAATCTATGGCACTCCTGGATCCTTCTCTCTGTGAAAAGCCATCAGGAAAGTGCATAGTGTGACATTTGCTTTGGTAAGTAAAGAATCAGTTATTTTGGCAGTGGGTCATCCTGGCACAGTCAAATGAAATGGATCACCGAAGATTGCATTGCATCCAGCGTGTATTTTTTCAGGACTAAAAATGTTAAAGGTTAATCGACTATATTGTTGGATTTTTCACAGTCGAAATTAAAGTGATTGCAGGCCTTGCAAAGCCAAGTGTTTTTTTTTTTTTTTTTGTGTTTTTGCACCTATCATTACTGAAACTGCTCAAAGTAATAGATTTGGTGGTAATATAAAAAAAAATCAGTGTTCCTTTTTTGATACATTAATACACACCCCCACACTGACCATAACAAATATGTATATTATCTTTTTAACCGTTTCAGCCCCGGAAGATTTTAACCCCTTCCTGACCAGAGCACTTTTTCAATTCGGCACTGCGTCGCTTTAACTGACAATTGCGCGGTCGTGCGGCATGGCTCCCAAACAAAATTGACATTCTTTTTTCCCACAGATTGAGCTTTCTTTTGGTGGTACTTGATCACCCCTGCAGTTTTTATTTTTTGCGCTGTAAACAAAAAAAGAGCGTCAATTTTGAAAAAAACACATTATTTTTTACATTTTGCTATAATTAAATATCCCCAAAAAAATATATAAAAAAAACGTTTTTTTCCTAAATTTAGGCTGATACGTATTCTTCTACATATTTTTTTTAAAACAAAATCGCAATAAGCGTTTATTGATTGGTTTGCGCAAAAGTTATAGCGTTTACAAAATAGGGGATAGTTTTATGGCATTTGTATTAATATTTTTTTTTTACTAGTAATGGCGGTGATCAGCGATTTTTATCGTGACTGCAGCATTATGGCGGACACATCAGACATTTTTGACACATTATTGGGACCATTGTCATTTATACAGCAATCAGTGCTATACAAATGCACTGCTTCCTGTGTAAATGGCACTGGCAGTGAAGAGGTTAACCACAAGGGGGCAAGGTAAGGGTTAAGTGTGTTCTGGGGAGTATTTCTAACTGTGGGGGGGCGTGGCTACGTGTGACACATCACTGATCTCTGCTCCCGATCACAGGGAGCAGAGATCAGTGACACTGTCACTAGGCAGAACGGGGAGATGCTTGTTTACATTAGCATCTCCCCATTCTTCCTCCCAGTGAGACGATCTCGGGTATCCCCAAGACGATCGAGTCCGTGGGACCCATGACCCGTGTTACAGAGGTCGCGCCCGGCGCACACATGCATCGCCGGCGGCGCAAACGCGATGGCACGGCGGCAAATTTAAAGGGACGTACAGGTACGCCCATTTGCCCAGCTGTGCCATTCTGCCAACGTACATCGGTGTGCGCCGGTCGGGAATCGGTTAAAGTTAATATAATGTATAGTAGGAGGTAGTATTTGTTATAGTTAAAGCTAACCTCCAGACAAGCAGATAAATACACAGATGAAATACATATGTGAGAGCTGTAATTTCTGGATTAATATTTCTACCCATTCAGTTCTGAGATTTACATAGTTCTGCCGCACAGTAAAGTCCTGCTTGGCAGAGAAGGGGACTAGACTTTTCTGCTGCAGTTCAGTAGCACTTATAGGTCTCCTCCCCACTCTATGATTGGACAGTGAAGGGAGAAGCAGCAGACAGATGAGCTAATCTCACTGTTAGCCCTTGTACACACGGTCAGACATTCCGACGGGAAATGTCCAATCGGACCGCGTTGTCGGATAATCCGACTGTGTGTGGGCTCCAACGGACTGTTTCCGTCGGAATATCCGACGGACAAACTTTTAGAGCTGGGCTATAAAACTTTCCGACAACATGATCCGATCGGACTTTGTCCAATTGTGTGTAGAGAATTTCCGATCGGACAAAGTGCCACGCATGCTCAGATCAAATTCCTAGGCCAAAGCTATTGGCTACTAGCCTGAACGTAGTCCCGTCGTAACGAAATAACCTCATCACGTTACGTACGATCGGATTTTCCGACAACTTTGTCAGACCGTGTGTATGCAACACAAGTTTCGGACAAAATCCGACAGATTTTGTTGTCGGAATGTCCGACCGTGTGTACAAGGTCTTACTTTGCTCTGTCAACATGCTGTTTGCACTGCTTCACCTTCCCTAGTTTAATGGCCCGTACACACGATCCGAAAATCGTACGACAAAATGCAGCTTTCGTAGTGATCGTACGATATTCTGATCATTAGTATGCAGCTTTTGAGAGCCGAACACGACAATTCATCTGATTTTAGCCAATGAATTAATCAATACAATTGTCATTCAAAAATATAAAACAACTACACTACAACGCAATACATCACTTCTGAATTTTTAATTCTGTTGTATGAGAATTTTCGTGACTTTAGTAACCTTTTCATTTTTGATATGAGACTAGCATGCGGGGAAAAAAACGGACGATCATTCGTCCGATAATTTCATTGTGTGTACCAGGCATAAGGTCTGCTTTACAAGATTACAAAATTTCACTTTATTTTAGTCAAATAAAAAAAATGTATTGATCAGATAAATTAAATAATCAGCTGTGGAGTGTTTTTATTATATATATATAAATATATATATATATATATATATATATATACATATATATATGTATATATACATATATATATATATATATATATATATATATATATATATATATATATATATATATATATATATATATATATATATATATATATATATATAAATAAAATATATCTATATCTATAGATATATAGTGACCACATTGTAACTGAAAATAGTCACCACTCTTTACAGAACACCGCAGTGTGGAGCCTGGAAGTGTTCTGTGGAGAGCAGAGAACACTCCATGATAGGAGGAAAGCCTGGTCACATGACATGACAAGGGCATGTGATTTGTTTCCCCTTGCTCCTGACCCTTTTTTTCCAATTCAATAAAATGTAATAGCACTTTGCTTGCTTCTGGATCAAGAAGCAAGTGACTCAGAGAAAACATTTGTAACGCACACAACCATGCCTTTGAAAAATCAGTAGTGATGCTATGATTAAGGAGATCAAATATTGATAACTGCTCTTCACTATAATACTGCAAGGTTGTTCAGCACTGTGGTCAGCAGTTTATGGTCCATTCACACAATGCAGGCTGCAGTATTCAATCCTGGGTATCTCAAGATGTTCTCATTGATTAACACAGCAGAGGGAACTTTATGAATGGGAATAACGCTCTGCTGGATTTGGAATAGCAAACAGATACCATTGATTTATAAATGGCCCCCTCAGTCATTGAGCTTTCCACTGCCGTTTTTTCATTCAAAATCTTTTATTAGCATATACGACCACTAAAAGACGTACAAACAGATTTCCAAAATCTGCAACAGAGCCAGTAAAATAGGGGCCTGAGGTCTTCTCAGATGAATTTCAAGGTGCAACAGTCATATAACCACTGCCTTTTATATAAGTTTGTAAGTAACAGATGATACTTCTTGTGATATATTAATGAGCAACCGGTGATAGATCACACGGCCTTTTCCTTTTATTGTCTCTCGTTTTGATAGTTAATGGTGGACTTCAGGAGGATGACAGTAGTGCATTTTTTTCTCTTATAGAACATATTTGAACACCAAGGACAATGCAGAGGCTTCAGACTTTGTAGAGACCATTGGCCCCTAAAATTTCCAAAAATAATCTCAAGTATATTGGTTATCCATTCTTTGAAGCAGTCCAGTGTTTGTAGTTGCCAACATATTTTATATCTCTTTCCCTGGTGGAGCAAACCTTGTGGATACTTTGGCCATGAAGTATACATATATATTAAAGTAAGATACAATTCCAGAGGGGGAAAAGAATCACAGTTCATGTCCGTTGCATTTTAGAGTGATTAATGAGCTGAAAACTCACTTCATTGTGTTTGCCGGTTTAATATTCAAAGTACCATTATATTGTCCTTCTATTTATCCTGACAGGTTAATAAATGAAAGGTCACTTGTCTGGGCCTGAAGTGACAATATAATTATGGCTCCTGTGTATCCCAGTTTTCCCAGGACACTAGTGTTGCTGCCACTGGCATTGTGAAACCTGAAACGCTCATTGAATTGGAACATGCCTTGTAATGTATTTTAGTAGATAAATATAGTTGGAGTGGATTCTCATTCTAATTAATTGAAAAAAAAAAAAAAAAAAAAATATATATATATATATATATATATATATATATATATATATATATATATATATTCTATGATTTCCAATTAAACTGCCCTGTCAGCTAAATATAGCAAAGATAGCTTTTTAGTGGGCTAAAAATCTATTTGGACTAGAATTAAAATTGCTGGGGCTGGCGGAGGTGTGGAAGCAGAAAAAAGCAGTGAATGCCCCTCTGCGCCTAGTGGTTAATGAAACCTCTATGACCCCTTGATTCTTGTTTCTACTTCACTGAGCAATGGCTCAGCTTCCATTACTCCACTTCTCACAGATCTGGCTTTCAAGTCCTCGGGAAGAACAGGTTAGGGGGTAGCACATGTCTCATTTAACATATGCATATTTTAATGTGATCTTGTGCCTAGTACCTACAATTACTTTTCAAAAAGGAAGAGGAATTCTTAATAAATGTTATTAGTTTTATGATTTTATTAAATACTTGAATACTTGACTAAACAAATACTTGAACACCTAAGACCAACAGTTCTTTACTACCTATTCTGTACCATTTTCTTTATATTAAAAGTAGATGTAATCCCAAAACAATAAAATGTCTATTAACTTTCAGCATGTTAATGTAATTTCAAGAGTAATTTTCAATACTTTTAAATATGCAGCCTTAATTAAAATAGTATCTCGTCATTTTTGTCTTGGAAATGGAAGGGGGAGGAGCTGCTGACTAAGATGGCTCTGTGAGGCCGGCATGCTGCAACAGCCATTGTTTCTTTTCCCTGTGGACCAAGGAAGTGCTATGGATATACTGAATTTTGCTCAATAAATGCTTGATAATACTATTTGTGAGAATCTTAAGAACCCAAGACTGCTCTCTGGCAAGTTGATATACTAGATGCCTATTTGAACTGATATACCAATATACAGAGGGATATTGTAACCATGCCGCTAAACGGAACCTGTGCTGCATACCTGCATGCTGAGAGTGGATGCAAGGAGATCACCTGCTCTCAAGGGGGGCCTGAGACAGAGGCCGAGACGAGGAACAACCCATGGGGTGCCGAAGTGTCGAGGACCAGGGCTGTCTGTCCGAGGATGGAGAGCGGGAGCTGTTGAGCGTCTCGTCGTTTCGGCTGAGGCCAGGGATGGGACCGGTAACCACGTGACAACCCCTTCGGCAACCCTCGGAAAGTGATCGGCAGCGATCGACAGTGATCGGGAGAACCTTGGAAAGCCTCGGGAGGCTCTGAGAAATCTAAGCCCGCCGGAGACAGATGGGGGTTTGGGATCCAGGTGGCATTCCAAAAGCAGTTTCAGATACCAGCTCTGAGCCAGGGAAATGTGGAATTGTGGCAGCGGGGAGCAAAGGAAAGCAAGAACGGCAGACGGGAACTCACCCCTGAGCTGGACAGTAATTGGAACCTGAAAACTTTCCGGAAGATATTGGAGGGGGGAGTGAAATGAATATCTGTAACGCATTGGCTCTATTCTATGAACTTTTATTTATAAGTATAAATCTCCTGGTTGGAAAGAGATTGGCTATGTGAGTTGGAATATAATAAGTGAAATTGCGCTCGGGTGTGAAAGGAGTTGAGGAGACTGTTAAGCCTATAAGAACTACTGAGTTCAGTGTATAAAATTGTAAAGGACTGATAAAGGACTGATACTGATTTAAGAAGGCAAAAGTAATAAAGACGATTAGGATAATAAAATAGTATCTCGTGATCCTGCCATAAAGGTCCTTACTTGGGCCCTTTCTGATAAAGGGTGACAAAGCTCTGTACCTATCTTCCAGTTGTGCTTCTGCGTTGTCAACCTGTCAATATAGACTTTTGATGGAGATGACGAGTGGCTGTAGCAATACATCATACAGGTGTGGTTCGCTACTGTCACCATTGGAAAACCGTCACTTACGTCTGCCTTAAGAATTTGTGAGCCCACACCAGGCTTTCATCCCACAAAAAACGTGCTTGTTTATCACTTTCACTATGATTTCTAGATTTTCTTTGGTTGTTTTATATTTTTTTGGTGTTTTACACGGTCTGTGTGGCTAATCTAACTCTAAAATCTACTTTTTAAATATATTGTATAGACTACTTTTTTTAACATATACATGTAAAAGACATCACATTGATTGTAATAGCCTTATCATTGTGTGCCAATGCTTTAAAAAAATTTTTTTTTTGCATAATTTATAATGTTTATGAACTTATCAGCAGCTATGTTTGCTCTGTACATATTTAAGCTTTACTTTCTGCAGTAGCATACAGAGCTTTACTGCACCTTCTCACAATGCAAGTCTATGATTTCACCAAAAACAATGCACTCCATGTGTGGCTGACATATTGGGGTTGATTTACAAAAGTTAAATAGATTGTGCACATTTAAAAGTGCAGTTGCACTCTGCAAGTGCAGTTTCTCCACAGCGTGGTAAATGAGGGGAAGCACTGCAATCACATGCAAGCAAAAAAGCTGTTTTTCATTTTCCTTGCATTTGAATGGTTGTTCTTTATAAAGTAAAACATTACGTCATTTACTAAGCTCTGGAGCAACTGCACTTTCAAAAGTGTGCAGTCTATTTGCCTTCAGTAAATCAACCCCATTATCTCAACAGTTGTTAACCACTTCACCTCCGGAAGGCATACCCCCTTTCCTGCCCAGGCCATTTTTTGCGAGTCGGCACTGCGTTACTTTAACTGACAATTGCGTGATCATACGACACTGTACCCAAATAAAATGTATTTTCTTCTTTTCCCACAAATAGAACTTTCTTTTGCCGTTGTTTGATCACCTTTTTTGTTTTGTTTTTGAACTATAATCAAAGAAGGACCAACAATTATGAAAAAAAACAAAACAATATTTTTTTACTTTCTGCTCTATAACATATCCAATAAAAAATGTAAAAATCAAATTTCTTTATCAGTTTAGGACAATATGCAGTCTGCTACATATTTTTTGTAGAAAAATCCCAATAAGCTTATATTGATTGGTCTGCACAACAATTATAGTATCTATAAACTATGTCATATTTTAATTAATTTTTTTTTTTTTTTTTTTTTACTAGTAATGGTGACGATCAGCAACTTATAGCAGGACTGTGATATTGCGGTGGACAAATTGGACACCTAACTGACACTTTTGACACTTTTGGGGACCGGCATTATTACAGTGATCGGTGCTTAAAATATGAACTGTCACTGTACTAATGACACTGGCAGGGAAGGGGTTAACATCAGGGGCGATCAAAGGGTTAACTGTGCCTGCCTAGTGCTTTACTATTGTTTTATTACTTTGGGGGAGGTGCTGTTACTAGTGGAAGACATGGATCGGTGTTTCTGCTTTACAGAAAAACAGGATCCATGCCCTACTTACGGACAAAATGAGAACCTGCCTTTGATTACATAGGCAGGCTGCCATTCTGTCAGTGTCCCGAATGTGTGTTGGTCGGACATCAGGTTCGCGGGACCCACTCATCAGCTCCCGCTGTGTAATATTACAGCAGGGTGAGCCACTGGCGCAGGCCCAAAACCCGGAAGCGCAGAGTCACATATATGTGATTCCGCCCTGTAGCAATAAACCTGCTATAAGGAGGTTGGCGAGCAGTTAACAGATAAGCAATGTAATTGCACTTAGCCTCTTAGAGCTAGTAATAATAATAACCTTCCATTTTACTGTATATGCGCTGTATTTTCCCTTGCAGGAAAATGCTTTAAAAACTGTGTCCATAGTCTTTTTTTAAATTATCTTTTGCTTTCCATTTCTATTACATCATTCATTAGTAAATATTTATAGTGACAGTCTATATGTAAAATATACCTAGAAATAGCAAGCTGGGAGCCACTTTGACATTTCTAGTTTCAGCAGTTTTGTGTCACTCCATATAGTCTCTCTTTTATAATCTGTACTGACTAGTACCATTGATGTTAAGTCACAAAATATCAATCAGAAGATTTAAAGTGGACACTTTTCTGGACAGCTGTAGAACATTATAAACTTGGGGCAAAAGGGAGACATGATAAAAACGGTCCTTTGACTCTACTGGATTGGTAGGGATTTGAGGGCATTTAAAATGAAATTAGTTAGCATGTATATTTTTCTATTCATTCTTCTTTTATCTGATTATCCTTTTGGGATGCACGCTTGACAGGCAATGCTATACATAGTTCTAGATTTAGGTTCTTTCTTGATAAATTCAAAGTGTGCCGATAGTGTTATTTTAGTGTAACTGGTGCTCAGGAGGGATGCTGTGAAAAACTTTTGTAGTCACTTAGACCCCTTTCACATTGAGCCGCCCCGGGCTTTGGCTGTAAAATGCCGCCATTTTTAGCGGCACTTTACCGTAGTTTTTGCAGCGCTATTCAGCCACTAGCAGGGTACTTTTACCCCCTGCTGGCGGCCGAAAAAAAGGTCAGCTCAGTTTATGCAGAGGGGACACTGACAGAGCCCACTCTGCTTTATGGATGTAAATTAAGTCCTATGTTTGTTTTCCCCTGACTACCCACCGATCCACCTACACGGATTAGATGGAATTCCCTTCTATTTGTTTTTAGCACACTGGATCGGATTGGCGGTAGGTTGGTGTGAACAAAAATTTACACCCGCTGGTCTATAGGGATAAATGAATCAGGTCTGCCTGAAAAACTTACAGGTGAACCTGATTGGAATGGTTGTGTAAAAGGGGTCTTACTGTAACAGGTTTTATTCATGACATGCCTTGAATGTAACTATTTGGAGAAATAGTTAAATTGATGGGTTTAGTTCCACTTTAATATAAATTGGATCTTACCCATTCTAGTTATGGGGTAATGGCCTTGCATAACTAGCCACCTCCCTGAAATTATTTAGCAAGCAAGGTTGTACCAAGCACACCCATTGTGCTATTTCCTAAATAAAGGTGTGCTAGAATTGTGATTGATCCACAGCTGGCCTCCAGACATACAACTAAACTAAATACACAAATACATACATGAGAGCTGCTTTACCTGCCAAAGAGTTTGTATTTCTGTTTATCCAATTCTGAAAATGTATGCAGTCTTATCACACAGCACAGGTAGGTAGATGACAATAATTTCTCTGTTACAATCATAGATTGTAGAAGGCACACAGTGTGTCCCCTTCCTAGTCTGCTGACTGGACAGTGAAAGATCATCACTCTGCTCATTCCACCTATCAGCATGTTACTTCGTCAAAGGCTGATCATAACAGATGCATGTAGAACACATTATGAGTCCCAAGCCCCCCCCCCCCCTTAGTCTGGCAGTTCTTGTATAGAGGATTGCTTATATCAAATCAAACTCAGATATTTAGGCTTGTTGCAATTAAATAAATATCTGTGATTATTTATGAATGAATACCCAGCTGCATTCAATGCTGTCTTATATATCTGGAGTTTAGCTTTAACCTCTTCCTGCTGACCTATTGCATATATGCAACAACATGGCTGGTGGATCTTAAGATGGGGTTACACGATTGTGTGCTAAACTTTCTCACTAGAAACTCACAGCACTGACTGAGCCATCACCGACATGCATTGGTCACCATTTACGAATGGTAACTTGTGGGATGGGTTTTCAATCATGTGACTGCTGTGACAGCCCATTACTCTTGTCACATAATCAGGAGCTCTGCCTCCCGACATTAAGATCCACCTAAAGAGCCACCGGGAGGTGTCGGCAAGGTATCTGTTGATTGTGCATTAATGTGCCCTGCATGAATTGACTGGAAAACCTTAGCAGTATTTGGTTTCAGCAGTGGTTTCTTGGCATTCTGTATTATCATTATTAAATGTTTACACAGGATAAGACTGGGATATCATCACTTAAAATGTGGTAACAAACAAGACCCCATGTTCTGTTTCCATCATTCTGGCCTCTTGGTGGAATGATTGTTTATCTTCTTTATAAATGGAAAATATGTTATGGTCTAAAAATACAAACTTCGAATTGTTTATCCAAGTTTGCTTTTTCATATAGCGGATGGCAGACTGCCTGCTGTTGCTTGGGATTGATTGAGATATCTTGACTAATTACACTAGCCAAGAATAGACCTTCTCATGCCCACAGAATGAAGTCAGTAAACACTGTAATGCATAATGCTGGAGATGTCATTGATCTTACTGCTAATGGTTTTGAGATGATGTACTGTTCTGTGAACCTCCGTCAAATGCCGGTGGCCCTTGCCAAGATGTCCTGTTTTATACACTCCAATTTTATTTATCATTGCTTATAAATTCCATGAAAGCCACATCACCTGCTCCTCTGACAAATGTCATTTACTTCTTACCTGCTTTTCTATTTGTATTCATTAAATTAGTCACAGAGGTAAACAACGACAGTCACTTTGCATATTCATAACAGCAGTTTGTTTTTCGTTTGCCAAACATAAAAGGCAGTTCAGAAATTGTTGCCCAGAATAAATTATTTTTAACCATGAAGGACAAGACTTATCAGCCTTTGAATTTTACACAGACAGGAATTCACAATTTATATACAGGGGTTGGACATAATTATGGAAACAAGTATGGTAAAAGAACGAAATAGTTACCTAATATGTTTTGGACTGCCTTTGGCATCCAAGATGGCCGGATGTCCCCTGGGCATTGACAAATATAAGTCTTGAATGGTAGATAAGGGAATCTGATACTATTCTTCATGCAAAAATCGGGTCAAAATCCTGTGCAATGTTCTTTTGTCTCTTTTGCTCTGTTGACCGCGTCGACCGCACTTATGCCTATCAGACAACATTTTCCCAGAAACTGTATATGTCGTCATAACCTTTGATACTGTACCTCGCAACACTGCAAATAGTTGGCCACTTCAGTCACAGAGGCACCAACTAAGCCGGCACCGACAATTTGCCCTTTTTGAAACTCAGTAAGCTCTGACATCTGTTGTAGTAGCAGCACATGCATGAATGACGAAGTGAGGCTTCCCACCTGTTAGCTAGGTGTCTCATCACACATCAGAAGCAAAAGAACGTTACATCACTTCCACTTTCAACGCAAAACATGCCGCCACTTTCACACATAACTTCACTTCAGATATCCTTCTTTTACAGCAGTCTGCACCACTACCAGGGCAAAGACAGGAAATGGATTTCAAGCCCAATTAAGCGTTCACTTTTAAATACATTCTAGATGCATCAAAACAAGAGGTGCTTAACCTGTTTCCCCCCATGTAACACATATATGTGATGGAAAAATAGGGCTTTAACATCCATGCACCACACATATGCATCATTGGTTGTCCCATGTTTTTGTGCTGGTAGCACAGGGCATCAAATACAACGCTCAGTCCCCAATAATGGTCAATAGCTGGTGGGACCGCCTCCTGACCATGTGATCACTGTGACAGACAATCACAGTGGTCACTTGGTCACTTGTGCTGGGGAGTACAAACCCTGTTAAAGACACGCTGAAACTAGGCAGGAAGTGGTTTAAGGTTTACAGTTACTTTTCAATAAAAACAACCGTATCCTGAACAGCAAAGCCTGTTCCCTGCCAGCATGCTGCAGTGAAGGACCTGTGTGAAAGTGGTGGTGTCTATGTAGAGGTCTGACACACCCCCTCCTTTGCTGAGCCAGACCTAGAGCTATGCAATCAGCAAAGTTCATACTCCCTGAGGATGGTAGAGCCATAGCTGTATTGTAAGACCACTGCTTCCACAAGACAGCAAAGGTGGTCTCTCAATAGCATTCTGGTAGGGAGCAGGCTTTTCTGCTCAGGCTGTGGCACTTTTGAAGTAAAACAAACTGTAACACGTTGCACATATTTTGTTTTGATGCACCTGGAGGGTATTTAGATCAGTTGGGCTTTTAGATTGTAGTTCTACTTTAATTTAGCAATTTGTTTAAAATGCAAGCAGTTCTTTCTTTTAGTAAACTATTTCTCCTAGGGTGAATGAACTGCATCACAGTAAATGGACACATTACTCAGTGTGTGCCAAAGAAGCTGTAGAATTAGGCTAATTCTGAAACAAGCACAAAACACTGAGCACAATGTCAAATAAATTAGGCTTTCTGAAGGCAGCCCTGCTCTGCAATTTCCTCAATAAGAGTACTCATGGATGCGCCTACCAGAGTAACCTTGATTGGAGAATCACAAAAATGGCAAACACAAAGTAGTCAGGCTCTAAGTATCATAACACAGTGATTACACATTCAATCTGGGATGGCTGTTGGAAAATAATCTTGTCAATTAGGGTGGGTTCATAGCGGCTGCATGTAGAACTGGATCAAAATCAGCACTAAAAGTCCCCCCCCCCCCCCCCCCGTTGTCTCCCTGTTTAAATGACAGTAAGATGGGATGTTTATTGGATGGATTAGCATTGCCTGATGTACATAATATTTGAAGTACAATTTGAAGTACAATAGCCAATAGCAAAATGATTAGCCACTTTAATGTCTTAAATTGCCAGCTTTATATGTTATCCGGTGAAATGCTGCCAGTTCAGTTTGATTATTTCCTTCTTCCGCTTTTATTTCCCTGCTATGAAGCAAAAATGGCAGCTGAAAACACTATAGTAGCATTGGTACCATTATTACATATAATGCTATTTCAAAATAGCCGTAGGCCTTTGCCATTTATTTATTAATTCAGCTCACCATCCCACACATTTAAGTGGGCTTAGATTCAAATATATTTTTTATGTTACACTAAGTAATATGTTAGTGTAACACTGCTAGGTATACTCCAAAAGAGATTACAGCCCACCCCACACTCACGATGATGCTTCATCTGTTTTTCTCCTCAGAAGGACAAAGCTTCCTTTGTTCAAGCATCATCCAGGTTCAAAATTTAACTATAGTACTAGACAGAGGTGATGCCTATAACAACTATATAACAACTATACTTTATGATTATTTTCAGCCTTCTTTCATCAGGCAAACAATATTTTTTGCATTTGCTTTCTTACATGAGTATTTTGAAAGAATGTTTCTATACCTGGAGGCATCATTTCTAAAATATCTGACACTAATGCCGCGTATACACGACCGGACTTTCCAGCAAACTAGGTCCGACAGTCTTCCCGATGGACTTTCGGCAGAGTTCTGACGGACTTTGTGAACGAACGGACTTGGCCACACACGAATGGACTAAGTTCGTTCGAAAGTCTGTTCATTTTGAACGTGATGACGTAAGATGGGACTAAACGAGGAAGTTCAATAGCCAGAAGCCAATAGCTTCCCTTGCATCGTATTTGGTCCATCGGACGAACGGTTTTCCCGATTTTAGTCTGTTGGAATTGAGTCCATAGATAGATTTGAAACATGAACTATTTCTAGGTCTGTTGAATTTTTTTTCCAAAAAAAGATTGAACTAGCCCACACACAATCGGAATGTCTGATGGACTAATCCCTTCGGACCTAGTCTGTCGGAATGTCCGGTCGTGTGTACGCGGCATAAGGCTTATTATGCAAGCAAACAATATTTTGTGTAGGTAAAAAAATATATATTTATAGAAGACCTTTCACAGGTCTGCCATGCATTGTCTTTTGTATATGAAGAGCTTAAAGTGAACCTGTGCAAGTGTAGAGCAAAAGATTGGATTTTAAGCTGTCCCCTGCAGCTGTTTGCTAAGCTTCCTCATGATCCTTTCTCTCACATGACAGCGTCAGAGCTTGGCAATTGACCACTTAGGAACTATCGCCTTCACATGTGGATGGAGTCTTCAGCCTGGTGTAAGCTCCCACCAGGATTAAGGCTTCCCGTCCTCACTCTTAGCAGCAGCCGAAGCAGTGGGGAGAGAAGACAACATAAATATAAGCTGCCAGAGGGGCCTGCTTTTTTAGGCTAAGGACATGTCAAAAAGAACAACTGAACTCGGTGCACAAACATTTTCATCTACCTATGTTCTTCAAGAGACATAAAGGAAGTAAAAGTAGCAGTGACATCATCCTCGTGCTGCATATATTATGTGTAGAGAGTAGAGCCATTGGTGAAACCAAGTAGGTCCACCTGGTTCACACAACCTGTAGAAAAGTACAGGAGGGGGCAGATCCAATACCAGTCACACTCCACAAGGAGAGACAGCAGTAGTAAATGGTCTTTATTACAGGAAACTCATGCAAAGTACAAGAGTTTGATGGCAGGAATAGTCAAAGCACACCAAGAATCAGGTAGGAATCCAAATGCCTCGTATTTAGACAACATTTGTTTTTTTTGCTTGGAGCGCAGCTTTAAGTCAGAATATGGCAGAGTTAAAGCTAGCACACCAGACATTAGCCAAGCTTGCCAGTGATCTACCATGCCAGAGAACTGTAAGAAACTGTTAAGTGTTTGTAAAGGCTAAAATCTTTTTCTTACCCTCTGTATTAGGGGAAAAAAAACCTTTGGGTACAGCTACCCCCCCCCCCCACACACACACACACACACACACACACACACACACACACACACACACACACACACACACACACACACACACCGACACACACACACACCGACACACACACACACACACACACCGACACACACACACACACTTATACTTACCTGTGCAGCTTTGTAAAATATGAATACATTTTATTGTCATACATGTAAGCAATGTGCCCCCCCCCCCCCCAGATGCTTGGCCAAATACTCCCATTTAACAACCCCTACATCCTGCCTTGTTGCTGGGACATAAGAACTTTTGGTTTTCATCTCAGTAATGCTGGGACTAAATGTCCAATGATTTTCAAGTCCCAGCTACAATCTTTGCCTTCAAATATTCTTGTGGTTCATTCATTATCAAATGTACCATTACAAAGGCAGCTGTTGTTGTGTGCAGGCAGATTCTTGAGTACAGCTAGAGTTTATGATAAAAGGATTAGATTAACCTTTTGCAGCAACACTTCATCATGAGAGAAGTCTTTTTTTATTAAGTTACGTTCAGATTCATTATCACTGGTGGCATTGTATTCTAAACCTGTGGACTGACCCTTTAAAGTATATTTTTAAAAGCTTTTTTTTGATGGAATTAGAACTAAATAACTATATTTCCATAAATGTAAGATTTGTTTAACAGTTTGGTGTAGATGGTACACTATGTGCAGAACTGCCTTGTGGGAAAATATACTAACTCTAGTATCAACTATTGAATACCGTAGCGAGCATGTACATACCCAAAAGATACTAATAGTTGTTTTTTGTTTATGTGATAAAATGTTGTTAGATATGTTTATACAAACTGCAATTGTATTTGTGTAACTTTCTTATTTAATGTATATTTTACGCCAAAATGTTTAGTTTGTGGATACAATGGGGGAAGGGTTAGCGCCTTTGGCAGGTTTAATTGCTGTGTGTGCCCTCAGTGGGAAGATTCACCCCTCTATTTATCTTGGTGAACATCACCCCAGGGACAGAACATGATGAAAAATCCAAAATTTTAGAGTTGCCGCCAGGATTAGAGGAGTTTTTCCTTCATTCTGGGGAGAGGTGAAGTAAAATGGAACACAGACTAAATAATACTCATGGGTGTTAACCATTTCCTACTCTATCCAAAACTAAAGAAATGTTTTGCCTTAAGATACATTTTAATAAAAGCTAAAATAGTTATTTTGAGTACTTATAATCCCCTCTGTGTTTTCATACAGTTTGTTTAGCCAATTGGAAGCTGACCAATGCTAACTGGCACTCTTTCGCATATTTTGCCCTCAAAAACAAGAGTTTGTGTAAAGTGTTGCTTAATAATTGATTGATTATGGATGGGATGTTTTTTCCTTGTATTTTGTTACATGATATGCATTCTTTTTCAGGTTCCACTTGACTCTGTCAAGTGCTGTTTTTTTTATTTTTTTTAATATTAGTAATAAAAACCTGTTTTACTCTATATTAGTTCACAGGTATAAATAAAAAAAAAAAAATTGGAGATTTGGTTCTTAGCTGCCTGTCCTGTTTTGGGCTTCCTTTGCTAGACTTTCTATTTCCTGCACTTTTGCCTTTCCTTGATGCTGCTTACTATACATTTTGTCCCTCTTATTTTTTTCTGCTTTGTTCTATGCTTCTTCTCTTCAATCTTTCCTTCTCTTCTTGCAGCAAAACCATATCAGTGAAAATAATTGATGATGAGGAATATGAGAAAAACAAGACCTTCTACCTTGAAATTGGGGAACCTCGTCTGGTGGAGATGAGTGAGAAGAAAGGTGCGGGATCTGCTATCATGCTGAGCCCTAACCAGTAACATGTCTGACTTAGCAAACATGGATGGCTTGTTGAAACCATTGACTCAAATGCACACATCCTTTTACGTACATAAACAAGGGTCTTTTCTTGTCAAGATAACACATTTTCAGCTTTCCAGATGGTCTTCAATTTGATTAATGTGACGCATGTTTTCTGTGACACATGCTACCAGTGTTTATACTACGTAAGATAACTGTTCGGATCAAAGTATATGCATGTAGCGGATAGCCTCTTGGCGTACTTGAAGGGATGTGTGCACAATCCTTTTTTCATAACCTCATAATAACCATCAAGCTTTAGATGATCTTTGAAGCATGTGTGTGACTGCAAACATCCATTTCCCTTTGTCTTGTGTCCCCACAGGAAGTACATAACCCTTAGAATACTTGACAGAGAGGAGTATGACAAAGAGTCCTATTTCTACCTTGTGCTTGAAGAACCAATCTGGATACGAGGAGGAATGAAAGGTGTGAGAGTATAATAAGACCAATCAAGCAGCTCAAAAATTCAAGCTCCTCTTCTGTTTGTAATTCCCAACTCTCACAACTTGCTCTCTCTCCTCTTGCTTAGCATCTGAACTCTGTGCAATGCTTCCTGTACAGCCTAGCCAGCTCTTTGTTACTACTCTCTTATCTTTCTCTAAGGAAGTCTGACTGACTCATGATAGAATTTCACAATGCTTTAGGTTGCTATAGAAGTATTCTCAGGGTTAACTGGAAGAACGAAAGCAACTTACTATACATCAGTCACCACCAGTAAAAAATGGTTTTACATAGATATCTCTATATCCCTTTCTGTTTTCCTCCCACTTACATACATGTCATGTATAACTGCATAATTACACAGATGCTATCTTATGCTACACAAGACCTAAATTAAGTAATCAAGTCACAGTAGTAAACCTAGTGTACACTGTCTTTTTGATGTAAAATCCTTCCCATACATATGCTATAAATAACGTAGTTAGACAGTGTTTTGCTTTTCAGTAATCCCATGCCATGGTATAGAGTTGATCAGAAAAAAGTCCTCCATCAATTTCTCTTTATAACTGGACCACGGTTACAGATTAAACCCTTTTTTTTTAAAGAGTCAGTGCATTCAAAACTATTATTTAGGCTAGGTAATCTGATGGGTTACCGACTAGTTTCTTACATTTCTTGTAGTCTCCAGCAGCACACACTCTGTAATGTAATATAAATGGAAAATCCTCAAATGTTTATTGTGACCCAACATTTCTCAACTGTTGTATGCTGAAGTGCAAAAAAAATCTTCCCATAAAAGGGGCAATTAATGAAGTTCTGTGACTCTGATAGTTGTCTGTTAAATAATGCCACACATTGACATTATACTGGAGAGTGAACTTACACCATGCTTGAAGAAGTGGCTCCAGTGTTGATATGTGTGTGTTGTTTGAAAGAAAAAAACAGAACTTCAATTTTCTCTTGTAGATTTCGTGGTTCTTTGGCAAACAACAGCTAAGATATTCCGGAGCAAAATTAACTTTTAAAGAATGCACATTTTAAAGGGTAGCTGAAGGCAAAACTTTTTTTGATCATTTTGGCTAGGGTAAGGGATGTTTTTTTTTTGCCATCTGTGCCCCATTTTATTCAATTCCTGTCTGGTAGCCAAAACAGAAAGTAAAGGGAAATATCGCCAAAGTGAACGAATTCTTGGTTGTCACCAGAACTAGTGTCCCCGTTGGAAGATGTTCCTTCTATTCTTGTACTAGAGGCAACCTAGCATTTGGGATTATCTTTCACTTTTGGTGATAATGGTAAACAAGAATAGTAGAGAGGATGAATCTCTCTAATGAGGGCACAGACAGCAATAAAAACATGACCGGGTTTCTAATCCCTCTTACCTCTATCCACGACTTTAAGTTTTCCGGTTTTTAAATGGTCTCTGGATTTCCATATATACAAATAGAGTAGATAGAGGAGCCCATCCATATGGGTGAAAAAAGTGCTGCTCGCCCCAAATTATGTAACAAAACCAAAAACAGACACAAAAACTCCCAGGGGCTTTTAGGCAGCCAAAAATACAAAATAAGTCAATTGGATATATAAAAAATATATTATTACTGATACAAAAATATATATTTCTGTAGTTTTGTATCAATAAAATATATTTTTTATATATCCAATTGACTTATTTTGTATTTTTGGCTGCCTAAATGCCCCTGGGAGGTTTTGTCTCTGTTTTTGGTTTTGTTATATACAAATAGAGTGACCCATCTTAGAATCAAAGGTCTCTGCTGAGACAGATATATTGAACACAAGCAGTTATTTAGGTTTATAGTTTCAAGCAACCTTAATAATGTAAATAGAAATCTTTTCTTAACAAATCCACTAATTAGACAATATACTACACCAAAAGAGGGCAATACTGCATTTATTTTTTTTGCCTCGCTTCTTTTTCATTATTTAATTTTATTTTAATTAAAGCATAAATGGAAAACCCCATGGGAAGTACAAGTCCCCTTCTAATATTTGGAGCAAATAACTGAACTTTTAAACAAAAATACACAGATCTTGCTGGAGGGGTCCATGAAAGATATACAAAAAAAATCTAGGTATTTTTTTAGTATCTAGTTTCTAGTTTTGAGTGAACTGGCCCTTTCATCATTCATTAAGTAGATATGTTAATGATCAGATCTAGTGCTCTCATTTTTATTACATAGGTAAAAAAAAACATTCTTTATACGTCCAGCTTTAGGCCACATTAAAGATTCATGAAAAAAGGTTTATGACACCCTACAACCCACTGTGAAAATAATTAAGCATTTTAAACCACTTTGCCGTGAAATCACATACATTATGATTGCAGTGGCTGTCACATCACAGATAAACATTCCAATAACTACAGTTCACTAATAGGAATATGCATGCGCTTTGTTAACTATACAAACTGTACGAGTTACTTACATTGAAAGTTACTAATATCATGGCTTACAATAATAAAAAGACTTTGTGCATGTAGGTTTGAGATTTTAACATTTATATGAATATGCATGTTTTAAATTCAGACTTTTTTTGCGTGTTAAATGCCATAAAAAACTGACCCTGTCAGGTTAACTAAGAATACACATGAAAGGGTCCTGCAAGTTAAGGGCAATTATACTCAACTCTGCGATGCCCCATTCCTCCTACGTTCCCTCCGTTCCAGTGCTGCAGCCTTCATCAGTGTCTTTGAAATTGACACCTCTGAGAGTGTTGGATGCCACTGTCCCCCACTGCCAGCTGTGGTTTCATCCTCTGACCAATATGTCACTGTTGAGTTCTAACAAAGGAACCATGGTGTGTGGCAGGAAATACATGCATCCAACACATCCCAAAGAGCCAAGTGGCAAAGTCGCTGATGCAGCCCTTGAATAAAGGGGAAGAAGGAGATAGGGACTGCTAAATTAGTGATTATAAGGGCTCTTCTATTTCTGGGACCCTTCAGTTGTATTTCTGCTTAACCTCAAAGGGTCTCTTTAAGAACCTGAAATGAGATTCAAATAAGGCATTCTGAAACCAACCAGATTTGTTCAGTAATACATATAATAAAAATACCTTCTTAAAGGCCAAGTCCTCTCAAAACTCTTGAGCAGAGAATGATGGGTTGAAAACCCTATAAGCTGCTTATAGTGCCCTGTGCCATCAGTGATGAGAAGTCATCTACGAAATTCCTGCTCTGCCTCCATCACCATAATTCATTTGCTATCTGTCAGACTTTGTGCGGTAATAGCAAGCTGGAGATTGAGCAGTTATCTTGTTGAGAAAAAAGCTTACTTAATTCATGAAGGCCATGGTGGACAACAAAGAAGGTTCTATCGCTGTGGAATTCATTATGAGCAACCAGCAGGTTGTCAACCTGGCACTATACAGCTGAGCAAAGAACATGTTTTGGGTGGACAGCGCCTTTACGATTAGTGCAGAATACTTACACAAATCATAACATAAAGCACAAAAATTGGAAAGCCACTACAGAATCGAAATTCTCAGCCATGTGTTAAGTTCTTAGACCGATTCAGCTTGTATTACATCAGGTGTACAATTATATACAAGGACATTAGCTTCATTTGGCCGAGTCATTCGATTACTTAATTAGGTCTAATATAGATATGTCAAATGCTATGACATAAAATATAATTATGGAATGAAGTCTTCTTCTTAACTTGTCTATGCCTCTATAATGATAAATTAGTCCATTAGCATATTCTGCATAAAATCCATGGTTTTGTAGATTTTTGGGTAGGATACAAAAGCTTCTTAATTAGTGAACATGCATAATAATAATTGCAATGATTTCACAAAAATGAATGCCAAGAGAAACTTGGCTATGTGATAAAAACTCACCAGGTTGCTCATTTTCTTTATAACCCTAAAATAACTTAATGAGAATTATGTTACCTCATGGATTGGGGTTCCAGTGTAATTTAATTAGATCCCTGTGTTATTGTGTAAATGGCCTCATGGAGTTTATTATATTTGGCAATACTTTGTTACCTTTTGTGAGTGCAGAAAGCAATATATGAAAATCAAATGCATATATATATATATATATATATATATATATATATATATATATATATATATATATATATATATATATATATATATATATATATATATATATATATATATATATATATTGTATATGAATAATGACATTTCACTTAACACTGGACTTTATAATTGCAAACCATTAGACAGGAATTTAGGTCAAATTTATTAAATGGTAAATTAGTGGATGATTGGTCATTTTAATTAAAACATGCTGTTTGACATGCAAAGCATCACTGCCATCTCTTGGCCATATTGTAGTACTACACTCCTTAGAGGAAGATTCACTAAGTAGCTCATAATTGTTTTTACTCTATTGAACAAAATGTATTAAAAAATAGAATAAAATTAAAAATAATTCACAAATCATAAAATCTAGCTACAGTTCTCATAACACATCTCATACTAGTAACAAAAGCCCTCAAATTATCTTATTAAATGACTCCTATAACAAAATGCAAGATACTCCCAATGGCTTATACGCAGCTTACAAGTAAGGAAAAATAAAAAAATAATTTTATTTTCAATGGGTAATCAATAAAAGCAGCAATAACAAAAGGAAATGGGGATGGGAAAGAGAACACGTGGAAAAGGAGGAACACTAAGAGCTCTTGTCTATATGGCATTTAACAAATAAAAAATCCACAAATGGTTTATCTGTGGATATTACTGTTTAGAGTAACTTTAACGCGTTTCAATCATAATTTTGTATACAATCTTCTTCAGGGGGTTACAGACATGTATAACATATCAATACAGAATATTAGCGATATTGACATCAATAACATCATCATCAATAATAAAGACCCTGTATATGCAGGAATTCAAAAATAACAAAGGTGTATACATATTTATAAAAGTCTATAACATATGTCTATATAGGTAAAGCTTCTTTTAATGGGTATAGTTACCTTGTTTAAATATCTATCAATCCAATGTGTCATATGTTGATTTATCCAGTATGTCAGAGCGGGAAACTAGTTATACGTTCATCACAAGATTAGTGGTATCGTCAGCCGCCTGCTCTGACATACTGGATAAATCAACATATCACACACTAGATAGTTAAACAGGGTCATTATACCCATTGAATGCAGCTTTACCCATATAGACATATGCTATAGACTTTAATACATACAGGCATACCCCACTTTTAAGTACACAATGGGGTTTATTTACTAAAGCTAGAAAGTGCAAAATCAGGCTCACTTCTGCATAGAAACCAACGAGCGTCTAACCCCAGCTTGTTCAATTAAGCTTTGGTAATAAAACCTGGAAGCTCATTGGTTCCTATGCAGAAGAGAGCCTGGTTTTGCACTTTACAGCTTTAGTAAATAAACCCCATTGTGTACTTAAAAGTGGGGTATGCCTGTATGAATACACTGCTTGGAAACTTATATCCCCCAGGTAATGCATTTAATCTGGGAAATACATTCCTTCAGCACAAAGCACAGGATTTGAATCAGTGCATAGGATACCCTTACAATAATAAAACAAGTTGAAGGTAATTTATCTCTTGATATTATATTTATCATGCGCACATTTGTGTCTCCCCCCAACCCTGCACATCTTATTAAATATGACCTCTTGCAGACAGAATTGGACTCCTTGCCAATTTTCTGGATGGTGGCCCACCGTGTGCATATCCTGATGTGAAGTTACGTTTTGTCTTTCTGTTCTGGCTATTTAAATATTTCTTGTATCAAATGTAGGACCCTTTGTTATTTTTAAAATTCCTACATATACAGGCTCCTTATTCTCAATGCTGATGATGTCATTGATGTCAATATCGCTAATATTCTATATTTATATGTTATGCATGTCTGTAACCCCCTGAAGAAGATCGTATACAAAATTATGATTGAAACACATTGGGGTTACTCTAAACAGTAATATCCACAGATATACCATTTGTGGTTTTCTTTTTGTTAAATGCCATATAGACATCTAATATGCTTATTTTTGTGTACACCAGAGCTCTTGGTGTTGTTTCTCCTTTTCCACATGTTCCCCTTCCCATCCCCTTTCCCTTTTTGTTATTGCTGCTTTTATTGATGCAATTTTTATCCATTGAAAATAAAAACAATATTTTTATATAAAACAAATATTTTTCATTACTTGTAAACTGCGTATAAGCCATTGGGAGCATCTTGCTTTTGGTTATATATGCTATTGGGCTAGCAGCACAGCTTATAACCAGGAGAGGTGAGTTCCACATTTGACTCCTATATTTCAGAATGCTTCCTGTAGTTTATACATATAATTTAAACAGTTACATTAAACCTCTTCAGGAAATGTAGAGCTTTTTAATTAACATGCTTATTGTTGACATTTGAAAAATAATATTAACATATTAGTAGATAAAAAAAATATATATATTCCCGCACTCATGTAAGGCAGCCGTTTTGTGAAAATGACCATTGTTCTAGGTGATAAACTTCATTCTTCAAAAACCGATGACATCATCATTTATTTCTGTGGCTTAAACCAAAATGCATGGGAATGTGGCCTAATAGTCGCCTCAGTGATGTCAGCGGTTTTGAGTAAAGCACTTGGATGCATTCTCACACAATGGCGGCCGACACTTAATTTGAGCCTCCCCAGCTCAATACAAATCTTTCTGTGGTCATCTTCTTCATTATCGCTATTCATTTGTGTTTCTTATCCTGTGTCTGTCTCCTATGTGTTCTCTTCGCAGCCCTGTTATTGAATGAGCTTGGTAAGCATTTCATTTCCTATGATTTCCACCTTAGCAATTTCCCTGTCTGCACTGTAGTTATGCTTTTGCCTTATTTGTTCTTTTTATTATGTTGGTCGTTTACTTCTTGATTTATTTTGCAGTGGTGGCAGTGACTTTTAGTATTTTGTAATGAAATGAAAAGTATTTGCTGTGTTATAAGAGGTACTCTTAAAAACTGTGCAACTAGTTGGTTTTACATAAAACAGCTGTTTCAGTAACAATTAAAATGAAATTGACTGATGTGAAGTGTGATTAATGTACTGAATTGGATTTTGGCAGCTAGTATAGATAGTGGAAAAGATTTGTTTCACAAATCCATTGAAATCAGCCGACCATGCTCTTGGGGGTTGCACTGAGTAATCCAACATTCTGTCTAATCCCAGACCGTCATACCAAGCCAATATGCTCTTTAAGGTCTGCTAGCATCCAAGATTGGGATTTTACAATATTCTGCTTTAAACTGGGATTTCCTCTTATTCCAAGCAGTTAATTGATGCTGAGGCCTTCTCTGGGTGACCATCTGTTATGTTACAACATAGAATCACTGGAAATTAGCTTCTTAAAGGAGAGCGAAAATTAAATGTAATTAAGTAATGCTTTAGGTATAATAAAATAGATTTTAAAACAAAAGTTAGTCCCTGTTGTCATCAGGACTGAAAGTGAGGGAAAATCCAAAAGGTTGAGCTGTCACCAGAAAAGGAATATTGTAAAGATCTTCTAATGTTGGCACTTGATTCAATTAGAGCTATCTTAGGCTACTTTCACACTGGGGCGGGCGTTAGCGGTAAAGCTCTGCTAATTTTAGCGGGGCTTTACTGCTGTTACAGCACTTTTTCAGCCACTAGCAGGGTGCTTTTAACCCCCACTAGGGGCCGAATAAAGGGTTAAAAGCACCTGCAAAGCGCCACTGCCAAATGGCTTTGCAGTCGCTTTGGCAGCGAATCCCATTTATATCAATGGCAGGGGCAGTGGGGGAGTGGTGTATAGACCGCTCCCCACCGCCCAAAAGATGCTGCTTGCAAGACTTTTTCTAACATTCTGCAAGTGCACCGCTCCAGTGTGAAGCACTCAGGCTCTCACACTGGGGCTGCAGGGGAGGCATTTTTCATGTACTTTACAGGTGCTATTTTTAGCCCAGAGGTGCCTAAAAAACACCCCAGAGTGAAAGTAGGTTTAAAGTGGTTGTAAACCCTATTTTACAACCTTATGCTACATGTAAGCCTATATTAAGGCTTACCTGTAGCTACCTAGAATATCTCCTAAACCTGCACGGTTTAGGAGATATCTCCTGTCCCCTGCATGTGCCAATGTCATTGACACATGCGCATTTGGGAAAACTGAAGCAATAGCTCCTATGTGCTGCTGCTGCAGTCACCATGCATGTGGGAGCTGCTATTACCAGCAGCTCCCACGTGCATGCACGGGAGTGACGTCATCGCAGCTCCGGCTAATCACAGTGGCCAAATACTCAGAAGTAACTCCGGGATGACATGTCGGCGACTGGAGGGGGAGACGAGGAACGCTGTGGGGGCTTCGATCTGAGGTAAGTTATACATAATGAGCATAATGTATGCTATGCATACTAGCTCATTATGCCATTTTCTTGCAGGTTTTTTTTTCCCTCATGTTTAAAAGATTCATTTTCACTTCCTGTTGTTTCTACTGGACAGAAAGTGAAAGGGAAATCTCTTAAACAGATGGCAAAAAAGCTGGCGGGTTTTAACTCTTCCCTACTTTATTCAAAATGGAAACAAAATTTGGCGTTAGATAATCTTTAAGGGGTTGATTAACTAAAGAAAAAGGCTGTTCATTTTGTAAGGGCATTTTCCCTTAGCATAATTATTGTGGGGAAGCTTTACTGACTTCCATTATCCAAACATGTGCAAGCAAAAATCTTTTTTTTTGTTTTGTATTTTTTTTTACATTTTCTTAGCACGTTGGCTATTCTTTCCAAAAAAAAATCACCACATTCGCTAAGCTAAGGGAACATTTCCTTGCAAAATTAACAGCCTATTTGAGTTTAGTAAATCAAGAATTTAGAACAGCCTGGTCTAGTTTTATAAATAAATCCCACCCAATAGAAAGCAAGCTTCATTCTGTTGCTGGTGATATAGTACCTGCATATCATAAGTGATACAATCAAGCATCACAATAGATAATCAGAACGTTGAGTGGTAAGGCAAAGAATTAGTAAAATCTTGTCATAAATGTCTCCAAGATATATATGAAGATGATATGTTAACTACAGTAGTTAATTCACATCTAGAAAAGAAGGGAGGGCGCACTAGCCTTGTGTATTACCAAAAGTATTTTAATAAAAGTAAAACAGCAATGGCTATACTCACATAGAAACATGGTATACAAGCATATCAAGGTAACAGCAATAGTGAACAGCATCTCTTGGGTCTATAGTTGAAACGAAGATGTGAGTTTTCTATAACCTATAGAAAACTATAGAATCAAGAGATATTGTTTGTTCTAAGTCCTTTTACTACATTCTCTATAATGTAGCACATAAAAAATATAAGGTGGGTGAACCTTGTCGAGGTTTTTCTCCACCCTTGGGATACCTAAAAAGAAGGGAATCCTTCAGCCTGCCAGCATTAATGATTTAGATCTAGGTAAAAATGCCCTTTAATTGTCTTTGCGTTGCTGCTGTTCAAGGCAGGACCATTTCTAGTATTCCCAAAGCCAGCAATGATAAACAGGATTTGTGATGTTGGCATTTTTAAAAGATAATGCAGTCTGTAAAGTAATTTGCTAATCACACAAACCTCATAAAACTACAGCAAGCACTGTGCAGCATGCTCGGCTCCAGCATTCAGAATGTCATTTTTTTGTACACCCAAGGGTTCTTTAGATAATAACAATCCAATTTACATCACATCATATGGAACTGCATAAATGCATTTTGGAAAGAGCGCTTACAAGATATGTATTATATGACACAGCATGACTAGTAAATAGCCAAATAAACACAGGAGAATTAATGAGATGAATTATATTTTCAGGGTTCTCCTGCTGCACTGCCCACTGCATTGTCAGAGATGCTACCTTGGTATATTTTCTAAAGAAAGAACTGTAATTTTGTGTTACAGAACTGAGTAAACCATGAAAAATTTAGAGGAATTGATTTTTTAATCAAAGATAAAAAAAGTTGAGATAGCCATATGGAAAGGAAACTGCTTAGCGATTCAAAGAACAGAAAGGAAACTCAATAATGCTAAATAGGCAACAGATGACTAGTAAATGTGACATAGCATAGATGAGTTTATTAAAATGATATAGATATACTGCGTATACTGCTGCTAAGTGGTTGATAAAGAAATAAAAAACAGCACTGTTTTCAGACACTGCTTACGCAGATCTGCAAAAGAAATAGAATGTAATTATTTATTAGCTGGCATAATAATGATAACCCCTGTATAATCCACACAATACAGCAAATAATCTGTGAGATGATCCAGGTACTCATACATCCCCCCAATACAGTACAGTAAAAGCTTGGTTTGAGATTAACTTGGTTTGAGAGTGTTTTGCAAGACGAGATACATTTTTATATTAAATTTTGACTTGATATACAAGTAGTGTCATGTCACAACCGAGTATAAAATAGAAGAGAGGCGCCTCTAAGTATAGCAATATGGTTACATTTAATGGAGGTACAACATTTAGCAACATCTTGCTACACTAAGTGGCTCCTCTCTTCTCTTTTATACTCTGTAGCTCCTGCTGGATTTTGCTTCCAATCCCTTTGTGGAGGCTGCTATTTGTGGATGGACATTTTATGGTTACACAACCTGGTCACATGGCTATCATATTTTTATATGGACTATAAACTAGGAAGGTTGTGGAACGAATCGTTTGAGTTTCCATTATTTCTAATGGGGAAATTAGCTTTGATATACAAGTACTTTGGATTACAAGCATGTTTCTGGAATGAATTATGCTCACAATCCAAGGTTTTACTGTACTTAAAAAAGACTGATTTTTGGCCATCTAGAGCTGTATAATAGTTATCATTGAAAGGGTTTTAGTATATGTAATATGAAAATATACATACATACATACATACACATGTGGGCCACATGATATTAAAAACACAAACATTGTGCAGTTTATAGTTGGATACATTAGTTAAAGGACAAGTTCTCTTTTAGTGCCCTTGTCCTTTAATAAATCCCCCCCCCCCCCCCGACTATAGTCTGCTCTGTTAAATACTTGCCTTCCTCCCCATTACATTGATCCTTATTGTGAAACCCTGTACAGTGTTTTATGGTCTTTCCTCCAAAAATATCCCATCTATCTCCTCTTGTTGCTGGGCATATGAGCCGTGGCCCCATTTATTCCTGTGCATGAGCAATTATCCAGCTGTCTTATGAAATACAGCTCCCCCAAAGTAATGGGTGGGATTGCAGTAATGGGGAGAAAGGTAAGTAGGTAAGTATTTAAAGAAGATGTATGGGGTTGTGAAAAAAGTGTCAGTGTGAGGCTGCAGCTGTCCCTTGGCCAATCTAAGATCAAGATCTGAGCAATCACATGAGTGCTCATTCAGCTCTTGGTCTACTCGCACCACAGGAGAGAAGTGACTGTCAGTCACTGCTTTTCGCTCTGCTCCTCCAGCACTCACTGGAGCACCAGGCTGGAAAAGGAGCAGACACAGCCTTCTCTGATTCTCAGCCACACACTGAGAGGCGAAGCCAACTATCCATCAGGCAGTCGGGTGTATCCCAACACATTTGGGATACACCCTATTGGCTCTGCTTTGTCGGCTGATAGTAGGTCACAGGAGAATAAAAGTAAGTGTATTGCTAGACCCACAAGAGAAGTATGGACAAAAAAGATTTGGCCATGTGTCTTTTATTATGGCAGGCTGAACTCATGGGTGGACTATTTAAAGGACGTGAACTTTATTTTTCACCCATAATTATATAATCCAACATATACAGAGAGCTTTATACAGAATGCACAGACCTATTCACATCAGTCCATCTCCCTAAAGAAGCTCATAGTTCAATGTACCTACCACTCTAATGTGGTACTGTAATGCAAACACACTGTATAAGCCACCAGTATCTTGTTTTATTTATTGATTTGTTTACTTTTTTTTTGGAAGAAAATTCTAAATCTAAAGCAGACCCACATAAACATTGGGTAAAAGATTCAGACTAGATAGGTTCAGTGGTGAGATTGGAACTTAGGACCTAGAACTGCAAGGTATTGCCCAGCATTTGCCCCAGCCTAGGGGAATGAAACCTTTTAATTAAAAGTGCAAGTCCATACTGATGTATTATAAAGCCTAGTACACATGAGCCGAATGTCACGCGACATTGGCCTGTTCAATAAAAACCGTCTGACATTTGATCCATGTGTATGGCAGATGGCTCGACGAAAGCTGGACATTCAGGGGGCTTCTGTCAGATGTGCATAATAGAAAACCAGCAGCCAATGGCTGAGAGCACTGACTGGAGTGTTCTGGAGGGAGGGGGGAGAATTGTTAGTACAGCGGCTTCGACCAGAGCTGTCAGTTTTTTTTTTCATTCAAACCAAAGGGTGGGGTGTACTAGGCTTAAAGCGGTAGTAAACCGAAGGTGGCAAAAATAAAAATAGAAAATTCCCTGCATGGGCTCTGAAGGTCCGGCACTTAATACCGGACCTTCAGAGTGCATAGGCCGGTGATGTCATTGGCTGCATGCACTCTGAATATCTCCTAATTTGTGCAAGTTTAGGATATATTCACAGTACCCAGAGATAAGCCTTATTATAGGCTTACCTCTAGGTACAAGTGGTGTAACAGAGTTTACTACTATATTTTGTAAGGTACAATTACTGCTCTGTCTCTGATTCTTGCCTAAAAGCCCAGACTGACCTGTGAGATGTACTTGAATTCCCTGGGCTCAATGTAATATAACCCATAAAAGCAGCGTACAGGTGTCCACCAAAGATACGGTTTTCTATAGTAATTACTTATTGACATTTTGATAATTGGATTTGCCAAAATACGTTAAGAAATGCCGCCAATGTGTTAATAATTAATTGTCTACATGATTGACACTTGTACAACCTGTGGCCAGTATTTAAGCTCAAGAGTGCTCAAATCATGGTGGATACAATGTGGAAGATACATGATCATTCTACAGCAAATCAAAGTAATAATTGATTGGCTGGTCACCGCACTTCCTGTGATCTGATTTAAGTCATTAGATAAACTCTCGTGGTATACCTTATGCTGCTTTTGTTCGTGTTTAAACATGAGCAAAGGGAAGTTAAGATCATAGGTCTGTGCTTAATTGACTAATGTTGATGACAGTGAGCATGGGAATAGGGACTTTAATTATTCTGTTCAGCTAGAATTTTTTCTAGTAAGGGTACAATCTCCTACTGTAAGTTCATGTTAAGTAAGACATAACCTTATCTCACTAATTGTGTTCTTTCTCTCTGTTTTTGTCTTTCATATGCTTTAGGTGACTTTACTATTACGGGTAAGTGACCAAATTCTTTTTTGAATTGTATGACTTTGTTCATTTATTATGAATGTATTATTAATTATTATTCTCATATTTTTCAAAGGAAAAACATTATTTGGTAAGAGGTGATCTTTGAAAATTGTGGTGTTCTGCTAACATTAACATCTGAGTTAAAACAACAGTAGCACAATATAATTGGAGTGGATAGCATTGTTAACATCACTAATGCTTGAATAGTCTATTAATGATTAGTGTCTGGTGTATCTGGTGCATGTTTTATTAAGCTTTATTTAATATTTGTGTAACTTTGGTGGCTTAGTGCTTAGTATTAGTTTTACTGTCACACTGGTGGCTTAGTGTACAGTATTTAGGTTAAAGTGGCAGTTCGGCATTGGTCGTCTATTGATTACATCACAATGATAGTTTAGTGTTGGCGCTATGGTGGTAGTTAGTGTTGAAATGTACCTAAAGCCACAACATTAAAGGCCAAAAGTTATAAACTCTGCTTTTTTTTGTACTGACTGTATTCTCACTGGTGAGATTTACTCTAACTATTTAGCTTGCATTCTGTTGGCCATTGTATCAGAGAATCTGGGACAAAGAGTGATGGAAAAATTAAAAATGTTAAGGAAAACAAGGAAATCTTTCAATATAGACCATTGTCCTGGCAAAAACTGTCTAAGAGAAGATTTCACCTACTTTGTAAAGATTTTAACTAAATTTCTGTTTAAGGGGACAAGAAGTGAAGAAAACACTTGGCAATGGGACATGGCAAAAAAATAAAATAATGTAGTCTTTATCTATTAGGGTCACACTTATTGTTAATAAACCATGTTATTTAGGCATGTAAAGGTTTTCAGTTGTCAGTGGGGTTGATTTACTAAAGGCAAATCCACTTTGCACTACAAGTGCATTTGGAAGTAAAGTCGCTGTAGATCCGAAGGGGACATGCAAGGAAAATAAAAAAACAGCATTTTAGCTTGCACATGATTGGATGATAAAATCATCAGAGTTACCCATAATTTAGGAGCGGTAACCCCGAGCCAGACTCGGGATCGCATCGCTGGATGCAGGGGAGGACACAGGGAGAGTTACTTACCTTGTCCCCTGGATCCAGCGATGTCCCCCGCGCTGTGTGATCGAGCTGTCCTCCGCTCGATTCACAGTTCCGAATGCCGCCGAGCTCCGTTCCCTGCGCCGTTACGGCGCACGGGAGCGGAGAACGGCGGCAAATTCAAAAAAGTAAAAAGACACAAAACACACACAGCACTGTAATCTTACAGATTACCGTGCTGTATTAAAAATTACACACCCCATTTGTCCCTAGTGGTCTGTGCAGTGCCCTGCATGCACTTTTATATTATAAATACTGTTTTTTCTGCCTGGAATTTGGAGATTGCCCATAGCAACCAAAACATGTCCCTTTTTCAGTGTTTTAGGATTTGATTACATTATTGAATAATTTTTATTATTCTTTATTATATTATAAACTTTATCATACCCGGGATGTCCGCTAGACTCTGGTTTGAAGAGATTTAAGAGAGTTATTCCTAAGAATTACAGGACTACAAAATAAAACGCCAAATTTCCATGCAAAATAATTGTACCGCTTTCAGCACCTAAAACCGGACTGAATCATACCGCCAGGGAGGTTAACAGAGTAGACCATAAAGAATACTTTCAGAGTTTAGTACCACGATCATCTTGATTATTACATAAGAACTACATGGTGGGAAGCTAAAAAAGTCATTAGACATATATAAGAAAGATTATGATGGTCAGTTTTCACACTAATTCCAGGGAACAAGGGACAACTTAAAGAACATAACATGTTTCACCCCCAGGGTATTTCCAAGGGAAGGAGGATAAAGGGAGAATATATGCAAGGAGATTCTAGAACAATTGGAAAGATAATATGGTGGAGGGGAAGAAAAGAAAGGGAGAGGGCGATGAGGTGAGAGGGGGTGAAGAAGAAGGGACAGAAGGGGGGATGGAGAGGGGAAGTGGAGAGTAGGAGGAATCACCACTGAAAAGTACACCAGGACTGGGCAGCAAGAGCTGTGGGCCCCAGAGCCAAGTGGACATCCAGATGGAGTCCTTCCACTCTGAAATGCAAAAAATATATACCAATGGTTGGGAGAAGTGTCCTGAAAAGCACCAGATCTCCATTCCAACGATATTTAGTTAAAGATTAAGGAATCTGTCCGTAACCCACTCCAAAAAGCATTTTTAATGTCCTAGACTTGTGATTTGCTCTGTAGAAATATTGCTAAGGGCCCATTCCCACCAAGATGCAGTATGCTATAATGCACCTCAGAACAAAGGTGCTTCAAAGTACCACAACACAAAGAAAATGAGGTGCAGTCTGCATGCATTATGCTGCGCTGCAGTGCGTTGAAGCGCACAAGCATTGTTGAGGTGTGTTTTGTGTAATTCACAATGAATAGCACTATAGAACACCAACACACGTAGGGCACATTATCATGTACAGAAAAGTGATTGGTGCAAATGGACCCAAAATGAATGCAGTTCAGTAGAGTCTTTATACGCTATAGACCTGTCCTCTGTTTGTGGTGGTCTAGGTTTGACCATTATTTGTACCAGGAGACTCTCAATTCAGCCCTTTGCCTTTTGAGCATGCAACCCATTAAGTCCTGTTCACTAAAAAGAGATAGCAGAAAAATGTACCTTGAAGAGATATAGTCCATGATGACTCCATAGAGTAATTAACATTGCAGTAAATATGCAAGTAAAAAGGCACTGAATACAAAGAAAAAATATATACAGCACAAAGCACACACAACTGTTTATGTCTCCTGGAAGTCAAAATGTTTTAATGTATGAGATACTTTCTCTTTTAAAGAAAGTATCTGTAGCGGGATGTTCCATACCGCTAGGAGATAATGCACTGCAAGCTCTCAAAAAGGGTATAAGGTAATAACAACAAAATGAATCACTAACATCAATGAGGAATGGCATAAAATAAGGCCTAGTATTTTTAAATCCTTAGCTTGTAAAACATACCATTCAGTTTATAAAAGAAATGATAGGCAAAACATTTGTGTATACATATAAAAAAACATTATAAATACCTTTTATAAGTGATCACATACCCTCTGTTTTCAGCTGCATAATGCCCTGTACACATGGTCGGAAATTCCGACTTAAAAGGTCTGATCGGATTATATTGTCGGAAAATCCTATTGTGTGTGGGCTCTATCTGACTTTTTCCATTGGCACATATCAGGAATATAACATTTTGGGTTGACATATTCTTTAATGCTGAATTCTAGACAAAAACCAACAAACATTAACAGTTTATATATATATATATATATATATATATATATATATGTATATATATATATATGTATATATATATATATATATATATATATATATATATATATATATATATATATATATATATATATATATATATATATATATATATATATGTATATATATATATATATATATATATATATATATATATATATATATATATATATATATATATAAAGCTATTTTACTTACAAAGAATTTGTATCTCTGACAATTTATTCCTGAGGTTTACACAACCCTGTCAAATAATAAAGCCCTTTTGAAAATTGTATAATTTCTCTGCTGCAGGTATTTAAACCAGCACATGGGTAATAAAAATGTCTTTGCTGTAGGATTAGGTCATAGGTGCAATTATGTTTGCAATGGCTAGGACACACTTAAAGCTGGCAAAAATAGCAAGATAAAAATCTATAGTTTATTAAAAGATACAACATACAATAGCAAAATTTGCTTTTGCTGAAGTCTTTACTTTCAGTCTAGAGAATTTCCCACAATACTTTTTTCTGCCCCTAGATGTCCCCAGTCCAATAGCCAGCATCATTCAACCCACTTTCTCTGAGCCCAGGTCACCCTGGACCCTCCACAGCCTGTTACTGGACAGCAAAAGGAGAATCAGCACTGTGACATGTTCATCTCTCTGTCAATCTGCTCTCTCCTGGTCAATGATTATTGACCACACATAACTGAACTACATGATGAATGAACTGGCTCCTTGTGCTGCTTATTCCTCTTGCATCCCAGCTCTGTTATACAGGGGCTACATGAGGCTGACACCAGATAAAATTCAAATAGTTATACTGCTTACATTTAAAAAAATGTATTTAATGATATAACAATAATTATAGAGTTGCATCCATTTGTGTATTCTATGTCTACCTAGAGTTGAGCTGTAGGTCAACCATTGGATAACACTAGGTATTAGAATTAATGGAGTGTTCATTTTTCTCATATAAATCTTTGACCCTTGGCTCTGGCAATGTAATTTTTTTTTTTTTATACACAAGGCCCATTGTTAATGGAAAGATTGCATCCTCATGAATTCATGCCCATAAAATGTCTGACTTAGACACGTTGCCACCATCTTGGACTATTGTCCAAGGCAACATAACAGCTGGTTTCCATCACTATATTAATAAATATAACCCATGCAAAAAGCAATTATGTTGGCAGTGAATAAAAATGTATGCTCAATGCTCCAGCACCCATTAATGCATGAACCTTCAGTTAAAGTGGTTGTAAACCCTCGTCTTTTTTTACCTTAATACATCCTATGCATTAAGGTGAAAAAGCACCTGACAGTGACCACCCCCCCCCCAGCCCCCATTTTACTTACCTGAGCCCTGTATTTCCCTCGCTGTCCCTCTCTCCACGGTGTCCCACCTCTTGATTGGATAGATTTATAGCAGCGCAGTCATTGGCTCCCGCTGCTGTCAATCCATTCCAATGATGCGGGTGTCAGGGGGCGGGTCTGAGTCCGGCATTTGTGTCTATGGATGCAAATTCTGGATTTGGAAGCATGCCCACAAGGTAACCCCCCTGGGAGAGCGCTTCTCTTAGGGGGTTATCTAATGCAGGGAGGAGCCGGGAGAGCTGCCGGGGGACCCCAGAAATGGACGATCGGCGCCACTCTGTGTAAAATGAGCTACACAGTGGAGGTAAGTATGATATGTTTGTTATTTAAAAAAAAAAAATGAGCCTTTACAATCACTTTAATGTTACAGTATTTTATAGAGTGTTTATTCAAGCACCTTCTACAGGAAACACTTGCTTTAATAGAAAGTTTCCAGTGATACAATGTAAACAGTTGACAGAAATAATTGGAGGTTGACTCCAATTTAAAAGCATTAAGGATGGCTTTGGACTGTTTTAACATAACGCAGAACACATTTGTGCAGTTATCATTATACACAGGAGCTGTTATGCGAAGTCGTAATATATCTGCATTTTTCCCCAAATTTTCCATTTTAGAGGGTCACAGGAGCTTAGCTTTGTATGATAACTAACCCTTATTTGTGCTATTAATACATAAGAGCTCAGTCAGTTTTACAGCATTAAAAAAAAAATCACATGCTAGATCCTTCTCTAAACATTTTATTAGAAACATATCTATTTACATTAACATAATAAATGAAAAAGGTTTACACGAAAACCTCTGATTTATAAAATAATGCACAATTAAGGAAATAGGCTTGTGAATTTGGCCACTGCCAGACTTCAGGGTACTCTTAAAGTGATACTAAAGTCTCCTTTTTTTGTTTTAAAATAACAAACATGTTATACTTACCTGCTTTGTTGCAGTGGTTTTGCACAGAGCAGGTCAAATCCTTCTCTTCTCTGGTCCCTCTTCTGTGCTCCTGGCCTCTCCCTCCTGTTGAGTGCCCCCTCAGCAAGAAACGTGCTATGGAGGCACCCTAGCTGAGCTACAGCTCCGTGTATCCATTCAGACACAGAGCCGCAGCACAGCCCTACCCCCTCTCTCTTCTCATTGGCTCACTGAGTGTAATTGACAGCAACAGCCAATGTTGCTTTACTGCTGTCTCAGCCAATGAGGAGGGAGAGTCCCAGACAGCTGAGTCTCTGGTACAACATCACTGGATCAGAGGGATCTCAGGTAAGTATTGGGGGGGCTGCATAGAATGCATTAAGATAAAAAACATTATGCCTTTACAACCACTTTAAATTGGCCAGATACAGATTAAATCTCATCTGTTTCCTTATGCATTGGCCAAAAATTGTTTTATGGATGCCCCTGTTGGTGTCATTCGGCTTGACAAAAGTCCATTTCTCAATTGACTTTTGTTGAAGGAGTCGGGTGGAAAATTTTTATCTGAACAATCAGATGCAGGTACTGCTCAGGTATTCTGCATGCTGCAGGTTCCGGCTGCCAGAATGCAGTAGACCTATCATCCATCCAGCACCTTCACCTTTTGTCGCCTGATGCCGGGTACCACAAATCCATAGGCAGAAAAAGACCAGCATACCAAAAAGAGGATTTCAAATATTTATTGGGATCTCCATAACAAAACATGCAGTAAAAACCACCAACATTTTGGAGTCTTGCAGGTGCCCTTTTTCACAGCGGCAGAGAGCTCACCTTCAGAAAAAAGGCCTGCGGGTCTTTAAAACATTGGCGGTTTTTACTGCATGTTCTGTTATTGAGATTCCGATAAATATTTGAGATTCTATTTTTGATGTGTTGGCCATTTTTTTTGCCTAAAAATATAATAGCTGGCAGAGGAGATTCGTCCATCCGCACTATTTTTTATTTTTTTTAAATCAAATAAGTTTTTATTGTAAAGCACTTATGGTACAAACCAAACATAGGAGTAAAGTACAGTCTTACAGTAGCATTGGTTTTTACATCCAAAAGTATACAGAGAATATAGAGATACAAATAGGTTCGGTTTGAAAACTGTTGAGACATGGAAAATATCAATAAAACCAAAAAATTAAAGAAGAAAGGAGATAAGGAAAAAGAAAAAAGGAACCAAAAGTAATAACAAAAGTATCGTTCTCTCATAGACCACTCCGCATCAAGAAACAGCCGCATAGGTACCTTACATATATACTACGGCCCACAGCCCAGCACACAGTCCCATTGGTGTCTCCCTACACCCCGTACAATTACCGGATAAGGGAGAGACATAAAATTAGACCCATCCTGGAAACATGACCCTTTATGTACCTCCACATACCGGTCCTAGGACCTTCAGTTAACCCTGTAAAAGTCTGTCCTGTATAAGTTGGTGGGGAGCTAGTCCCGGGACTATCCGCACTATTTAGTGTTGATGGAAGTCATTTCTCCCATTCAGCTAAAGAAGCTTTAGAAGAGGAATCGTAATGTGGCTCTAAAGTCTAAGCTTTTTTTTACCTTGATTCATTCTATGCATTGAGGTAAAAAACTCTGAACACTTACCTGACTCCTCCACCGATCCAGCAGTGTCCCATCTGTAGCACTGCACTTCTCTTTTCCTTCCTGTTCTCACAGGAAACATAGGCATCAGCGGGAGTCATTGGCTCCTGCTGCTGTCAGTCAAATCCTGTGAGGAGGGAGAAGGGGTGTGGCTGAGCTGTGCTGTGTGTGTCTATGGATTACCACAACCCAGCTCAGGAGCACACCTGCATGGGGGTCGAAGAAGTCATAAGGGACCACTCCATGCAATGCTATTGCAAAGAGCAGGAAAGTATAACCTTTTTTTTACTTTTAAATTTAAAAAAATATAATTTACAATCACTTTAACGTGTATTCCCAGATTAAAAGTGATACTGAAGTTATAAACTATTTACATCCAGTTGTCTCACTCCTATTTGCCATCCAGGGACTTATCTTAGTGCATAATATCAGACTTCAGTTCAGTCCCTTCCTAATTTTCAGATGTCTGAAATACATTTTGTCCTGTGTCTGTTTTACATTGTATTCCTAGTAAGCGGGTTAAGCAGTACTGCACAGGCTCTCCTAATGTGTAATAATATAATGGGCTGTCCATAGATTGGTGGATTGTGGGGACAATAGGCAGCCCAATATAATTAATTCATGAATGAGCTGCCTCCACTGACTATGAATCCACTGTATACAGAATCAGGATAGAGCACATTAACTACGGGCTGATGTAAGGTCTGGTATTATGCACTTAGATATTAGCAGTAAACAAGGGGGGCTATATGTTGGGTTGCCAGCTTTTCTTCAAGTCAAACCCAAACAGTTTAACGGCGCACAGCAATCTTTTTTATGGTATAAACTATACATATATTTTGCAATTAAATGACATTTCTAATCATATGAAGTTAATCACAAGAGTTCCCCTTTATATCAGAGTCCACAGAGTTTCCCTTTTACATCGGAATCCACAGAGTTCCCCTTTTACATTTGAATCTGCAGAGTACACTGTAAGGGGAAATTCTGCAGACTCTGATGTAAGGGAGAACTCTGGGGACTCTAACATAAGGGATGCTCTGGAAACCCTGATTTAAGGGGGAACACTGAGAACTCTGATGCACAGAGAGGACTCTGATGTAAAGGGGAACACTCTGGCTTCTGGTGTAAAGAGGAACACTGAGAACTCAGATTTACCTTAGTGTACTCACACAGAGACAGGGGAGAGAAGGGGGGGACTTCAGTCACAGACATGGATGGATGGTGAGCTCACTCACCCCTTGGCAGTCAGCACCTCTCAGACAAATGTATCTGAGGCTGCTGGACTTCAAATTTCCAGTCCCCACTTTCCTTTTCTGAGGCACAGTGCTGGGGATTGGAGTGTGGACAGACACAGAGGGGTAGAGGCTGGAGGAAGAGGAGCAAATCAAGCCTTCTCTCCTGTCTTTGAGTGTATGCGGGGGGGGGGGGGAGAGAGATTGTTAGTGCTGGCTTTGAGCAGTGTGAAATTGAGTGTAACAGACACATTCAGCTTAGAAAACTGCAGCCAGCAACCCTGCTGGGAAGCCATAGTCCAGTCTGAATAATGTTTCCGGGTTTCAGAGAGTTTGAAACCCGAACTGTCCGGGTGAATCCCGGACTCCTGGCAACCCTAGTTATATGTGCTATATAAATGATTATTTTGAGTATATATATATATATATATATATATATATATATATATATATATATAGCCAAAAGAACGCAAGTACTACTTGGATGTGCATATACCTGCATAAAGCCACTGTGTATTTTGGCCTATCATTGATTTAGACAGGCTGCTGGTAGTGGGGTGTACGCTGCACCTGTGACTCCCAGGCAGAGAATCACACCCAAATGCGATATACACAGCCCTCTTGTGGCCATGTGCATGTACCCTTAAAGACAGAGACTGGATTTTCCTATTAAACCCAATAGAAAGCTTAATTAAAAACTGAATAGTGTTGTTTTACCACCATACTTTGAGAAATGCTTTTATGCTGCAAAGATTTTCTGAAAGTAATAATACAATTAAAAGAAAGTAGACCAAGCTTACATTGATAGAGCTTTGCACGACAGAGATCTGTCTGCATCTAAAATAGATTTACCGTTATTAAACACTGGAGAATAAATCCTAAGAGTGCATTACTAAAGTGCTTTAAGCAGTATTTATGGAGTAAAAATAAGTAAAGAACCATCATTTTTAATTAAAACAGCTTTTCCTTTAAAGTAAAGATATAAATGAGAATGTTCATTGCAAGAAGTAAACTTGCTGAAGGCAAATGTTATAAGCACGTAGTCAATGTGAGCTCAATGTGAATGATTCATGCTCATTAATAAACACGTTATACTACTCAAAGATATATTTATTTAATGTATACTGTATATTGGAATATGATCAAATTTCATTAAAATTTTGGTAAAGAATAGCTAAACCCAAGAACAAGAATTTAAATGATTGCATCATTGCAGCTCACCATTCCTTGGATGTGGCTGCATTCGTTTTCATTTTTCAGGCTCAGAACATTTTTATAGAAAATATAGTATCTCACAAAAGTGAGTACACCCCTCTCATTTTTGTAAATATTTGAATATATATTTTCATGTGACAACACTGAAGAAATGACACTTTGCTACAATGTAAAGTAGTGAGTGTACTTGCCGGTTCACACTACAGCAACTTGGGATCCGACTTGTCAGACCTCAAGTTGCTCCAAGTCGCTGGACATAAGAAATTCCATTGAAGTGAATGAGATGTCTTTTTTTTTTTAAGTTTTATTTATTACTTTTTTAACAGAACAAGTACATACACGACCCCAAGGGCCACACAAAAGAAACTATTTACATCTCTTCAGCATTAACTCTTCACCCCCTTCCAGAACCCCACTCAGTGAAAAAATCAACATAATAATACTAAGGCCGCCTTTTCTCAATAACAGGCAATGGTACACGCAATTATGTCAAATAATTACATACATGCTGAAGAGCCCATCACAGGTGCATACTATTATGTATCACTCAATCCGCCGCCGTGATTTCACTATTCATCCAACTGCCCCAAACCTTATCAAATTTTTGCAGTATGCCCCTGCTAATGTATGTAGCCTTTTATAAGGGTGCAGCAATGAGAGCCGTCTTAATGTACACTACTGAAGTTGCTCCGACTTCATAAAAGGTTCCTGTACTACTTCAAGGCAACTTGTACCCATATATTTCAATGGAAGTTGCCTCCAAGTCGGATCTCCATCTATACTGAAGCGACTTTACAGGAAAAAGAAAATAATTTACACAGGTACTTCCTATGTTTACCCAGGCAACCCCCTCCCTCCCACAGAGCTGATTATTCATTCTGTGATTGGCCACAGCCAAACTCGCCTGTCCTGGAGGCAACTTTAAGTCGCGTTGTAAGTTGCACAAAGTCGTGCTGAAGTTGCCTCCAAATTGCTGATATAAGTCGAGTTGCCCCTGTGTGAACCAAGCCTACAGCTTGTATAACAGTGTAAATTTGCTGTCCCCTCAAAATTACTTAACACACAGCCATTAATGTCGAAACCGCTGTCAACAAAAGTGAGTGCACTCCTAAATGAAAATGTCCAAATTGGACCCAAAGTGTTAATATTTTGTGTGGCCACCATTGTTTTCCAGCACTGGCTTAACCCTCTTGGGCATGGAGTTCACCAGAGCTTCACAGATTGCCACTGGAGTCCTCTTCCACTCCTCCATGACAACATCACGGAGCTGGTAGATGTTAGAGACCTTTTAATGAGTGTTAATGTTTAAAGTAGTTCTAAACACAAGCCTAAAAAAGCGTGTATACATTTTTAGTTTAGTATAATTTCAAAAGTTATTTTCTACTAGGATAGTCCAGATTGTACAAGAAGCTGCATACTCTTTGTAATATCGGCTACACACCCGTTATATTTTACTTGGAGGAGAACTTGCCTTTTTTTGGTGCCATAGCTTACCTTATTGGTTAGAAATAACAAATGGATTGTTTAGTCAAGTCTTTGCACTTACAAATATTGGTTACTCATATGGTTCTCTGTTTGGTGTCCTCCATAAGTAACGCTATGCTCAGCAAGAGATGACAGATTTAAATTATGGCCATAACAGTCTCAGTATTTATAGAAATGTGGTTTACTATTCTGTTACTAAAATGATTGATCTGCACCATAATGTGCCCCCAAAAATAACACACGTTTGAGGTGACTGTGTGATATGTACTCCTCTAACAAATTCAATCTGACCATCTCCAGCATCATTCAGTCAACATGTTTCATCTTCATTGATTGCTTTACTAGGTAAATCTGTCTACAGAAAGGTTCATTTTAGAGACCATCCTTTTCCATCTACAGTAGTCAACATTGCAGGTATACATTTTGCTTGTATTTTATAGCTAATAACACTAACACAACCAGTTTGTGTGTTTTTTTTCCTCCTAATATTACTTTAACACATGGTGGGGGAGAGATTTACCAAATCTGGAGCATGCAAAAACTGGTGCAACTCTGCATTGAAACCAATCAGCGTCCAGGTTTTATTGCCATTTTTTAATTGAACAAGCTGTTAGAAGATGATTGGCTACCATGTACAGCTGCAACAGATTCTGAGTATTCCAGTTTTAGGTCATTTCCCCCATAGTCTTCTTAAAAAGACTACGGATAGATGATTAGAATCTGTATGTAATGTGATGAAAAAGCATACCAGATATTCTACAGCATTAACCACCAGGGCCCCTGAGCCTCCAGTTCTTGATTCGAACTTACATGTCGTCAATCCATTGAATTGTGCGTTCAGTATCCTGTTTTAATTTTTTTAAAAACTCATAAAATATGAATCCACCCTATAATTGATCTCCTTATGTTGAACTTATTAAAATTATACTAGAGCTTTATATACTTGAGGATCAGTTTACATCAGTGCAATGGGTTTTACAAGCGCTTTAAGTGTATTTCCATTGAATATATTCTGTGTTTTCATGAAAGTGCATCAAAGATGCAGCAAGTGGAATAGCTAAAACCTAGATTTGTTTTCAAACCTAACTCATATCTTAGGTTTAGGGTTCATATTGGGTGAGATTTTTTTGAGAACATATATATTGTGCAGACGTATAGTTTTTTTTTTTAGCTAAATATTCATCTGGAATTGTTGAAGTATGGCCTTGAAAGATGTTTACCAAGAGACGTGTCAGTCCACTGTCTTTCCACCTTACATTCCAAACGATAGTATTATAGTCCCCACCCCACAAATATCGTGGACATACTTTATCCATCATAACCTGCCTTTATAAGTTTATTTTACACCCATGTCAATCCAATGTTACCACCAAAAATGGGGCTTCCTGAGGACGTAAATCACGAAACGTACGTTGCTGCCGTACCTGGTCACGTTTTATGATGCTACTTCCGGTTTCCTGGTTGTCAGCAAAGGCCGTCTGGAACGCATGCCATACACAGAGGTGTACACCAGGCCATTCCATCCACTACCTTGATCTGACAAGCCAGCAGCCCCAGTGCCGGGACAGGCACTTTTAAATGTAAGGAGTCAATCGGCTACATCTTTTGTATATTCAATAAAACGGTATTATACGATGAATGTTTTTTGCTCTCTTTTTACATCCTGCCTGAGCTTGTGAGGAGGAAGGTCCCTCTACATTCCCATGCCATATTCATGTAAGCAGGCACATTCCTGCGCAAGCGCTGTTTGACTATCTTTTTAATTAAAGAAGTCAAACTGATCTGGTAAGCAGATTGTACATTCATTTACTTTTGGGTGTCGTTTGTTCAAATCTATGGTGAAGGCATTATCCAGCTTATTTAGAAGATATCATCACTTGTTTGGAAGCTTTTTGTTGGTGGACTTTTTGCACACTTTTTATCCATAAGTGTCACTGGATTGGGACTTTATATTAATTTATTTTATCCATGTGTACATTAATTTGTGTTCACTAGGGTGATTTCAGCTATGCTACACCCAAGTTACTACTATTGGTGTTGTGTTTTTTGTGCTTTATTCAATCGAGTGTCTTGATTATTTCACTTATTGTTATTGGTGTCACGTTTTAAGATTAATTATTTTACTTGTCAAGTCACATTTCTGTTTTTTCACATATTTTCATACTACTGTTTTATTAGGTTATCAGTAGATGATGTCACCTAAACCTTATCTGTTAAGCTGGCCATAAACTACTAGATTTTCAAACAAACATTCGTAAGGATATTCGTATGGACATTTTCAATGAAATTTCGCATTAGTACATTTGATGAGGAATATCATTTAAAAGTACTTAAAAAAATGTTTTCTGGCGTAGCCCCCTTGTCCTAAACAGGGACTACTGTGCCAATTTAGTTTTGGCTGGGCTGTAGTTAGCTCAGACTGATTGTATAGTTTTTGACCTGGTTTTTCTGTAAGCTTAAGTTGGCTTCTGATTTCTCATTATCAGGTAATAGTATAAAATTTCACAAACAAAACTAAGTTATCAATATTTTAAGTTCATTGAGCCAATCCAGTAGGTCATTTATGCCACTGATGCAGCTGTAGGAGGAAATAAATATTTGAGACAGGCCGTGCACACACTCTCTTTCTCTGGGCTGAGGCCTGGGGAGGTACTACCGGGTGAATCTCTGCTGTTAGGCCCAATCGCCTGTTTTGAGGACTAAAGTGTGCTAAAGTGATCCTGAAGCTGTCTTGCCTGGTCTGGAGGGAGCTGTACCAAGGAGGACACCCATGTGAGGTCCCTTGCTGGGGAGAGCCAGGAAAAAGGCTGGTCTCTCATAAAGGCCTGGTGACGCACTTGGAGGATGCACTGAAATGTGGGGATGTGCTTACAGTGTTGCCGGATCAGCCTAAAGGTTCTGACACTGTGAGGCTGGACACTGATCTGAATCTGGAGAGTCAGTAAGCAATCCGCTATGGTATCTGCAAGAAAACTTTAAAAAGACAGAAGTAGCTGACGCCCAATATCCTTTCTTGATCCCCCTATTTCAATCATGGACTCAGCGTTGGGATAAAATGCTAGCCCACCCATGCCTCTCGAGGTGCTATCCTGCCTTTGGGGTATCAGAGGGTCTATGTCCAGGTTTTTGGGACCTCTGCTCTACCTTCCGCCCACTCAAAAGACCCCTCCTCCTGCATATGTAAAAGAAAAATTCAAAATGCGTAAACGTCCTTTTTATTCATATATATCCACTGTCAAGTCATCCTCCAGGCCCAAGTCTTTCCTTTTTGTGTACTGTGTACAAGAAGTAGTGTCCTTCTTCAGATATCTACATCACTGCCGGTGTGATGTGGGCGCTTCCTATTGGTTGTCCAATCATGAGGTCAGGTTCTAGAAGAAGACGTTAGCAATACGGGACCAACTGGGGCGGCCACATCTGCATTGCTGGATTACCAGTACTGGGCAGGATTCTTCACAGAAAAACAAGAAGTGGCCCCATGCTGGACTGCTGTGGCAAATCTGTGGGGGGGGCAGCACCACAAACAGGGTGAGTATTGCAGCAGGAGCTGCTTTTTTTTATTTAAATACCTGTACAGCAATGTATTAAAAAAAATAACCTGAACTTGGGCTATAAGGGCATAGTCATTCTACTAATGTTCTCATTGTAGGCACTGAATACTAGATTTTATAGCATTATCAATATAAAAATGGATATATTCATGGAAGGACAACTGGATGGGGTTAGAACAGATTATTCAAAGGTGAAATTGACATAACAATGTTTTTAATTTGCTATGGATAAAGCAGCAGTGGATTAACTATATGATAACGTCATGAAATTAGGTTATAGAAGATTGGTTTTCTCTTCTTACAAACTTTCAAGGTTTAAGTCGGCATGCTAAGCTCCCGTACCTGGAACTCTTTATCTGTTCTTTGCACATTTCATTGTGTTGTTGTATTTTATTGTGAATTGTATGCAACATGTACGTCTAATCCTTAATCTTCATCCATACACACACATGAATAACAATGTGCATCGGTTTATAAATTTCCTTTTGTATCACAAATTATATAGAGAACAGCCTAGTTGTACTAGTTGTGGATTGGGTGGACTAGATCATTTATCTATGTCCACTGTAGGTTTTGGATTGGAATATTCTAGAAAACCTGTTCAAACATTGTCAGGTGTAATGTAAATGGCAAAAAAATTCAACCTTTAAATGTAGGTCCAGGACTATGGAAGCCAGCAACTGTATTTGCTAATATATTACAAATGAACCCCATCTGAATACCTTAAAGCTGTATTAAACCTAAAACCAAAGTGTAATATATTGCCTTAGATGTGGTGGAAGCATTAGTTTTCTTTTTTTTGCTTTTTTCCCCTCTATTTTTACCATGTGATCTGCCCAGTAACAAAACTCCTGTATTAAAGTGCCCCCACTCTGGATGAATGAGAACAGGTGGCACAGCAAATAGCAGCAATCTGGGGGGGAGGGGGAATGGGAGTGTTAAATGTAGAGCTCTGTTGAGAGCGTTTTGCAAGACAAGCAACATTTTTAAATATACTTTGACTTGATATACAAGCGATGTCTTGATATACAAGTAGCGTTATGTCACAACTAAGTATAAAAGAGAAGAGAGGTACCTCTAAGCCCTTGTACACACAGTCGGACATTCCGTCAACCAAATCCGTCGGATTTTGTCCGACGGATCTTGTGCGAAACTGTTGCATACACACGGTCGGACAAAGTTGTCGGAAAATCCGATCTTTCAGAACGTGATGACGTAATTTCATTATGATGGGACTACGTTCAGGCTAGTAGCCAATAGCTTTGATGTAGGAATTTGATCTGAGCATGCGTGGCACTTTGTCAGATCGGAATTCTCTACACATGATCGGAGTATGTCCGATCGGAGCATTTTGTCAGAAAATATTTCCAGCAAGTTGGAAAATTTGGTCCGACGGAAACAGTCCGATGCAGACCACACACAGTCAGAATGTCCGACAAGACGCTCCGATCGGACACATTCCGTCGGAATCTCCGACCGTGTGTACAAGGGCTAAGTGTAGCAATATGATTACATTTAATGAAGGTATAACATTTATCAACTCATACAGAAAAAGGAGCCACCTTGAAACAGGAAGCCTGGGATAGCAGTCATGGCACCAGCTTAAACAGGAACATAGGAAAGGATTAGAAGATAAATAAGCTGCATACTCACTAAAGCTGCTGGTACATGGATCTACATTTTTCTGGGTCAGCAGGCACCAGCCAAATTTCAATCCATGTGTAGCTACTGCAGTTACTGATCTACAGATGGACTTTTGTTCAACCACCCTGTTGGATAACAGCATTTCCATTAGCGCTGCAGACAATAGACTGCAGCACTTATCTGTGTATTTTGACAGCAAGGGAATCTTCATGCTGTCAGAATACAATAGCGCAGCGAGGACAATTCGAGGTGATGAGGGGAGTTGGTTCAGTTTTTTTTCATTCAGCCCTCTGGCTGAACCATGTGTGACCAGCTTAACCCTTTGCCGACCAGCCGCCGTCATTATAATGCGGCATGTTGGCATGGCTGCCCAAACCGCCGTAGGTGCACGTTGGCCACCTTAGGAGCTATAGGGGGCTCTCCTCAGAGAGTCGGAACAGGGATCTGTCAATGTAAAAAGACAGATCCCTGTTCTGTCAGGGAAGTAGAGAGAGATCTGCTGTTCGTAGTGATCAGGAACATCTATTTCTCTCTACTTCCAGTCAGTCTACTCCCCACACAGTTAGAAACACCTCCCTAGGGAACATTTAACCCCTTGATCGTGCCTAGTGTTAATCCCTTCCCTTGCCAGTGACATTTATACATGCAATCAGTGGCTAGTTTTAGCTCTGAATGCTGTATAAATGTAAATGGTCCGACAAAAGTGTCCCATCTGTCCACCGCAATGTCATAGTCCTGCTAAAAATCACTGATTACCACCATTACTAGTAAAAAAAAACATTTATCAATAAAAATGCCATAAATGTATCCCCTAGTTTATAGACGCTATAACTTTTGCACAAACCAATCAATCTACGCTTACTGAGATTTTTTTACCAAAAATACGTAGAAGAATACATATCGGCTTAAACTGATGAAGACAATTTTATTTATTTTTTTTGGATTTTTATTATAGCAAAAAGTAAAAAATATAGTTTTTTTTTAAAATTCAAAATTGTTGCTCATTTTTTGTTTATATGCAAAAAATAAAAACTACAGAGGTGATCAAATACCACCAAAAGAAAGCTCTATTTGTGGGGAAAAAGGACATCAATTTAATTTGGGTACAATGTTGCACGGCCACGTAATTGTCACTTAAAGCGACGCATTGCCATATCACATAAAAATGGCTTGGTCAGGATGTGGGTAAATCCTTCCAGGGCTGAAGTGGTTAAAGCCCCATACACACGGACCGAACATCATCTGAAATCAGCCGATACAGTAGATACTGGCTAACATTCGTCCCGTATGTACAGGTCCCTGTTTGACAGAAGTCAATCTCTCGGCCGGCTTCTGTCAAACGAGCTTGCTGGAAAACCAGCAGCCAATCGTCATTTGATCTTCTGCGAGGAGATTGATGTACTAACATCATAACATTAGTACATGACCTCCTTGCGAGCTCCTCAGCTCGCTGGGCTGAAAAAAAAAAAAGCTTACCGTGTGTACCAGGCCTAAAGCAATATTAAGGTGTTTGTTTTTTTTTGTTCAAAAATAACAAACATGTTATACTTACCTGCTCTGTGCAGTGGTTTTGCACAGAGCAGCCCCTATCCTCTTCTCGGGTCCCTCACATGCGCTCTGGGCCACTCCCTCCCGCTGAGTGCCCCCACAGCAAGCAGCTTGCTATGGGAGGCACCCGAGCCGCTGCTCTGTGTCCATTCAGACCCGGAGCTGTGGCTTGGCCCCTTCACCTCTCTCTCCTAATTGGCTCACTGACTTTGATTAACAGCAGTGGGAGCCAATGGCACCCTGTTGTTATCTCAGCCAATAAGTAGAGAGAGTCCTGGCTTGCCTTGACTTTCCTGCATTGCTAGAGTTGTTTTTTATTTTTTTGGGAGAGTGCATGTGATCAACACAGAGCCAATCAGCACTGTCCAGACAGATGGTCAGTGCAGAATGAAAACTCCTCCTACAAGCCTAAGCAGACAGTCATAGAAGTCACAAGACTGCTATATACTGCTGATAAGAAAAGGTATTTAGCAGTTTATATTTACTAAAACTATTGCATTTCCATGTTCTGTGTACTGTGGGAGACCAAATATAGTGAATGCAGGGTCCTGGGTTTAGTAACACTTTAAATCAGCTGAGATTTTAATATCAATTTAACTCATCATAATTATCTCTCGTTAGCTACATTTCCCCCTATACTTACAGTACATATACAGCCGTTTTCTTTTAGAGACAATAATGATAGAACTTATCTTGCTTTCAGTTATTGAGTGTCTAAAAAGAGAAGTTCCAAAATGATTAATAAATAGATAAATGATTTATAGCTTTAATATACAGTATACAGTACAGCTGAAAATATAAATAATGGTTTATTTGTATCTGTCTTAAAATAAAAAAATAGAAAAATGACAAGTTGTATATTAGAAATGAAGAAAATGTAGCCAGGCACATTTTTTACCACAAGCCCTGCAATATTGTAGTTATCTGTCTGTGTACGTTCTTTATTGCCACCTGAGGCAACGCAATAGACAGGCTGTGTCAGCGAAGAGTTAAAAGTGCAGAATAAGCCCATCTACAGGCTTTCCTTGCTAGATTAACTTCAAATGTAACCTTCACTAGGTGATGCTGCAGAGAGCCAACTGTTTGTGGCCAGATAGCGGCATACATTCTCTCGGCAATAATGAACACTTGAAAAGACTTCACTTTTGGTATTAGTTACATGTAATTTTCCTTCTCTGGAGATTAAGGGCTAAAAAATTCTTCTTGACATGCTATTGGCCTCCAGGCCAGACATCACCTGATAACCTTTATATTTTCTTTAATAAGCTGAGAATGCATGCTGCGAGAGTGATGGATTGTGCGGGGTGCCATGTGATTGCAACATTGTGAACTGCTCTGCATTGTATGCTGCATTTTCCATACCCGTAAAGATTTTCCAATTTGCCCGTTCATAATGAAAACAGTCTACTTCTAGATTAGTGTTTTCTAGTTTGGCTTTCAAACACTTTCTCTAAATGACATTCAGTAATGACCTGAGTTGATTTTAGTTTAGAAATGTGCTAGTGGCACAGGATGAAACGCACTCTATTTTGTGCAAAAATGGAAGCCCTGAATCAGGAAAACTTTAGCAAATTTGACATTTTATGGAGATCATGGATTACACATTGCCTACCAACAGGCTTTGAAGAACGGGTACTTTTACCATGGCGGAAGTGGAACTGCACATTCTTACCCATACCCTTTTGGGGGTAGCCTTACCTTCGAGGACTCATCCTCCTCTCCTCCTTTTCCTTCCAGTCTTTTCTTAATCTTTTCTATGTTTTCTACCTCCCCTTTTTTGAGTTACCTTTTTGAATGAGAAATGTGCTAGTGGATGGTATAATTACACCCCTGCACAGTTTTAATTAAAGCTTAACGTAACACTAAATGATATCTCTATTCTCCAAAATTAACCCATATACATCCATAGCTCCCAACTGTCCCTGATTTTGAGGGATTGTCCCTGATTTGGAACAACATCCCTCTGTCCCTCTTTCCTCCTCATTTGTCCCTCACTTTGGTCGAAGTATAAACAATTTGTACTTTTATCCATCCTTTCATGAGATTTATATGGCATTAGCACATAGCATAGCCTTGATTAGAACTGATTTTTGTCTGCTAATAGTCAAGTAACACATATAGGTTTTGTCCCTCTCTGAGCTTGTGACTGGCCAGTGAAAGGAAAAGCAGCAGACTAATGAGCTTATTTCAATGCAATCTTGCTTTCTCCTCCTATTAGCATGCTTCTTTTTTAGCACATGAGCACTGCAGCACACACGGGCTGCTTCTCACCATTGTACTAGCACTGAAAGGTGCTGTTAAGTCAAATTTATTTCTTGCATTAAAGCGATATTAAAGAGGAAGTAAACCCTGATGTGTTTACTTCCTCTTTCATTCCCTGCATAGGTAAAGCATAATGGACTACTATGCATCTCATAGTAGTCCATTATGTGTCACTTACCTGACACAGGAGCCAGCAAAGTCACCGCTGTCCCCTGTAGTCCGGCGCATCCATCTTCACGGTGGGTCTTGCTGCTCCGCCGCTGTCATTCGGTGAAGCCATGATGACGTCACTCCAGCGCATGCGCACGGGAGCCGCCACTCGCGGCACATCACCGTTGACCGCGGTGCGCTCAGCCTTAATCTAGGCTTACCTGTTGGTCAAAGTTGGTTGTAAGGGTTTACAACCACTTTAAAGAAAATCTTTTTTATTATTAAAGTAAAAAGGAGGTTATACCTACCTTCTCTGTGCATTGATATTGCACAGAGGTTGTCCCTTCACCTTCACTTTGGTGGTCTGCTGGTGCTCTCCCCTCTTTCTTATGAGTGCCCCCCCATAGCAAATGGCACCCATGCAGGCAAACTCCCAATCCAGGCTGTGTGCATCCAAAGACACACAAACTGCAGCTCAATCATGCCCCCGCTCCATCCTAATAGAATTTGACTGACAGTAGCATGAGCCAATGGCTGCTGATAGATCCTTATTACTTTTTCTTACTTGCTGTATATGTTTTTCTGAAAGGCTACTTTGCTTCCAAACCACAAAACTGCATTACGAGGCAGATTAGGTAGTTGTAGACTTAATCTGACAACAACAGACCTAGGACTCTCTTGTGTTACAAGGCATACCTATCAAGCAGCTGGGATGGTCTAAACGGTTTTACAAGGGCAGCATCTGCGTATGTAAACGGTCCCTCTGAAATTACTTATGTTCTTTCCTTTACAATCTTAACTTCTAGTTGATTGCAGAAAAGATCCCTTTTTTACTCGTCTTAAAACCAAATAACATTTATTATTGTGTGGAGTGACAGATGTGAACCTGGAAGTGAATGGAATAGTCATCATTTATTTTTATGGGTTGTGTGAAATATTTACCAAATCAAAGAAAGTTCTTTTTAGAATGACACATCTCAAAAATCAGGACCTGTAATATTTTATGTATTCTTACTGTGCAGATGGTAAAAAGAAAATGTGTAGAAAGTATATTTTTGGCTTTAAGTATATCTTTACTTGCCATTCATTGATCCTTCCTTGGCAGCCAGATCATTTTGTCCATTCTCTGGTAGGGACTTTACGTCATGCAATTTGGATTTGTAGCTTAGAAGATGAGATGACCTTTTCCATAGATTTTGCCGAGGGAAGAAAGTCTCCTCCTAGATGATTTAACACCATACAGTTTATTGGCAGCTAGTAAAATAACAGATGTCATTCCGGAGAGCCACAATTAAATCCAAAGAGAAAATACAATATACATTTCATATAGCAAATATAATATAATAACAGCATGCGGCAGAATTACAGAGAACTCATTAAAGCTCCTACTGAGCCCTAAGGGTAGATGTGGCATGTGGTGTCCACTGGATATGCTTTATGAATATAATTTAAAATGAGTTTCACCAATATACAAAACTTCATACAACACTCTGCAGTTAAAGAATGTTTTTTTGTCTGTAGTGAGCCGTTTGTAGCAGAAACAAATATGCAGGGTTACATAGAGCACTACAAGAAATAGCTCCAGTCATTGTTTGTACCTACCATGCAGGACTATATAGCACCGTAAAATAAATACATTGGGGGAGATTTACTAAAACTGGAGATTGCAAAGTCTGGTGCAGCTCAGTAAGATTAAGACAATATTGTCAGGATCCACCCACATGCCTGGACTGGCCTCTCAGCGAGCCGTTGAATACCTAAGCTGGCCTCTTCCACCCCCTCCACAGCCCGGAACTCCAATGAGCGCGGGGGGGGGGGGGGGGGGGCAGAGCAGACAGCTGTGACTGAGAGTCACCAGCTCTCTGTTCTCAGAGCTCTGAGAACTGAGCAATCAGCAATCTTTGTTCGCTCAGTTCTCAGCCTAATAATAATAATAATAATAATAATAGTGCGTACACACTATCGGAAATTTGGCTAGCAAAAGACCGAAGAGAGCTTTTGGTCAGAAAATGTGATCGTGTGTATGCTCCATCTGACTTTTGCTGGCTGCATTTCGGCCAGCAAAAGATTGAGAGCATGTTCTCAATTTTTTGGTCGGAAAAAGTTCCTATCCGAAAATGCTTTCGTGTGTATGCAATTCCGACACGCAAAAACTCATGCATGCTCAGATTCAACTACTAGACGGAAGCTATTGGCTACTGGCTATTTAACTTGTTTTTTCTAGTCCCGTCGTACGTGTTGTATGTCACCGCGTTGTTGATGGTTGGGATTTGGTGTGACCGTGTGTATGCAAGACATCTTGAGCGAAATCCCATAGGAATTCCATCTGGAAATCCATCAGAGCTTTTTCCGACCAAAATTCCGATCATGTGTACGAGGTATTAGAGCACTCTTATGCCCCTTATACACAGTAGGACATTCCGACGACAAAATCCAGAATTTTTTCTGACGGATTTTGGCCGAAACTTGTGTTGCATACACACGGTCACGCAAAGTTGTTGGAAAATCCGATCATTCGGAATGAGATGACGTACAAAACATACGTCGGGACTACGTAGAGGCCATTAGTCAATAGCTTTTGTCTCCAAATTTTTTCTGAGCATGTGTGGCACTTTGTGTGTCGGAATTCTCTACACACAATTGGAAAAAGTCCAATTGTATTTTTTTGTCAGAAAATTTTAGATCCAGCTCTCAAACTTTTTACCTCAGAAATTCCAACGGAAAAAGTCCGATAGAGCCTACACACGATCGGATTTTCCGACATCATAATCCGATCGGACTTTTTCTGTCAGAATTTCTGACCGTGTGTATGGGGCATTAGAGCCATCGGGGGACAGATGCAGCATGAGTATGGTTCTTAAAAAAAAAATACATAAACAGGGGTGAACACCTAAAATAGACAAGGATGCAGGGAAGCTAGGGAGGTCAAAAAACTGCCCCAGGCTTAAAGTGGTTGTAAAGGCAGAAGGATTTTTATCTTTAAGATAAAAAGCCTTCTGTGTGCAGCAGCCTCCCTAAGCCTTCCTAATAATTACCTGAGCCCCATCTCTGTCCAGCAATGTCCACGAGTGTCTCGACCATCCAACATTTTCCCTCCTGATTGGCTGAGACACACCAGCAGCGCCATTGCTTCCGGTTGCTGTCAATCAACGTCAGTTAGCCAATCAGAGAGAGAGAGATGGAGCGGACTGAACCGCAGCTCCGTGTCTGAATGAACACACAGAGCTGCAGCTCAGCTTGCCCCCCATTGTAAACTACTTGCTGTGGAGGCACTCAACATGAGGTAAGGGCCAGGAGAGCAGAAGAGGGACCCAAGAAGAGGAGAATCCAGGCTGCTCTGTGCAAAGCCAACTGCACAGAGGAGGTACGGTAAGTATAACACGTTATTTTTATAGAAAAAAAAACAAGACTTTACAATAACTTTAATATAGTTCCCTATTTCACAAAGGGAAGGTGGCAGGTTTCATTTAGGTAAATCATTCAACACAGAAGTCCTGTGACACTTCATAGCCTACAGACATTTTGGTTGTGTTCATAATCTAGGAAAACATAACTAATAGACAACAAAAATAAAAGACAGCGACTGGAGCATATCTTTTACTGTTTCTAGTATCATAATTCTAGGATTTCCAGACATTTTTGCCCCCGATTATTCTCCCCCAGTCTAGCATAATTAAGACCTGATTAAGGGGGCCCCTTGGAATGCATTGGCTGATTAAATCAATTACTGTGAAAAATAAAACATTTTGGGGCTTTCAATAATGACGGCGCTCTACTTTTCTACAAACCTTAAAACATTACCGAGGGTCCAGTCAGGGATCTTTGTACACTAAAGGACTACCGAAAAAACTCTCACATATCTATACCAGGGCTCAATTCTCTACCACCACATCTCTCTATTAACATTTTATTGTTGTCACCATCAGAATGATTTCCCTCACTTCAACTTCCTCAAGACACATCAGGAAGACCACCACTGTGTCACTAGAGCAAGTGTCCTACTGCTAGATATGGCCTATTCTGATAACAACTGTAATATTATGGATTCCCCCTCCTTTTTTGTTCCATTGACAAAGGACCCCAGGACAAAAGAGTTAGGTTAGATCACCTAACTGAGGACAGAAACAGCAAAAAATAAATATAGCATATACAATTGTGACACAAGTTGTATTCTGATTGAATGGTATTAAAAATCATCTTTCTTTTTCAATCTGCAGCTGCTGTAATTTTCTGAAAATGCAATAAAATATGACTAACCTGGAGGTGTTCTGTACTCAGAATGTGTAGAGAACATCCCCCAGAAACATATTTTCCTGCTTGTGTGATTGGCTCAATTTTATTTTTGATTAAATACTCCCAAAAGCAAATCACATCTAAAAGGATGCAGACCCTGTATTTTTTCTCCTAAGAGCCCTGCAGGTGCAGCAGCTGATGGATAATTATGAAATCAATCCCATACTGTCTGCCCATGGTCACAGACAAACAATTATTTTTTCACATAACAAAAGGTAGGAATCTCTGAATATGCAACAGTTTGTTAAAATCCTTGTAATGTACATATATTACCCAGAGGGGAATTTTTTTTCAACAAAAGTGGAGTTACTCTTTAAAAGTCAACCTGTGACCATGTCCATAGACATTTAAAGAGGAACTGCCGTCTGCTCACATAATTTGTAATAAAAACATCTTTGCATTCTGAAGCTTCCCTACAACCTCTTGCATATTATTTTATATATATTATGATGCTGTACTTGCCAAATATGCTGCAGAAATCTCCCTCCACTAAGTCTGGCTGCAGTCCTTTTAACTGTGGGCTGCAGCTCTCATTGGCCCTCTTATGACTCACCCCCTCTATTGCTGGCAAACTCTCATGAGAGTAAGAGAGAGAGCAGTGCATGATGTCATAAGCCTAGACTTTTTGCCAGACAAGAAACAGGAAGTGGTCTGTATAAGCTATTTACTGGCAGAAAAAAAAATGTTTTACTATCCAAAGTTAAAACAACAGGAGCAGAAGATTTAATGGATGGAAAGTTGAAAAAAAATTACTTGCTAAGATTGACACATTCTTAGCAAGCTGTAAATTAACTTCAAAACAAACCCTCACTGACATATGAAGCTAGGTTTTGTGGAGTAATTCATCTTCAAGGATCTCAATAGAGATCACTGTTTTTTTCTTCGGGCTTATTCACGTGGACTCAGAAGCTTATACAGCATGAAAATCCATTTGTGTATGTTTCTGGAGCAGCATGCATGCAGTCTGTATTAGTCAATGGAGATGCAATGACTATAATGACTCACTCAAACATCTGAGTTAGACACGCATGCAGAGGTGAGTGCAGGGCCCTGGAACTGGACGCACATAGTCTGCCTTTGGGGCTATACACCTGTCCTTGCATACTTGGATGTGTCAAACTCGGATGTGCTGGTGAGTCTGTATAATTGCTGCATCTCCATTGATCAGCTCCATGATGCTTCTGACGCATTGGGGGTTATTTACAAAAGGAAAATCCACTTTGCACTGCAAGTGCACTTGGAAGTAAAGTCGCTGTAGATCCGAGGGGGACATGCAAAGAAAATAAAAATTTTATTTAAATAGCTCTTCACTCTGTCTGGTCCTCTGTGTCTGTCAAATAGTCAAAGATTAAAAAAAAGTCTGTAAATGCGGGTAAGCATGAGTCATGAGTTGGCATTTCAAATGCCTCTGAACATCCGTCCTGAATGCATTTTTTTGCTTTCCAAAATATGCTTCTAAACTCAACTGCCTAGAACCCACTATAAAGGGCCCTGTGTAAATGTACTGATAGGATAACATAGAAGAGAATTCAGGGGCAGCTGAAAAAAATGCCCAACTTCTCCTAAACGTCAGTTTACCAGCAGCAGTGTACAACAAGGCCTAAATGTGAAACATCAATAGGCTTATCTAGCATTAAATGTTTTTGGCCCTGAAGAAGATCAGTTGGGGGTTGATTTACAAGTGAACTTGCTCCAGAGCTAAGCAAATGAGGTACAGTTTCACTTTACAAAGAATATCCAATCACATGCTGGGATTTTTTTTTTTTAACTGCATTTTTGCTTGCATTTGATTGGATGCCGGAAATCAGCAGAGCTTCCCTTCATTTACAAAGCTCTGGAACTGCACTTTGCAAAGTAGACAGTCTATTTGCCTTTAGTAAATCATCCCCTTTGTGTCTGCAGATCCAACCACCCTCTAAAGTCCATGACAAGTAAATCGGGAAGTTGATGAGAAATCTTGTCACCTGTTCTGCATCTTGCTTTATTAGGTTTTCTAGCCTTGATTGGTTTAGGATAGGAACCAAAGGACTGAAATTAGGAACACTAATTCATCTTCATTCCACTTTGTCAAACATGTATAAAAAGAGGCAGAATGGTGCAGAAACAGGTTTCAATGTGCTGAATTATTAAATGACTGCACTGTGCTAGTACATTATAATTGAACAGTTTTAGAACTTTTCTTCTACTGGGATAAATTATAATAATGCTATAAGCAAGCTAATAAGGCAAGACTTTCCCACTGAGAGCTACATAATGCACTCCAGTTATAGGCCTAGTTACATTGCACACGTAGGCTGAAAAAAAAATCTTAACCCAAAGGTAACTCTGCTCCCCAATGAACAGTAGCTTAAAATGGCTTGAGATGCAGTTAATGCTTTAAATGTTAAAGCTTTTCCCTCTATAGGTAATATGTTTCAGTTACAATTTACCCAAATCACAGCTCCATTACCCTAATGAAATGCAGTTCAAGTATAGAGGTCAGTTTAATCAGCTTCCTGCTGTGTTCTAAAGCTTCCACTCTTGCCATAGTTTGGAGGTAATATGCAGTTCAGCCGTACAGCAGCCACTCTTACAATAACCTCAAATAAAATGAAGTAATCTCAAAGCAAAGTACATAATTCAAAGTATTAGTTAAAAGAAATGGTGTTTTTTCTAATGGCAATATGTAAAAGAAATATAATCTCAGTTGTTGTTTATCATGGATTACTTTACATGTGACATTTTGCCACGAATATGCTGAAAAAAGGAAGGTATGACAGGCATTGACCTGTTTTTTTTTTTTAATGAAGGGCTTGTAGTTACATCGTTAGTCTGGCTGAAAAAAGACACAAGTCCACCTAGTTCAACCAATAGAAAAATAAATCAATATATATATATATATATATATATATATATATATATATATATTTATATTTATGGTCAGAGGCCAATAACCGGGTAACTGGGAGAGCTATGGACCACATAAACATGCCACAAGACTAACAACATGAAACAGACCTGAAGTGTGCCCTGGTCAGCTGGTTGGTATGCCTAAAGGGGGGGCAAGAACACTCGGATAGGGAGGTAACTACTTTGTTGATCTGCTAACGTACTACACTGAGGGCTCAGAATATACTGAGTGAAGCTAGCGGATTACCATCTGCCCACCTTTTATAACACACATGGTCTGGTACCCTGTGCTGAGATGCGGGCCGAAAAGAGTGTTGGGGAAAGCGGCCGTGGTCGAGGCCTAGGTTAACCAGGAGGATCCTAACGTGCCTGACGAACTGGCTGCCACTCAGGGGGCTGGTCGGAAAGGTAGCAAGGGCTGGAGTTTGGCTGGCTGGGTAGGTGAGAGAGTAAGCGAGTATCCCTACTGAGCACCAGACGTTGTTGGTCTGGAAAGATTGATGTCGAGCCCAGGAACGGATTGATGTGTTTGGACATCACGAGGTGTGGCCACTAAAGGTAAATGCACTAGACCGTAAAAGCTGTAAAAGGCCAGATAGATGGGTGCTTGGATGATCAGGCTGGGTAGAAACCCAAATGGGGAACGTGAAAGGATGGTCGATATGTCCCTGCAGATTGCACTTGTGGTGGGTAAGCGTTTGCAGTTGGCTATGGGCTGATGTTTGTGTTTGCCGCATAGAATAGATTTTTAACTGTATGGGTTGCGAATAATGATGGCTTTCCGGAGTCCTGTAAGCACAAAATGTTGGATGCAGGCTAAGTATAGCCTGATGGTGTTATGAGATAGGGCCAGCTGCGATATAAGGCTAGGACTTGCTTGGTGTCTCCTGTCGCTGCTTCAGGTCATGAGGATAGGAACCTGTGATAGGCACTCCAAGCGGGGTGATGGTGTGAAGGTGTGTCTTTAACCCATGGTCAGCAGTGACCAAGAAGGGATAGGAAAAGTAGTTGGGTCGGCTCCGGGTTTCTGCTGAAGGAATGAAGTAAAGTTAAGTGGAACAGTGTGTCTGCTGCAATATTGTGCCTGCCCAGGATAGAAACGCAGTGAACATTAATTGATGCTGCAGGGACAAATGCACCTGCCACGTAGGAGGGACAAGACATCAAGCGACTTGGACCTGCCTTGGTAATAATTTCAGCCGTGGCCTGGTTGTCTGTCCAGGTATGGCCCCAGACCTAAGTGGCTGCCACAATGGGATATAATTTGAAAAGTGAGGGTGACTGACCAAACCAGAATGGATGGACTGAGTAACCACTGGTGGCTTGTGGCAGGTGCCTCACGATGGAGACAAGGCTGCGGAAGCTGTGTGACAATGGAACTGTGTAGTGTTGTGTTGAGGATTCGGACCATTAAGCTGCCGAAGTAACTAGATTCGAGTCGGGCAGTAGGATGTGTGAATGAGCTGACAGAGTACGTGAAGCAGAGTATCGGCTGAGTTATGAGTATGTACGCACGTATGAATGGTTTAGTCTAAGTAATGATTAGCTTATGCCTCACGATAGAGACCGAATTGTGATAAGCTGCGTGGTAGACAGAACGAGATTTGTGGTGCAGGGGAGATGGATCATTGTTCCGCTGGTATGACTGGATTGACTGCAGGGATGCCTGCTGGGTGCGGGGCTTAGCTGTCGCTGGCAGTGGGAGAAGCAGCCTGAAGAGTTCAGCTTTCCTGGCTGTGGCGGGGTAGGGACTGCACCTGCGCTGTGAGTTTTGGGGATGGCCCGTCCCCTGAGGGACTGCACGCTACGGCGCTCTGAACCTGCGAAGGGTGACAGAGGGGCGGAAGTGCGGTCTTTGCTGCCTGCCTGCAACATGGTCCCAGACAAGGTAAAAGGGAAGGAGCCGATGAATCATTATAGAATCCCAAGATAGCTGCTCAAATCCCAAATGCAACTAGATGGAAACTGCCAATTGCAATCTCCCTCTAGCAGCCATGAGGCAAGGTGTGGGGGGTGCATGTGTAAAAGGAGTCATTAAAGGTAGGATAGTGAGCAAAGAAAAAATAGATAAGACGAAAAAGGAGAAGGACAGAAAAAGGAACAACAGGCGTAGTGAAGAAGCCGGTTTGCATTTGAACGCTGTTGAGTGGAAATTTAGAAAACATAAAAGAGTGCGTGGCAACCAAGGTGATCCAGGAGGTGACTGGCCAGGTAACCGATAGCCAAGGGCATACAGGGGTGGGGAGCTGTAGTCTGGTATTCCTAAGTAGGAATGTTGCGATCTGTAGTTTGTGACGTATGATCGGCCTGCTAATGCTTGCACCGCCAGCAACCTTGATGTTAAGTGACCTTGTCTGCGTAGGGGAAGGGTCGCCCTTCGAAAACAGAGTGTCGTGCACAGAAACGTGTGACAGTTACTAACGCCTGATGAGCAACTCGAATCATGTATGTGAAGTGAACATTTAGTGAAAGGGTGCAAAAGAAAATGCAAGGGAAGATGACTTGATGCCCTAGCTTGCGAAGTCCTGGTTGAGGTGACATAGGAGTCTGGTTTAAAAACAGATTGTGGCCTGAGTGCTGTTTGGAGCGTGGCTGGCCCCCTGGTGAAAATGCAAGCCCTATCGTTGGACACGCAGGCCGTCCGCGATATATATATATATATATATATATATATATATTGTAATTGGGCGCTGACATCGATAGGTAAAGTTGATCCAAGGAAAATCCGATTGGTCTCTGGGGAGCGGGAAGGAATTTTTTCCCCTGCTGTAACAAATGGGTTCATGCTTTGCTGGGGTTTTTTGCCTTTCTCTGGATCAACTGTGGGTATAGGATTGTGTATATGGGATTGTATGATATTATTATTTATTTATTTTTATGGTTGAACTAGATGGACTTGTGTCTTTTTCCAACCTGACTAACTATGTAACTATCTATATATATATATACATATATATATATATATATATATATATATATATATATATATATATATATAAAATATATACATAAAAAATAGATAAAACTTCAAAGAGTCCACAATTTAAATATATATATATAGCAGCGCTCAATATACAAAATCTTATTCAGATGTTTGTTCATATGTGCTCTTGAAAGAATGGTGATAGAGTCCAACGCGTGAAGAGAAGAAAAGAGATCAAAACCACTTTCCACCTGGCGTTTTTCCACCTTATGTGCTCTCAAATACGAACCCCCCAAGGGGATGCACTCACCAGAAAATCAAGGATATATGAGCCTTCAATATACCAAACCACTGAGTTCTTTAATCGTGGGAAATCAAAGATATGGGAGCCTTCAAAACTTTAAATTCTTTGGTCGCTTGATGTCACCATAATAGGACGGTCCAAAGCTCATAAAGGAAACAAGATCATACTGACATAGCGTGATACTGTTTAAAAACCTTTATTATAGACCCCCCATACAAAATAGGCGTCCCAAATATATTCAAACAAATCGCATGGGATAAGTGTACTGTGCCTGTGTTACTCGTGGTGAGCCCCTTCGGTTACCGCGAACGACCGCTCTGTACGTTCGGCTTACTTCCTGGTACCTTGGTTAGTTCACGATCGAGTCACTGGAACGCACACGAAACTTCCGGTGTGTGTTACGCCCTGACGCGTTTCGTCATTTCCGACTTCGTCTCGAGGGAGTAACACACCACACCGGAAGATGATAAATATACACACCGGGAACCAATGAAAGCGGGTATTCACTGAGAGTGACAAGGGCCAAAACCCGCCCAGACTAACCTATTGTGATCTGGATTTCTCGTCGCTCTGCAGTCACCATAAAGCACAATCACTGGACCCGATGTGTGGCTAAATAACATACAATAAAAACGATCTCACAAATGTATATGTGTACACGAAGATCATAGTAAAACCAAGTTAACAGGACCATGCCTATCAGCATGCCAATAAACTAGCAAGTAAAACCATAATCCATTATATGCAAATTTCTTAACATATAAATATGTAATTTCTTAACATATAAATATATAAAAATCAATAAGTAAAAACATCCAACAATGCTTAATAAATGTATCGCAATATGTCTTATACCTACATATATAGATATATGTGCCAATTAATGTCCTATATCTAGCTCATAAGATGATCTAATTATATTCAGTATGGGGCATGCTTAATCACTAAGGTAAAAATTAACCTTTTATAAAAACGTGAAATAAATAAAAATAAAAATAAGAATAAAAATAAAAAAGAAGAAAATAAAAATAAAAAAAAATAAAAATAAAAATAAAAAAATAATAAAAATGAGAAATAAAAATAAAAAAATAATAAAAATAAATAAATAAAAATAAAAATAAAAATAAAATTGAAATTAAAATAAAAATGGAAATAAAGATAAAATGAAAAAGAAAAATGAAAAAATGAAAAATAAATAACTAATAATACATGAAACTAATAATATCTACAGGAGACATTCAGTTAGAAGCTTAAGTATCACTGATGAAACAATTTATATCCAGTTCAATGTTTAAACCCTTTGGATTTAAAACGTCCGTTAAAAATATCCAATGGGTTTCTTGTTTTGACAATTCACGAACTCTATTAATTCCCCTCCAATAGGGTTTAACCTGTTCAATCCCCCAAAAACGCAATTCCGTTGGATCTCTATTATGCTGAAGATTAAAATGCAGGGATACATTATGATCTTTATAGCCTATCTTAATGTTATGTATGTGTTCTGCTATCTTGACTTTTAATTTCCTCTTTGTTCTCCCAATGTACATTAGGCCACATGGGCACATAAGGGCATACACAACATGAGTACTATTACATGTAATGAATTGCTTCAGGGTGAATTCTCTGTTGTTCGAGGTAGAAGTAAATTTAACAAGGTTTCTGGTAGGGTTCCTGATTTCTCGACATGCTTTGCACTTGCGACAGGCAAAGAAACCATTTTTTTCCCAGAATGTACGAGGAGGAGCCGGTGTATCTATAACTTTTTTTATTATTTTATCACCGAAACTCGGCGCTTTCCGATAAATAAATTGTGGTCGAGTCGGTAGTGCTGGATTCAACTTTTTATCTAATAAAAGAACAGGCCAATGTTTTTTAAAAATATTTTCCACTTCTTTGTATTGTATGTGGAAATTAGAGATAAAACCCCATTCTTTATTGTTTATAGGGTTTATTCTCTTATTATCTACCGTTGATGGCAACCCTAGATGTTGTTCTTGTAGACATTCTGTTCTTGGGATCTGCCCCACATCCTCAATAATTTTTTGCATGTCTTGGGGATTATACCCTCTGGTAATAAATTTATTACTCAGAACAGTGGCCTGAGATACATAGTTATCAAAATTGGTACAATTCCTGCGGACCCTCATTATTTGGCCTTTAGGAATATTTCGTAGCCAATTTGGATGGTGTCCACTGGATATGGGCAGATAGCTGTTCCGGTCTGTTTTCTTAAAGAAAACTTTTGTTTCAAGTTTGTCTCCCTTCCGGTATACAGTCACATCTAGAAAATTGATCTCATTTTTATTTGAATCTGAGGACAGAACAATATTATGACTATTATTATTCAAATTATTGAGAAAACCGTCTAATTGGGCTTGGTTACCATTCCAGATAAAGAACAGATCGTCTATGTACCGTTTGTAAAAAAGTAATTCCACGGGTCTATTATTAAAAATAACCTTATCCTCCCACTCTGACATGAAAAGGTTAGCTATGCTCGGTGCAAACTTTGCCCCCATAGCTACACCTCTTTTTTGTAGATAAAATTCTCCATTATACCAAAAATAATTGTGGTTTAGACAAAAGTCCAAAGCATCTCTCAAAAAAACTTTCTGGGCATGAGGGAGATCATCCCTTTGACATAGTGCCCAGTTTAGTGCCAATAAAGCGTCATCGTGCTGGATAATGGAATATAAGGATGATACATCCGCTGTTACCAAAAGAATATTATCTGTAGCTTTAAGATCTACTACATCTATGAGGTTTAGGAAGCTTTTCGTATCTTTCAGATATGCCTTAGTGCAAGTAACACTTTTCTGTAAAAAGGTGTCGAGATATTGGCCCAATCTAGATGAGACAGACCCTATGCTATTTACTATAGGTCTTGCAGGGGGATTTTCTGAGTTTTTATGCACTTTAGGTAGAGTATAAAGTGTGGGAATACGATTGCTTAAGGGGAGCAAGTACTTTGCTTCTTTATTAGTGAGCACGTTAGCTTTTTTCCCCAAGTCCACCAACTTTTCCAGGTGATTCTGATAAGGGCTTGTGGGATCCGTTTTCAATTTAACATAGGTTTGATCATCAGATAGTAACGTCACTATTTGATTGTGGTAGTATTCTTTAGTAAGAATTACCACACCCCCACCTTTGTCAGCTGGGCGGATTATAATGTCTTTACGTTTCTCAAGTGATTTAATCCCGTCATTAATATGTTGATGGTGTGGTGTTTTTATTGGCTTTAATGCTTCAAGGTCTTTCAACACCAGGCCTTTAAAAACCTCAACCTGATGATTTGGATGGTTAGGGGGATTAAAAAGAGATTTATTTTTTAATCCACTATTTATTGCCTTATTGCTATATATCGTAGGAATATCTACACGGGGGTTGCTCCCCAAAAAATATTTTTTTATGTTTAATTTTCGTATATATTTATGTATGTCTATATATACGTCAAATTTATTTATTGGTTTCTTTATCCCGCATTTTAAGCCCAGATTCAAAATATTTTGTTCTTTAGGGGTTAATGTAACCTGTGCCAAATTAAAAATCCCTTCTACTCCGACTCGCGTCTTCTTTTGTTGGATCCTCCTGCCTGCTCTTTTACCTCTTGGTTTAAATCCTTTCGTATTGGTACCAGTTTGGTGTTTAATGGTGGATACTTTTTTGGTGATTGATTTTTCTGTAATTGATTTCCTCCTTCCCTCCTGTTTTCTGTGTCCCTGTATGGGATGTATCTTTGATGGGGATACGGAGGTTTCCCTCTGTAAGGAAAAAAGCCCCGACCTCTCCAATGGTTCCCCCTGCCTCTCCCTAAAAAAGGAGGTTGAGGGTGGTAACCATAATTCTCATTCGATTGATATAAGGGTTGATACCTATTTGAAGTGGTTATATTATAGGGACCCCTTCGTGATGTGTTCAAGGTATGACCTTGATTATTATACTTATTGTAAGCGGAGCAACCCCCGTGTAGATATTCCTACGATATATAGCAATAAGGCAATAAATAGTGGATTAAAAAATAAATCTCTTTTTAATCCCCCTAACCATCCAAATCATCAGGTTGAGGTTTTTAAAGGCCTGGTGTTGAAAGACCTTGAAGCATTAAAGCCAATAAAAACACCACACCATCAACATATTAATGACGGGATTAAATCACTTGAGAAACGTAAAGACATTATAATCCGCCCAGCTGACAAAGGTGGGGGTGTGGTAATTCTTACTAAAGAATACTACCACAATCAAATAGTGACGTTACTATCTGATGATCAAACCTATGTTAAATTGAAAACGGATCCCACAAGCCCTTATCAGAATCACCTGGAAAAGTTGGTGGACTTGGGGAAAAAAGCTAACGTGCTCACTAATAAAGAAGCAAAGTACTTGCTCCCCTTAAGCAATCGTATTCCCACACTTTATACTCTACCTAAAGTGCATAAAAACTCAGAAAATCCCCCTGCAAGACCTATAGTAAATAGCATAGGGTCTGTCTCATCTAGATTGGGCCAATATCTCGACACCTTTTTACAGAAAAGTGTTACTTGCACTAAGGCATATCTGAAAGATACGAAAAGCTTCCTAAACCTCATAGATGTAGTAGATCTTAAAGCTACAGATAATATTCTTTTGGTAACAGCGGATGTATCATCCTTATATTCCATTATCCAGCACGATGACGCTTTATTGGCACTAAACTGGGCACTATGTCAAAGGGATGATCTCCCTCATGCCCAGAAAGTTTTTTTGAGAGATGCTTTGGACTTTTGTCTAAACCACAATTATTTTTGGTATAATGGAGAATTTTATCTACAAAAAAGAGGTGTAGCTATGGGGGCAAAGTTTGCACCGAGCATAGCTAACCTTTTCATGTCAGAGTGGGAGGATAAGGTTATTTTTAATAATAGACCCGTGGAATTACTTTTTTACAAACGGTACATAGACGATCTGTTCTTTATCTGGAATGGTAACCAAGCCCAATTAGACGGTTTTCTCAATAATTTGAATAATAATAGTCATAATATTGTTCTGTCCTCAGATTCAAATAAAAATGAGATCAATTTTCTAGATGTGACTGTATACCGGAAGGGAGACAAACTTGAAACAAAAGTTTTCTTTAAGAAAACAGACCGGAACAGCTATCTGCCCATATCCAGTGGACACCATCCAAATTGGCTACGAAATATTCCTAAAGGCCAAATAATGAGGGTCCGCAGGAATTGTACCAATTTTGATAACTATGTATCTCAGGCCACTGTTCTGAGTAATAAATTTATTACCAGAGGGTATAATCCCCAAGACATGCAAAAAATTATTGAGGATGTGGGGCAGATCCCAAGAACAGAATGTCTACAAGAACAACATCTAGGGTTGCCATCAACGGTAGATAATAAGAGAATAAACCCTATAAACAATAAAGAATGGGGTTTTATCTCTAATTTCCACATACAATACAAAGAAGTGGAAAATATTTTTAAAAAACATTGGCCTGTTCTTTTATTAGATAAAAAGTTGAATCCAGCACTACCGACTCGACCACAATTTATTTATCGGAAAGCGCCGAGTTTCGGTGATAAAATAATAAAAAAAGTTATAGATCCACCGGCTCCTCCTCGTACATTCTGGGGAAAAAATGGTTTCTTTGCCTGTCGCAAGTGCAAAGCATGTCGAGAAATCAGGAACCCTACCAGAAACCTTGTTAAATTTACTTCTACCTCGAACAACAGAGAATTCACCCTGAAGCAATTCATTACATGTAATAGTACTCATGTTGTGTATGCCCTTATGTGCCCATGTGGCCTAATGTACATTGGGAGAACAAAGAGGAAATTAAAAGTCAGGATAGCAGAACACATACATAACATTAAGATAGGCTATAAAGATCATAATGTATCCCTGCATTTTAATCTTCAGCATAATAGAGATCCAACAGAATTGCGTTTTTGGGGGATTGAACAGGTTAAACCCTATTGGAGGGGAATTAATAGAGTTCGTGAATTGTCAAAACAAGAAACCCATTGGATATTTTTAACGGACGTTTTAAATCCAAAGGGTTTAAACATTGAACTGGATATAAATTGTTTCATCAGTGATACTTAAGCTTCTAACTGAATGTCTCCTGTAGATATTATTAGTTTCATGTATTATTAGTTATTTATTTTTCATTTTTTCATTTTTCTTTTTCATTTTATCTTTATCTTTATTTTCATTTTTATTTTAATTTTAATTTTATTTTTATTTTTATTTATTTATTTTTATTATTTTTTATTTTTATTTCTCATTTTTATTATTTTTTAATTTTTATTTTTATTTTTATTTATTTTTATTTTTATTTTTATTTTCTTCTTTTTTATTTTTATTCTTATTTTTATTTTTATTTTTATTTTTATTTTTATTTATTTCACGTTTTTATAAAAGGTTAATTTTTACCTTAGTGATTAAGCATGCCCCATACTGAATATAATTAGATCATCTTATGAGCTAGATATAGGACATTAATTGGCACATATATCTATATATGTAGGTATAAGACATATTGCGATACATTTATTAAGCATTGTTGGATGTTTTTACTTATTGATTTTTATATATTTATATGTTAAGAAATTACATATTTATATGTTAAGAAATTTGCATATAATGGATTATGGTTTTACTTGCTAGTTTATTGGCATGCTGATAGGCATGGTCCTGTTAACTTGGTTTTACTATGATCTTCGTGTACACATATACATTTGTGAGATCGTTTTTATTGTATGTTATTTAGCCACACATCGGGTCCAGTGATTGTGCTTTATGGTGACTGCAGAGCGACGAGAAATCCAGATCACAATAGGTTAGTCTGGGCGGGTTTTGGCCCTTGTCACTCTCAGTGAATACCCGCTTTCATTGGTTCCCGGTGTGTATATTTATCATCTTCCGGTGTGGTGTGTTACTCCCTTCGAGACGAAGTCGGAAATGACGAAACGCGTCAGGGCGTAACACACACCGGAAGTTTCGTATGCGTTCCAGTGACTCGATCGTGAACTAACCAAGGTACCAGGAAGTAAGCCGAACGTACAGAGCGATCGTTCGCGGTAACCGAAGGGGCTCACCACGAGTAACACAGGCACAGTACACTTATCCCATGCGATTTGTTTGAATATATTTGGTACGCCTATTTTGTATGGGGGGTCTATAATAAAGGTTTTTAAACAGTATCATGCTATGTCAGTATGATCTTGTTTCCTTTATGAGCTTTGGACCATCCTATTATGGTGACATCAAGCGACCAAAGAATTTAAAGTTTTGAAGGCTCCCATATCTTTGATTTCCCACGATTAAAGAACTCAGTGGTTTGGTATATTGAAGGCTCATATATCCTTGATTTTCTGGTGAGTGCATCCCCTTGGGGGGTTCGTATTTGAGAGCACATAAGGTGGAAAAACGCCAGGTGGAAAGTGGTTTTGATCTCTTTTCTTCTCTTCACGCGTTGGACTCTATCACCATTCTTTCAAGAGCACATATGAACAAACATCTGAATAAGATTTTGTATATTGAGCGCTGCTATATATATATATTTAAATTGTGGACTCTTTGAAGTTTTATCTATTTTTTATGTATATATTTTATATGAAGTGCAATTTTTTACAAGCAGCAGCTACTATTATTAATTATTTATTTGATTGAATTATTTAGTAATCATAAGGATTAGTCTAAAGATTGCTACATTTTTCTTTTAAAATTAAATCCTCAAGCGCTGAGCAGTGTGCGATTTGTAGGTGGGGACGATAAATTTCCAGCACGCAGGCCTGATATATATATATATATATATATATATATATACAGTATCTCACAAAAGTGAGTACACCCCTCACATTTTTGTAAATATTTTATTATATCTTTTCATGTGACAACACTGAAGAAATTACACTTTGCTATAATGTGAAGTATTGTGAAGTTTTGAGCGTACATCTTGTATAACAGTGTAAATTTGCTGTCCCCTCAAAATAACTCAACACACAGCCATTAATGTCTAAACTACTGGCAACAAAAGTGAGTACACCCCTAAGTGAAAATGTCCAAATTGGGCCCAGTTAGCCATTTTCCCTCCCAGAGTCATGTGACTTGTTAGTGTTACAAGGTCTCAGGTGTGAATAGGGAGCAGGTGTGTTAAATTTGGTGTTATCGCTCTCACTCTCTCATATGGGTCACTGGAAGTGAGGGAGGTATGTATATATATATATATATATATACACACACACAATCCTATATACACTATATTACCAACAGTATTGGTATGTCTGCCTTTACACACACACACACACTCATAAACTTTAATGGCATCCCAGTCTTAGTCTGTAGGGTTCAATATTGAGTTGACCCACCCTTTGCAGCTATAAAAGCTTCAACTCTTCTGGGAAGGCTGTCCACAAGGTTTAGTAGTGTGTCTATGGGAATGTTTGACCATTCTTCCAGAAGCGAATATTTGTGAAGTCAGGCACTGATGTTGACGAGAAGGCCTGGCTCGCAGTCTACGCTCTAATTCATCCCAAAGGTGTTCTATTGGGTAATATAGTGTATACACAATCCTGTACCCACAGTTGACCAGATGAAAGCAAAAAAAAAAAAAAAAAACAATAAAAGCATGATCCAATTTGCTCCAGCAGGGAAAAAAATTCCTTCCTGATCCCCCAGGAGGCAATCGGTATTCCCTGGATCAACTGTACCTATAAATATTAGTATCCAGTTATATTATGTGTATCTGGGAAATATTTCAGGCCTTTATTAAAACAATCTACTGAGCTAGCCAGAATCACCTCTTGAGGTAGTCTATTCCACATTTTCACAGCTCTTACTGTGAAGAAGCCTTTCTGTATTTGGGGATTAAATCTTAAATCATACTCCCCCCCCTTAATCTTCCAATCTCAAGACAGAATAAATTCAGTTCCTCTAATCTTTCCTTATAGCTGAGCTCCTCCATGCCTCTTCTCAGTTTGGTTGCCCTACTCTGCACTCTCTCCAGTTCCCCAAAATACGTTTTGGGAACCGGTGCCCAAAACTGAACTGAATATTTCAGATGAGGTCTTACTAATGATTTGAACAGGGGCAAATTGTTATCTCTTTCTCTGGAGTCTATACCTCTCCTAATACAAGAAAGGACTTTGCTCGCTTTAGAAACGCAGCTCGGCATTGCGGCATTGCATGCTATTATTAAACGTATGATCTACCAGAACACCCTGATCCTTCTCCACCATTGACTTCCTCAGCTGTTCTCCTCCTAGTATGTATGATGCATGAATATTTTTAGCCCCCAAGTGCATAACTTTACATTTATCAACATTAAACCTCATCTGCCACATCGTTGCACAATTAAACAGTGCATTGAGGCCGGTAAAAAATGTGCAATCTATACAAAAGTGTAGCGCTAAACAAGAAAATGTGCAAAAATTACATGAACTTTATATAATAACCCCATGTGCCACCACACAGGGCAACCACAATGTTCCTTATGATGAGAACATTGATCTGGATAAACACCAAGATCGTGTTAAATAAAACAATATATCACTTAGAATTGTGTATATAAAAACAATTCACACATAAAATTATGTTGCTTTGTGCTCCTAAACCACAATGTTCAATAGTCCAAAAAGAGAAAAGAAAAAGATCCGTAAAGTCTCTTTAAATAATAAGACGTGTGTAGTCCGATTCACATTCCACCTTCATTATATAGGGATGACATGCAAACACCACGTGACAATCCCACCACCACTGTGGATGCGGGCTTACCGGACGTATCTGACCCAAATGAATGTATTCAAAGGGTCACACAGGCTTATGTAGTATCAATAGGAATTCACATTCGCGAGGTTTGAATCACCAGGAAAACATCAAAACGATCACTCCACCCATATAATGGATAATAATAGGTTTTCTCCAACTGTATAGTAACAGAATATTGGACACCTCTATTCGGCCTCTCACGGAACTCTATAAGGCCGCGTACACACGCGGGGACTGTTCGCTCAACTTTGTCCGCTGAACAGTGTTTCGGCGGACAGTCCGCTCGTGTGTGGGCTTTCAGCGGACAGTTTCAGCGAACAGTCTGCTGAACAAAGTTTTTCGGAATTTCCGAAAAACTGTCCGCTGAAACTTTGTTTCAGCGAACAGTCCCCTCGTGTGTAGGCTTGTTCGTCAAACTAAGTTCCGCGCATGCTCAGAAAGGATTTACACGCCGAAGTTTGCATTGCAGTGTATAGGATGTCGTTTTCTAGTCCCGTCGTACGTGCCGTTCACGTCATCGCGCACGGTTTCAGCGGACTGTTCGTTCGTCGTGTGTGGCCAAGTCCGTCCATGCTAATTTTGAGCGGACTGTCCGCTGAAACTGTTTGACGAACAAAGTTGAGCGAACAGTCCCCGCGTGTGTACGCGGCCTAAGAGTGTTAAGAGGCTGGCTTGTAAGATGGAGACATCCTATAATGAAGTAATTACACTGCATAATTTGATGTCATCCGCAAATGCTGAAATGGTACTTTTAATGCCAGACCTTTATAAATAAATAAATAAATATATTAAAAAGTAAGGGTCCCAAGACTGAACCTTGGGGTACACCACTGATAACCTTAGGCCAGAGTATGAATCATTAAACACTACTCTCTGAATTCTGTCTTTTAGCTAGTTTTCTATCCATTTACAAACAGATTTTTACAAGCCTGTAGACACATTAGCCATGTGTGGGGAACGTTTTAGCGAAATCTAAACATACTACGTCCACAGCCGCTTCTTTGTCCAAGGTTTTGCTTACCTCCTCATGTAGTATGGTAGTTTTAATTCCTGGTTCTCATTTTGTTAAAGAAGACTTGTGACCAGGCTATGGAGATTCAGATATGTTCAGCAGCTCAGCTCATTCAGCTTCAACCTGCCAGCAGTGAGTTGGCAGCCTTGTAAACTTTTATTCTCTAATTTAAACATGGAGCAGGTGCACAAGAAGAGAGTAGAGACCAGACCTGAACTACTTCCATGCTTCTCTTGTAAGTTTTGAGGATAAATTGCACCTTCATGCTTACTGCTTTTTGAGATTATGTAAATATTTCAGTATCCATATCCTGGCCACAGTTCTACCTTAAAGAAATCTCCAGCCAAAACCTAAGTTAGAACTTTCTTCAATTTTTTTCTGTTCTCTATAGCCTTTGTAGCCAGGTGCTTGGCTAAGAATATGGCATAAGAAAGGCACTGGTTGCAGCTACTCTCTGTGGCAGCTTCCCTTAAAGCTCATTATGAATTACTTACCTGAGAACGAAGCCCCCGCAGCTGTCCTCTTCTCCCCCTCCGGCCACCGACATCTCTCCCGGAGGTTACTTCCAGGTATCGCTGCTCCGGTGCTATGATTGGCCCAGTACAACTGAAGCAACAGCACGTACGCGCCCATTGCTTCAGTTGGCTTAAATGTGCATGTGCCGATGAGGTCGGCACATGGAAATACAGAAATGTCTCCTAAACCGTGCAGGTTTAGGAGTTATCCAGTGCAGCTACAGGTAAGTCTAATTATAGGCTTGCCTGTAGTTTAAAGTGGTTGTAAATGGTTTACAACCACTTTAACTGGTTAACTGTTGTCAGCAAGAGGAGGGAGCTGCTGTGCAGGAAGAGTTCAATAGACTGAGTGAGGCAGCACTGCACTGTGGGAACTGTAGTCCAGAGGAGAGAGACCGACAGCACCGTCACTTCTGGTTGGATTGCAAGCTGCAATCCCAACCCTGCTCTCTCACTTCTGGATAGGCCCTCACACAGTCTAGCAGCCAGATGTCCCCTGGATAGGCCCAATCTCCAGCCTAGCAGCCTGCGGCACATGGCACACGTCCACCCAGACAGTCGTCTGGGTGGCACAGAACATAGATCACCTAACCTCACCCAAATATATATAGGCTTTACCAGCAGGCCAAGATTCAAGAAAACCCCTGCCCATTGGCTGATATATCCTATATACCCATACCCTCACCTTGGGTTGCCCTTCTTGTATCTAGTACCATCAAGTACCTGGCCACCTAGTAGTATAAGAGAAAAGAAGTACAACAAGACCTGACTTAGGGAGAAATCAACGGATCACTAACAATTTACCAGGGTAACTACTCCTGGCAAGTAAGTAAATTTGTGAGGCGCATACCTGTCTAAACCCCAGGGTGCTACATTTGCATAAGTCAGCCCCCTTAATGCAAATCCTTGGCACCGACTATTTTATGTGGGAGATTTAACTTGTAGGTACATGACCTTTTCAGGGAAGTTAAGTATTGATGGCGGGCTGGCCACCTTCAATGCATATCTAAATGAGGGATCCTTTGAAGTGAATATTTGTACAACAATAAGGTTTGGGTCCCATTGTTTACATAAACCCACGTAGGCACCAAATCATCTGTATAACAGGGACTTCTGGGAAGATATGTTACACACCCACATAGATACCATTCTAATTTAAATATATTCATAATTACAATTATTTTACAGCTATTGATGGAGATTTCACACAAACTCATAAGGCAACAAAATGGATTCATCCAATCACTTTTTACCTCCATCCTGGGGCCAAGTAGGAGTGTCTGCCTTCTTTAGTCATGTGATCAGGCAGAAGAGTTAACCCAATTGTACATAACGTAATAAAAAGGGGCATGCGAATTTCATGCAAATTTCAGTATTCTACTTCCTTATAACTAGGCCCCAAACATGCAAGCATCAGAGAGATGTATCCCAATGTCCCAAATGCGTTAGATTGTAATTATTTTCCGTGACAGACATCAGTCGTTAACTATTGCATTAAACATGAAGGCTACCCCATTACTATGCTAGACACATTAACTGCCAGTTTCTTGGGGAAAATGTCATACAACTAATAATTCAGATGCCTGAATATTTCAATTATTGTTCAGACCAAGAATTATACATGGAGTACCTTGAATCCCTCTGTAGATAATGCTGTGCATTAGGGCCACAGAGGTGGACTTCTACGGATATGGTTATTAGATTCTCTGTAAAGCTTTTTCTGTAATGTAATGTGTACTAAATATTCAGTAGCATGACAGTACGCAGTAATATAGAATTGTAATTTTGTGTTACATTTTTTGAACGAAAAATAAAGTGAAATAAATGAAATAGAGAAAGTTACTGTATATTGATACATATTGTTGCAGTTAAAGTGATACTAAACACACATTTTTTAGTTACATTGTTCATTCTATTTTGATATGTGGATGGCACTGTAATTATTTTAATTAAGAAAAAGTCATTTTTTCCTAATTGATGTGTCATGTGACCAAGAGCAGTGGTTCTCAACCCTGTCCTCAAGTACCCCCAACAGGCCACGTTTGCAGGTTTTCCTTTATGTTGCACGGGTGCTTTAAATCCAAGTCAATGGTCAAAGAGAATTTCCGAAAAGCATGGCCTGTTGGGGGTACTTGAGGACAGGGTTGAGAACCACTGAGCTTTCCCAGCCTGTCTGCAGGAAAACATAAGCAGGAGGAGCTTCTATCCTTCTGATGCTGGTCGCATGTTCAAGAAAAAAAGAGCAATAAACTAACAACACATTTACTGTTGTAAAAATAAAAACATATGTATACGCAGAAAATAGTGGCTCTATATCCAATTAGAATGTGCCATAAACACATAAAATAATATCACACAGGGACTGAAGCTAATAAAAGTCCATAAATTAAAAGTAAAAATATATATATATATATATATATGTAAAGTCCTCAATTTAACAAAACATAAAGTGTTCAATGAAAATTAGCGTAATAGGGTAATCATGCTTGAAAACTTTCCTTCACACGATGTGAAGATCGTGACACCACTCCCCTATAGGTCTCAACTCACCAGAAATAATTGCCTCACATTCTCATGCTCGGCAAATCAGGCATCAAACCCTTAAGGCTTAAATGCTACTTTACACTGGTCCCCATTCTTCAATGGTAACTCACAGGCAATCCCTATGTGCAAAAAACAAAAAACTCCAATAGTGCAGTAACGTTTGACAAATATTTATTTCAGTCAAAATGAAAACCTCCAAATATTGTACTCACATTATGCACAGTATAACATTGCATGTATTGTAGCATATCATACAGCGTCACTCTACTGGCATATCATGGTCACGGCGGACCCAGAGTATGGTAAGCAGTTTCTCACCCAACAGATCTCGTCTCAGCCGCAGCATCACTTCCAGTACTGCATATTGCGTCACTCCTGGTTACTGTACAGCCATGTCCCTATTTTTAGTTTTAATATAAATAAATTGTTTTAAATTGTCATACAAATATATATTTGAAATCAAATCTTTATTATTTTTGCCACTAACATGGTGTGGGCAGATTTTTGTCAATCAAAGGCTGGGTCACGTCCCTCCAGCCTAAGTCTTAAAATAAGAGGGAGGTGAAGCCTCCATGGATTTTCATGTAATATCCCGCCCCTATTGTGTTTAGCTGGTTAGTGGGCATGGAGGAGAAGGGAGGGAGTGGGCTCTCATTTACCACTATATATAGGTCCACATGTGTGACTCTATATTCACATGGGCTGCTCAGATGTGATAAAGAGGAAATGCTCAATATAGAAACACTGAAAACTGAGCATATGTAGAGTTGCCACCACAGGTGCAGAATCCCAAACTTAATTGGGGACATGAACAGAAGGTGGAGATAGAAATCAGCAGGATCAACTAGTTTTTTTTGCAGAATACAGAAAATGAATGTCATAGTGACTGAGTGAGTATGAACAGCACATAATTTTGTGCAATTTTTAGGCATTTTGGCAAGGCACCCTGAAGAAACCTGGCAGGACCTCGGGGTGGCTGGGCACCCTGGTTGAAAAAGGTTGATCCAAACTGTCATAAAGCTAATATTATAACACCTGCGCAATGTTAATTAGCAACAAGCTCAGGGCAGCTGCACTCTCTCAATGTAGACGCATTGATGTGTGAGAGACAAATGGTATAAAGTGCGCTACTCTTTTTTTACATCTACATGTGCTGGATATATACAAAAACAAAAGAGCCTAAATAAGAAATGAAGGTATGAAATAAATGAAATGTTTGATACAAATTTCATTCAAATAAAATAAGCCAAAAATAGCCGGTGCCTAAATTAAAGTGCAATCTATGACTAATATCCATTAAATAATCGAACAAGAAAGTCCTTTGTGATAAACAAGTGCAAAGTTCTAATCAAAAAAATTGGTTGGTGTATAGATCAATCACATCCTCTAATGATTGATGCCAGTGCTCTTAAAGTGACAGTGCTATTCCAGTTGTAGTGCCACCCCTGAAGAAGCCGCTTGGTAAATTTCGATTCTCTGATCTCTGCCTCAACCCAAGAATGACCTCAGCCCTCTGACACACCTGGTTAAATAAAATTACTGCAAGAACAGGTACCCCTTCCCCCCCCCCCCCCCGCCCCCTCACGAAAGGTGCCAAAATTGGTACTGGAGGGGGAGAGGAGACAGATAAGCGGAAGTTCCACTTTTGAGTGGTACTCTGCTTTAAGGACACCTAGCCACACACAGTGGAGCTGTGGAAAGATTTATTTTGATCCCTTTTGGCATCAGCTATAAGAGGTCAACTACATTTGGTGAGCCTGGACCCATTGGGGTTGGGGCACAGTCCACATGGAGTGAATTGAAGTGGAATAGCACTGCACTGTCACTTTAAAAACACTGGCATTGCTCATTAGAGGATGTAATTGATCCACACATCAACCATTTTTTTGGATGAAAACTTTGTACTTGTTTATGACTTTATGACGTTGAACTTTCTTGTTTGAATGTTTAATGAATATTATTTTTATGGAGTCACAGATTGCACTTTAATTCAGGCACTAGCACTTTTTGGCACATTTTACGTGAATGATATTTGTATCAAACATTTTATTTATTTCGTACCTTCATTACTTATTTAAGCTATCAGTTGTGACCAAATGATAAAGATTTTGAACCAGTGTTTTCGTAAAACTTTAATATATTGCTAGTTTTATGTTTTATTTTAATGATAATAGGGGCAGTGCTGTGTAACATATTTTCTCTGCTTTTGTGATTCACTCTCCACAGGAAAAAATTATATTTACAGGTTGTTCATCTGAAATATAAGCCTGTTGCCTGTAAGCTAATTTCACTGGGTCGGTGGCACTTGTGCTGCCTGTAAGCCATCATAGTCCCTAGTAGACACCCTTTAGGCCACCACCACAATGATTGAGTATAAAAGGTTATTGGCTTGGTTGGGTAGTTGACTTGCAGCATAGGTGTTTTCAATAACATCACAAGTAATAGTTGTATAGGGAAAATAACAAACAACAAAGGATTCGCCCTGGGACTTTAAATGAAGTGGGTACTGTTTCCGCCAGTAAACATAACAGTAGTAAATATAATATATGGTTTATTCAAGTACAATTGTTTACATGGATAAATAACATCAACGGTTGCCAATATAAAATATATACACAAGGAGTATTGGTACATAAATGTAGAAGTAGTACATGGTACACGGGCATCATACTACCCGACTAGTTTCGTGAGATCCAGCTCGCTCTTCAGGGGTGGATGTGTGTAACAATGTACCACTGAGCTTGGCCATGGCTCCAGGTGTGCGGCCTCGAGACGGCAGCAGCGTATGCCTCCCCTGGGAGCTGAGGGGGCAGGATCAAATGGGACCCCATCCAGGGCCAAACGGAGAGCAGGCATGGCAAAGGTGTAGTGATGTATCCCTAGGGTCCTCATTGGTCAATAAAAAGTATAGGCTAAGTCAGGTGAATATCCTAAGTATAAAAGTAATGAGACACAGCAAGCAATCTCCACAGCTGTGTGTGTCCTCAGTGAAGGACACACACAGCTGTGGAGATTGCTTGCTGTGTCTCATTACTTTTATACTTAGGATATTCACCTGACTTAGCCTATACTTTTTATTGACCAATGAGGACCCTAGGGATACATCACTACACCTTTGCCATGCCTGCTCTCCGTTTGGCCCTGGATGGGGTCCCATTTGATCCTGCCCCCTCAGCTCCCAGGGGAGGCATACGCTGCTGCCGTCTCGAGGCCGCACACCTGGAGCCATGGCCAAGCTCAGTGGTACATTGTTACACACATCCACCCCTGAAGAGCGAGCTGGATCTCACGAAACTAGTCGGGTAGTATGATGCCCGTGTACCATGTACTACTTCTACATTTATGTACCAATACTCCTTGTGTATATATTTTATATTGGCAACCGTTGATGTTATTTATCCATGTAAACAATTGTACTTGAATAAACCATATATTATATTTACTACTGTTATGTTTACTGGCGGAAACAGTACCCACTTCATTTAAAGTCCCAGGGCGAATCCTTTGTTGTTTGTTATATATTACAGGGATGGAAGTGTGTCACTGGGTATACCAGACCTTTTCCTTTATCTCTCATTTGTATAGGGAAAAGTGCAGCTGTCAGAATATTACTTAAACGGAACCTGTTTTAATGGTCAAATATCTTGTATGGCTCATGGGAGCTCCCGGAGAACGGTAATAGGCAAATAGTAACTTATTTTCCCCAGGTTGTGTGTGGCTTCATTCGCCTTTGCTTTCCGTGGTATACCATTAGTTCTTGATTAGGTAGGACAAACTCATAGGTCAATAGTGATTGCTAGGACACTGAAGGGCCAAGCCTAACTTACTTACTTTGCTATTTGCATGTTAGGACCTCTGACTTGTAGGGCACCCATGAAGCTCTCCATGAGGGGTGCCCAACCTTTTTAAGAGCGAGAGCCATTTAAGCAACTTGGTAACCAGTTGCGGGCTACAATGAGTGGAGTGGGCGGATGATAGGTCACAGCTAATCTATAGGCCCTCCGATCTCATAGTTTCATAGTTAGTAAGGTTGAATAAAGACACCAGTCCATCCAGTTCAACCTGAGTGAGTGTCTACAATTGTCCCTATCCCTGCACATTGCACACTCTCATCGGTCCCTACCCTCAAGGAGCCCACAATCCAAGGTCCCCATTCATATACTAGGGCCAATTTTGGACAGAAGCCAATTAACCTACCTGCATGTCTTTGGATTGTGAGAGGAAACTGGAGTACCTGGAGGAAACCCACGCAGGTACAGGGAGAACATGTAAACTCCAGGCAGGTAGTGTTGTGGTTGGTATTTTAACCAGTGACCCTTCTTACTGCTATGTGAGAGTGCTAACCACTACACCACTGTGCCGCCCATTACATCTGATCCACCCAGATGGAAGGGGGCAAACTCCCTTCTATTTTTTTATCAGATTTTTAGGACCGGATTGGAGGCAGGCGGGAGTAAACAGACAAAAGTCTGTTTACATCTGCCGCTCTGTAGAGGTGAATTTAGGGTCCGATTGGGTAGGGCTGATCACGTGAAAAGGGCCTAAACTGCTTTCACACTGATGATTACCCACACCGCGGGTGCATTGTAGTGCTGTGGGTTAACTGAACTTTGCCATAGACTCTGCCTGTGGCAAAAGCTAGCGCTGTACAGGAAGCATCGGCTTATGGGCTCTGCTCTGCAGCTGTTTTCTTCCTCTGCCACCAGCTTCATTCACAACACTGATGCTGTGGTATGACGGGTCAGCAGCCTGCGATCTGGGCTTGCTAACCCGCCATTCCAGGGCAGGGGGTCATGGGCCACATCAAAGGGCTCCACGGGCCACTGGTTGGCCACCCCTGCTCTACATGGTATCTGACCATGCATACAGGATCCTCTAGTTGTTTGCAATGCATGGCTATCTGCAGTTTAGGTGAGTGAAAGTGATCACAGATCACTTATAATACTCCCTTTCACTCAAATAGTAATTTCTATTATGCCCCATACACGCAAGCGGATTTTCTGTCGGAAAAAACTTGGATGGTTTTTCCAACGGAATTCCGCTCAAGCTTGGCTTGCAAACACAGTCACACAAAAGATCTCTGAACTTTTGACCACCAAGAACGTGGTGACGTACAACTCTACCACGAGCCGAGAAAATTAAGTTCAATGCTTCCGAGCATGCGTAGGAATTTTGCGTGTCAGAATTTGTACAGACGGACAGAATTTCCAAACTTTTTCTGACCGAAAAATAGAGAACCTGCTCTCAGTCTTTTGCTGGCTGGAATTCTGCCAGCAAAAGTCCAATGGAGCATACACACAGTCGGAATTTCTGACCAAAAAACTCACACCCAACTTTTGCTGGCAGAGTTTCTGATCATGTGTATGGGGCTTAAGTCTTCGTTTAGGGAATTAATTATGCAATCATGATGCCGAAAAAATACTGTTTCATAAAAAAAAAATATTAAGGACATCCTCTGAAATATATATTTTAATGTCTGAAATTGAACATTATTATTATTTTTTTTTAAGAATATTCATATTTTATTATGAAGTGTATTGTATCTTGAATCGCATAGCAGTTTTCTTATTTTCTGTTATTCACAGCACTTGCCCCTGTGCTCAGTCATTACTGTATACAAACATTTAATGTGATCTGATAGATCTCAAGTGATCAGTGATTTAATGTGTTTGTTGATGTGTGATATTTTAAAGATGGCCTCGAGGCAGATTAAAAAAAAACATTTGTTTTTTGATTAGTGCCATTATTTATTCATTAAAAATTACTACATTTATTTGAAAATCAGATTGAATACTGTACATGCCAGAATTTGACCTGCATTTTGCCGCCTGTCACCTGTTGCCAAGTAGCACTTAACTGGGATGGAAAGGCTTGGAATCAGAAGCCAGTCGGGTGTGTGGCTGCACCGACAAGGAATGTGCTAACAGGTGTAGAGTTCAAAGGGATTTATATATCTGGTTATGGTCCTTACTGTCTAATCACAGGCAGGGAGGCAATCTGGGTGTATTGTTCAGCTTTGGTTTACACCAGTGAGACACTACCCAACCTGATTTCAAAGCCACAGATCAGTGCGATTTGGATCAGCAATTTCATTGCAGACAGAAGTCAATGCAAGTCACAGTTAAATTTCAGAAAAGTCGTGCAGGAACCTTTTTCAAAGGCACTGCGACTTGAATTGCAAAGATTTGAATGGTTGCACTGCCAAAAATAGGTTGTGAGTTGTCATGTGATTTTGAACTGTCAAGTCACATGAAAAATCGCATTGGTGAGAACGAGAGAGTTGAACACCAGAAATGATCTGCGTTGCATACTTACACTGGTCCAGAGTGGCATAATATAAGTATGAATATCCTTTACCCGATGGCTTGTTGGGGTAGTTGGAAATCACTGTAGTAGTCAGTGTTACAACCATGCTAGCTACAATCTTCAGTCTCCTGCTCAGGTTCAATGCGAGGGGGCTTCCTCTGCACACTGATCACAGGGGGTCACTTACTCAGCGCTGCCACCACTCATATAATGCCTTATATTTTTTTCAGTGAATACAAGACATTCTCTGATTGGATGTGATGAAGAGGAGATGTCACAATCACCACCTGCTCTAATTAGAGAATGCCTTGTATTGTGATAGAACCCAAGCAGGACCCAGCAGATCACACCTATCACTGCATTAGCACCTACTATTACAGTTGTTTTCAGCTTCCCCAGTGGCCCATCAGATACGAGACAAGCATAGTTACGTTGTGCCAAGATAGACCAATTTAAGTATGCAATTCCAATCATTCCTGGAGTTCAGCTTTAACTGCAGAAAAAAGCTAGGTTTACAACCTAACTGTGCTTTCTGGCAGAGCTGTGTATATCTCTGGACTGGATGGACAAGAATTTAAATCTGCTGGTAGGCAAAACAGCTCCCAAATATGTATTACAATGATGTATTTACCTGTTTGCCTGGAGTTCATTTTTTTCTGGGTGGATGTGTAGCAGTGACAAAGTATGGATGCATAGTAGACTATGCCATTTATTCCTTATTGTTGTAGCATATGTTTGAGTGTTATTAGGTGTTGCCTAATTATGTTGATATGTGTTTTTTTACAGAGCAAAATGAGGAGAATCAGCCTCTTACAAGTAAAGAGGAAGAGGAGAGACGTATAGCGGAAATGGGCCGCCCTGTTTTAGGAGAGCACGTTAAACTTGAAGTAATTATTGAAGAATCATATGAGTTCAAGGTATGTCCCATCAATTGTATTTGTACATAATTTACATAATGTTGTGTTGTTGTTGATATTTATCGTATTTCCCTGAAAATAAGACCTAGCGTGATTTTCCAGGATGGTTGCAATATAAGCCATACCCCAAAAATAAGCCCTCGTTAAAGTGGTTGTAAAATCCTGTAATCTGTAACGGATTATATAACGTGCAATGTGTGTGTTTGTATAACAATATTGTGCAAAATACCTTATTTAAAGCACCGCTGGGCGCTCACGTGACCTCCTGCTGCTCTCCTCCACTCCTCCCAGCTGATGTCAGCAGGGGATCTCGGCCCCTCTCTCTGTCTCTGCAGTGCTCAGAGTGAGGAAGAGAGTCCTAGCGGGTCATGTGAGCACCCATCGGTGCTGTAAATAAGGTATTTTTCACAATAATGTTATACAAACACACACATTGTACATTATAAAATTCTGTAACATAGCCGGCTTTCTTAATGCTAATGATAAATGCTAATGACTCCTGAACTGACAGGCAGGGAGGGAGGGGGAGAGAAGACAGGGGACACAGGAACTGGCAAATGAGAGCTGAGTGTTCAATCTAACGGAAAAGTATGAAGTTACAGTATTTTATATACAGTATTTACTAATTAAGAATGCTTATTTTTTTAATACATTTGATTGTTTTATTCCTGTAAAAAAAAAAAAAAAAAAGAACATATGTGCAAAACAGATTTCCTTTCAACACACAATTTGGAAATAATTTAACAATGAATAAAAAAGACACCCCCTGAAAATAAGCCTTCATGCATCTTCTGTTGCCAAAATGAATATACAACCTGGTCTTATATTCGGGGAAACTAGGTATATCCGTTTTTTATGGATGCTGGCATGGAAGCCATTCCCAGCTTCACATGCCTCTTGGGGATCTGAGTCTGAATCCATGCATGACCATTAGGACCTTTATTTATTATACCATTTATTTTAGATTAAACAACAAACAGTGGGGCAAAGGGCAATTCCTTTTCATGTCTTGGTAAAGCCCACAGAAAAAAAAACTTTCTTGTTGTCTCTGGAAGTTGTAAAAAGGCAATAATTACCAGCATCCCCCCCCCCCAAAACCTATGGGGGAGTGCTGGTAATTATTGCCTTTTTACAACTTTCAAAGATAACAACAAGAACGTTTTTTTTTTTTTTTTTTTTTTTGGGTGGGTGTACTTAGTGTTCTTAAATAGTGGATGCTCAATTCGATACTGTATTAATCACACTAACACTGGTAGTTATTATTCTTATAATTACTGTACCCTGAAATTGTACAAAAAGAGTAGGACTTTAACCACTTCAATACTGGGCATTTTCATCCCCTTCCTGCCCAGGCCAATTTTCAGCTTTCAGCGCTGTCGCACACTGACAATTGGTAATGCAATACTGTACCCATCTGAAAATTTTATATTTTTTTCACACAAATAGAGTTTTCATTTTGTGCCATTTAATCACCACTGGGTTTTTTATTGTTTGCTAAACAGAAATTTAAAAAAAAAAGTTTTTTTTTTTTCATTTCTGATTTTACAAATAAACAATAAAAAATCTTTCTTCATAAATTTAGACCAACATGTATTCTGCTCCATTTCTTTGGTTAAGATAACCTACATCAGTGTTTAATAATTATCTGAAAATTGATCAATCATGATGTACTGATGGCCTATCTCATTTCTTGAGGCTCGCAAACACCAGGACAATACACATATCCCCCAAATAGCCCCTTTTTTGAAAAGTAAACAGCCCAGGTTATTTATTAAGAGGCATGGCAAGTTTTTTTACCTTGTAATTTATTGTCACAATTTTTTGGAAAATGAAGGAATAAAAAAAAATCATAATTTTTTTTTTTTTTTTTTTTTTTACATACTGTCACCAGTGCAGTACAGAGTCATCATATAACTGATGTAGCGGTGATCAGGGACACTGACTAGTGACAGTATGTAAAAAAAAGTAAAAAAAAATGTAATCTTTTTTTTTTTTATTACGATTTTTTTAACACACTGGGACCAGGCTAATACAGTGTTACCATAGTTACACTGTACTACTCTGGGGAAGGGATCAGGATTTTTTATTTTATTTTTTAATGAATTTAATTGGTATAAGCAACCATTTTTACTGAATGAAACGGATTTATTCAGTGAGTATTATTGTGATTAGCTGTAATTGGCTACAGCTAATCACATGGTACAGATGGGCTGTGATTGGCCATGTCTGTACCATGTGATCACTGTGACCAATCACAGCCACAGCAACACAATTGAACACAATGGATGGCATGAAAGGAAGCCATCTATTGTTTACAACTGTCATGTGATCTGCTGTGATTGGTCTTAGTGATCACATGGTACTGGCAGCAGGCCAGTACAGTGATCTCTCATCGGCGATGTCCAGTAGACACCGCCCTTGTCAGACAGTGCTCGCAGTACACCCGGCATGTGACGTCCATCTGGAACCACGCGGACTTCATTTTGCAATAGGCTGGGCGGGAAGTGAATAATGCTGGGGAGTGAAGGCTGGTCATCCATTCCAACAGAACAGTTACTGTAGCTCCAATTGCTGAAAAGGGTAATGCTGGTTCCGATAGAAAGGTGTCAGAACACACAGTGCATTGCAGTTTGTTTTGTATGAGGCTGCGTAGCCACAGGCTGGTCAGGGTGCCCATGATAACCTGTGTCCACAACCAAAAGTGCCTAAAATGGGTATGTGAGTATCAGAACTGGACCTTGGAGCAATGGAAGATAGAGGCCTGGTCTGAAGAATTCAACAGTTGTTTGAAGAACCCAACAACAAGTTTGAGGTGATCAATGAGCCTCCAAATGCACTAGAAAATCCAATCCATGGAGGCCCCACCTCACAACTTACAGGACTTAAAAGAACTGCTGCTGACGGCTTGGTACCAGCTCCCACAGGATAGCTTCAAAGGTCTAGTGGAGTCATTACCTTGATGGGTTATGGTGGGTGGTCATAATGTCATGGTGTATATCAATTGCACAAAAGAAGATACCAGTTGATTTAGCTGGAGTTGGTGTGGGACTTGTCTAAGTCTCTGCTCTTATATGCACTGGCTGTGGTAGGTGTTGTTTAGCTGACCATACACTAGTAGATTTTCCAAAATTCTACTTTTTATGACTTGACGACATCTTTCGAAATTACATACTTCAAAAAATGTTTGCTTTTAACATTCCACTATAGAGTAAATGGACTTTCTTGAAGGTAAACCATATTCACTGTTAAAAATTCATTTGTTTGAGAAAATTTCCATTCTGTTCCTTCAAATCATCACTGATCAATTTAACCCCTTTAATGATTATAAAATGGAATAAACATTCCTAAAATTAAAATTTTCTAATGATATTCTACTAATGTATGGCCAGCTTTAGATTTGGATTAGCACTCCTTCACACGTATGGTGTATAATGACTGCCGGGCTTGTACAGTGTAATCAGAGCAAATAATTGTAAAGTAAATCACTTGAACCTTTCTGTTTCGGGAACTATATATTATATACATCTGTGAACTTTTCCAATCAGCAGAAAGAATGAGTATCTCCTGGCAAACTCTGAGTTTATTGAGATAAACATCTGCTGACACGGGAAAAGGTAAAATGAAAAAGGGATGATTTATGAATGAAGGTTCCTCTCACATGTTCATAGAATGCAGGAACCGTTTGTCATTTTGCTGTACTTTTTACAAAACTAGTGGTAATATAATACAGATACAGTTTTCGCTTCAACTGGAATTGTTTAGCGACAGGCGCCCCCGAGGGAATCATTTTTTTTAAGAGGATTACTGAAACTCCACACAAATATTTTATGATAATCTGAGGGACTGAGACAAAGCTTTATTTTGTATTTGTCATCCCCATTTAAATCAATCTTTGTCATTGGATCAACAGATTCTGTGTCATGGATTTGATCCTCTATGGAAGGGTTTCTCAGTCTGAATAGGTCCTGAATGCTCTCAGTGTAGTACCAAAAGGATCTCCCTTCTGCATCTTTATCTCCTGAATGAGATCATGCCATACTAGAAGTACACAAAAATATTCATGTCACCCTTTGTTGACATCACAGTCGTTACAATGTCACACACATTGCTTCACCCTCCTCAGTGATCTGGAGAACATCGATCATACTTGAGGGATCATTTTGGTAAACAGTTTTTCCCAATGAATTTTAAATCATATACAATAAGTCAAAAAAAAAAAAAAAAGATTTTGCTTATGTGATTAGAAAACAAACTAGTCTTTAGAGTCTTAAATAAAAATCTTTTATTTTAAAAACAAGATGCCATGGAATATAAAAGCGGTCACTTTACACAAAGAGATGCTAATTCCTATAAATGCAGAGGCACCAGCAGATTTAACTTTTAATGAGCCCAGAAATCTTATTTGTGACTTAAAGTGTTCCTAAATCCAGGACCCTGCATTCACTATATCTGGTCTCCCACAGTACACAGAACATGGAAATGCAATTATTTTAGTAAATATAAACGGCTAAATACCTTTTCTTATCAGCCGTTACAGCAGTCTTGTGACTTTTATCCATGTCTAGTTAAAGCTTGTAGGAGGAGTTTTCATTCTCCCATGATTGTCTTATGAGGCTGCAGGACCCCTGACCCTCTGTCAGGACAGTGCTGATTGGCCCTGTGCTGATCACATGCACTCTCCCAAAAAAAAAAACTCTCTAGCAATACACACCAAACTGAGAATAATTAGCTGGCCCCCTAGCCTCTGTTCTATCAGGAGATGGGTTGGGGACTGTGGAAGAAGGGCAGGATCATAGAAGGCCAGATCAAACTGACTTTTTACACAATGCAGAGGATTAACCCCTTATCTTCCACAGTGAGTATAACAAGCATGCTGATTTTACTGTTGAGGGTTTAGTAACACTTTAAAGGACTTTCAGTTTGGACTCTAAAGACTAGTGATGCGGTAATACTATTGCCTTCTTTACCTTAAAATTCTACCCAGGGTTTCCCTTTGAGGCCCACAGTTATCAAAGAACTCCCTAACCAGATCCACTGAGCTTTAGCAACTAGATTCCATAGATACCATCAAATATATCATCCATATCGTTCAAATTCCCTGCCTGTGCTGAAGCATGTATATGGGCCACACATACTTGACACAGTGGGGGAGATTTACTAAAACTGGAGAGTGCAATATCTGGTACAGCTTTGCATAGAAACCAATCAGCTTCCAGGTTTCATTGTGAAAGCTTAATTCAACAAGCTAACATTGGAGGCTGATTGGCTACCATGCAGAGCTGTACCAGATTCTGAGTGCTCCAGTAAGTTTTGGTAAATCTTCCCCGGTATGGCATGCTTTTTCACCCATTAGTTACTCTGCAATTGTTTAATAATCCTTTAAAGATATCTTAAAACATTGCACGTAAGCCAAACCTATGTGTGATGAGGGTCCAGATCGGAACCACTAAGGAGCTCACAGATTTTCCTATCTCTGTTGCAAAGGATATTCTTTATTTATTTTATCTAAATGTAATTGCTAAATGCTATTACTATGGACAACAACCTTCTCGACCCCCTACAGTCTGGCTTCCGCCCACACCATTCTACTAAAACTACCCTACTAAAACTCACCAATGACCTAATAACTGCTTAAACTAATGGGCACTACTCCATACTCATACTTTTAGACCTCGCTGCTGCCTTTGACACAGTTGACCACCTGCTCCTCCTCAGCAAATTACACAAGCTTGGCCTTCGTGATTCTGCTTTATCCTGGTTCTCCTCCTACCTATTTCAGCACACTCTTAGTGTCACTTACAACTCCATCTCATCCACTTCCCTTCCTCTTTCTGTTGGGGTACCCCAAGGCTCTGTCCTTTGGCCTCTCCTATTCTCACTCTATACCTCTTCCCTGGGCCAGCTGATAACCTCCCATGGCTTCCAATACCACATCTATGCTGACGAAACCCAGATCTATCTCTCCACTCCTCAACTCACCCCCTCGATCTCTTCACGGATCTCAAACTTTCTGAATGACATATCAATATGGATGTCACACCACTTCCTCAAACTCAATGTTTCTAAAACTGAGCTTGTTATATTTCCTCCTTCATAGTCTCACCCCGCCCCCGTGACTTCACCATTAATATCAACAACACAACCATTGGTCCCTCCACACCACACATGCCAGGGTCCTGGGTGTAATCCTTGACTCTGACCTCTCCTTCAGCCCCATATCCAATCACTGGCTAAATGATGCCACCTTAAGCTTCACAACATCTCCAGAATTCGACCCTTTCTTACTAATGACACCACAAAGCAACTTATTCACTCCTTGATTATTTCCCGCCTTGACTACTTGAAAGAAAAAAGGGGGGAAGGAGACAGGGAATGGAAAAACACAATAAAACCTCAACAAAAAATGTTGGTTGTGTTGGACTTGGTTTTTCGTTTTATAGTGTATCCACAGAACCACCCTGTGATAGACACAAATCATATCTATTTCAACCGCCTTGACTACTGCAACTCTCTCCTTAATGGCCTACCCTTAAGCAGGTTATCCCCCCTTCAGTCTATTATGAATTCTGCTGCTAGACTAATACGCCTCACTAACCGATCCATGACTGCTGCTTCTCTCTGCCAATCCCTTCAATGGCTCCCCCTACCCCACTGTGTAAAATTCAAAATGCTAACCATAATATGCAAGGCCATTCACAAAATCGTCCCCATCTCGTCACCAACCTCATCTGCATATATCGCCCAAATAGTTCCCCCCTCTCCTCACAGGACCTCCTGCTCTCTAGATACCTTTTTACCTCCTCCCATGCTCGCCTTCAAGACTTCTCCAGAGCCTCTTCCATCCTATGGAACTCCCTGCCCCAGTATATCTGATCAGCCTCTACCCTGTCCACCTTTAGAAGATCCCTGAAAACTCATTTATTCAGGGAAGCCTATCCCACACCCACCTAACTGTCTCTGAGCCACCCCCATCAAATCATTCTCTGCAGCTATTACCTTTTGTACCACCCTTTAGAATGTAAGCTCTACAAGCAGGGCCTTCCTGTACCTCTTTTGTACTGTAATTGTGTTGTCCCCCCCCCTATACATTGTAAAGCGCGGTGTAAACTGTTGGCGTTATATAAATCGTGTATAATAATAATAATAATAATAGCCAAACAGCTCAGAGTCCCTTGGCAGTTGCATTGTCTGCTAAAGGTATACATTTGCCCTTTCAGCTAAATATTTTTGTATATATTATACTATAAATAGTATTATCCACCAATAGCATGCTGCTCAGTGAAGAGAAAACCAGGGTTGCATCATGCCTCAATGTATACAGTTTTCTTAAAGCGGTTATATATCCGCACAAAATATTATTATTTTTTTAAGCCTGTAAGGCAAAGGCATAATGAGCTAGTATACACCGTCAAGGTCTGGCCTCGTCTGCCGGACCTTCAGATGGACAATCACAGCGCATGCTGTGCTGACTTCAGTGGCTGCATGCAAAGTGAATATCTCTTACACCATACAGGTTTAGGAGATATTCATTTTACCTACTGGTAAACCTTATTATAGGCTTACCTGTAGGTAAAAATGAAAAAAAGGGTATTAATTAAAAAAAAATCTATACAAATACTGCAGCTGCTGACTTTTAATAATCGGACACTTACCTGTCCCAGGGTCCAGCGATGCGGGGGATCGAAGCCCCGCTCGTCTCCCCCTCCACTTGGCAGCACTGGCATTGTAACTGTGGGCGCCCAGCTGTGGCTTCACAGCCAGGGCACCCACTGCGCACACGCGCGCCACACAATGTGCCGTGACTGGGCACGAAATCATCTGGGACCTGTGACGTGTCCCAGATGATTGCCTAGAGGGAGGGGGCAGAGCTGATCTCCCTTCCTGCGCCGAGAGAAGTGACGTCAGGAGTCCAGGTGCTGACGGAGGCAGATTACGAGGGACCCCCTAGCTACAGGCATTAAGAGGTGAGTAAAAATAAATAAATACATTTCTCCAAATGTTTTTTTTTATTTTTTATGCACATTAATTAAATTTTATTTTTTTGGGTGAAACTCCACTTTAAGCAAATAATTAAATGCAATTAACAGCTCTTTCTGTTGCAAGCTTACAACTCTAAGCCACAACAGTTAGCAGTGGAGTTGTCAACCAGCTATGCTAGGTTGATCATTGAGCTGCCTATCTGATCGACCTAATAGGCACCCCATTGGTCAGCTGAAGGAGGCGATTGGAAAATGAAAGGGAAACGATACACTGAAGATATTGCAATAGTGTCTTATTGGGACTATTAGCTAACATACTGTCAAAGTATATTTGTACTAGCCCTTTTTA